>NC_084703.1:33643131-33954153 GCF_033807575.1 Cydia pomonella | reverse complement strand
TCAATAAATTTCTAAGTCCCTATCCTATCCTAGTCTTAATTACATTTCTGTCACAGCAGTGCATTATGTAAGGACAGACCAGTCTGCCAGCGATCACCGATAGGACTGTGTTGGGTTGGGGCTGGCTCGCACTGCTGGACCAAGGACGCAGCGCGCAGTCGCATAGTGGTATGGAAACACGCCGTGTGGGCCGCCGCGAACATGTACGAGGCGCTGCAGTAGCGAGGCAGCCTCATCACTGCTCGGAACGCGTTGTTGTATTGGACGCAAAGAGTATTATTGTATGATTTCTGCGTATAGTTGGCCCACAGGCTGCTCGTGTACAGCGACGTGCAGAAGGCTTTGAACAGCGTCAACTTCACGTCGCTAGAACACCGAGCAAATTTGCGAGTCAACATGTTCGCCCTTCCTTACATACAACTCCCGTTACTCCCGTTCAATATCAAAATAGCTCCTCCTAATTATTCTTATTTTTAACCGACTTCAATTTCATAGAAGGAGGAGGTTCTGTATTCGGTTGTGGCTATTTGTTTTTTTTTATGTATGTTCACCGATTACTCTGCCACCCGTGGTCCGATTTCAGTAATTCTTTTTTGTTTGAAAGAAGTTACTTCCAAGTTGGTCCTACTTTAATTTGGTTTTGATCTGATGATGGAATCCATGAGGAATTGAGGGAACTCCTCTTTTTTTTAAGGCACGTGTATGGTGATTTTGGTATTTTCTTAAGCAAATCGAGCATTTCCTCTCAGAAACCATCATTTTGATGAATTGGATCTGATGATGATGATTTTTTTATGCCAATGATGAAGATTTTTTTGTATAAGTATGCGTTCACCGATTACTCCGACATCCGTGGTCCGATTTGAGTAATTATTTTTTTGTTTGAAGTGAGCAGTGGCGGATCGTTCAAAGAACTCGATTCCCACCGGCTTGTCTAATTTCAGCCCGTTGAGTACTTTCAGGATCGGTTTATAGAGAAAAGGAAACCAAAATTAGCTCCGGGTTCCCTACGAATATTTGTGACGCGCCGCCACTGGAAGTGAGTAACCTCCAAGGTGGTCCCATAATATTTTTGGTTCTGATCTGATGATGGAATCCACGAGGAATTGAGGGAACTCCTCAATTTTTAAAGGCACAGGTATGGTGTTTCGACTGTATTCTTGAGCAACTCAAGCATTTCCCCTCCAAAACTACCAATTTGATGTAGTGCCACTGTAGCCTTACCACAAGTTTGACTCTATATATTAGCTGACGTGTTCGTAACTTACTTTCCAATACATCTCGCTCGCACTAATAGGATGCTAGTATGAACGAGATGCATATAAAGATTGACTACGGAACCCTAAAAAATGGTAAAAAACTCTTTACAAAAAAAGTAAACCGACTTCAAAAAGTATAAAATAAAATGTTATCCTTTTTTAAGTATATGCGTTACCAACTGATATGTTTGAAGTCAGTGCCAAGCCAAATAGTAAAAATACCGGTGAAAAATAATCAGCTTTATGTCTGTAAATCACATTACAACTGTCGTAAATGGAAATTGGAAACTGGAATTACGAGTAATTTCTTTGTCTATTTGTTACTTTTTCACGGCTAAACATCTCTGCACAATAGAGTAGGTATGTTGCATATTACATGATGGTCGAATTATTTTGTAGGTTTTTTCAAACAAAAATAATTTTAAGCTAAACTGACTTAAATATACTTATTATATCCTATGCTAAGAGTTTTTATATGATATTTCTAACTTTACTGAATTATTCATCATACTATGATTTATAGAATTATAATACCTTTTTATAAAATTATGTATAGAATAAAACACATCAGCGCGCTTCTCAAAAAAGGCGCTGGATTTCATTTTCACGGAATTTTTAACAGATTCTTAGTTTTTAACCGACTTCAAGATTTCAAATGGAGGAAGTTATCAATTCGGGTGTTTTTTTTTAATGTTTGTTAACTCCGTCATTTCTGGACCAATTTCGAAAATTATTTTTTTGATTGAATCTATGTACATACAGATTGATCCCGTTTTTGTCAAAACTCAGTTCTGATGATGGGATCCAATCCAATTGCAAACAGTGTTCGGAAATGTTTTTTATTATAATTAATTTAAAAAAAGTTACTCAGAGGTCTGATTATATTTTTACTGTAAAATGGTATTATTTTCACATTTTCCTCCACAAATCAATTTTTTTTCACTACGAAAAAAAATATGTTTTGGCATGTACAATTTAATCTCTTTCAAATAATACCCCACCCCACTTGATCTAGTTACTAGACTTTGAAATTTTGCCTCCTCTTCATATTGGGCATTTTTCATAGTTATTAAAAATTAAAATAAAATATAATACTTTCAATGTGTCTAAGTTAGCGTTGTTCATAACATAACTATTCCAAATTTCAAATAGATAGCTTAAGAGTGGTTCTCGAGATATTTAGCGTTGTGACAGACGGACGGACGGACGGACAGAGTCGCACCATAAGGGTTCCTATTGTACCTTTTTGGTATGGAACCCTAAAAATAAAGCGAATTTATTTTTTTCATACAAAACTTATTTTTGCTCTATTTCGTTTGATTTATAAGCTGGAGCTATAAAAAACAAATTTCAGGCATAGATATATCTTGTGTCATTTTATGTGCAAAGTTTGATTACAATCCAACCCGTAGTTTTAAAATGAGAACGAAACTATTGTATGGGAAGGTGAAATTCGGCCGAGCTTGCTGCGGACTCTTAAGGATGTCTGACTTGTTGACTGAATGACTAATATGGAAAAGGTTAACGTATTCATCATAAACTTGAGCTTACATATGTATTTATGTGTACATACTTAATACTTACACAATGATGATTTTTAATTAACTTCAGTGTTAGTTCGATGTCACCGGAGTGGAGCAGCGCAGACATGAACGTGCAGTACAAGCCAGTCGACCGTGTAGCGAGAGAAGATTATTTTTTATCGAAGAGTAGTTTAAGTTTATTAGTGCCTCTATTAGAAGAGAGTGTGAATGTGACATCAAACAACATGGATTCACTTGGTACGATTAAGAACTTTTTCACCACACCAGCTGATAAAGGTTATTACTTCAAAAACTGATGAGAAAGTTGCATTTTATCCACTTATACACATATGTGTGGCAAAGTAATAAAATGCAAATTTTGAGTTCTTTCCTTAGTTGGCTAGTAGAATTGACTTTTAAATGATAATTTTGAATAAAATAGTTTAATAATATTAATATTGAATTGATTTGGTTTCATTTTTTTTATATTTTACAGTTAGAATTTTCCTTGCGTTGGTGTGGTGAAAAAATTGTGTTTCACTCGGTGGCAAACAAACTTACGTTGGTAAGGAAAATACTAACTGTAAAATTTCAAACAAAATAAAAACTATTTACATTTAGTACGTTTCATTTCAGATGACGCCAATTATTTACTGGTGCCAACAGAAGATGTTTTAGATGTGGATGAGACTGATAAATCATCAGCGTCTCTTGAGAATGTTTCTTCTAATGGTAAAAAAGAGGTGTGATTCATTATAGTTCCTTACTATTGCCACCTCCAAAGAATATCCTAAAAGGGCACAGAACCTAGGGTTGAAAATCAACTGGAATGTAGAAGACGTAAACACCTACGCGTCAGATTATCCATAATCCAAAATATTAGCCAACGCAGAAACTCCGTACACATACCTAATGGTCATTCACCTACGTACAAGTATGCAAGCTTTTATGTCGTCCTACACATTGGTGTAACCATACAACGAAAACATTAGGCACCTCACAAACCCATACCCACATGCGCGCCTCATACATACTCGTATCTTTGAAAAATGCAAACTGTTAAAGTGTCGTAAGTTCAGATAGCGGAAAATCGTACCGCGTTTTTACCGAGTCCGCTCACGTTCAGGCAGTGTCTTACCTGAACGAATAACTCGCGAACGGACCGCCGCGGCCACGTAAGCCGCGCTGTTACACTCAGTGAGAGTAAATCACTAACCTACGCGCCTTAATGCCTGTCCGGATCAGTCAACCTTTTAACCGCTTAGAATTTTTCATAGAGCGTGCTCGTGTCGCCGCCAGTATAAGGAAGTTACACGAAGGTTTGTCTTATTTATCAGACTGCGGCGAAATTAGCTGAATATTGTGGCTGTTGTATATCAGACTACGGCGGTTAAAATACCTGGGCGACCGAGCTTTGCTCGGTTATAAGTGTTATATTTATTTATTGTAATATGGTGGTGTATAGGTGATAATCTTATCTACATTTTTTTACTAAATTAAACTTGTCTAAAATAATAAAAATTAAAAAAATATATATAACCTTGAACATATAAAAAAAAAGTTAGCTACCGGGCGAGATTCGAACCCGTAACACTCGTTTCCAGCCGTCCGCGTCTTAACCCGCTGGACCAGACGGACAGTGGTCGGCGACACGAAATTAGCGACCATATTCTGCGTCGAAAGAAAAACGCATGAAAACTCGAAAACACGCGCTTTCCCAAACATAAGACTATCTATCTAGATCGATTGTATACCTCCAAAAACCCCCATATACCAAATTTCAGCGAAATCGTTAGAGCCGTTTCCGAGATCACAGAAATATAATATATACAAGAATTGCTCGTTTAAAGGTATAAGATAAGGTCTCGATTGGCAAAATTCGTGCGCTCCACCCAACGTAGGTACTGGTAAACTGCGTAGATACAAGTTATTCATGTTTGGTCCAATATCGACTTGTCCTACAAGCTCTAGAATATCTCATATTTTTTTTAGATCCTACGAAAAGTAATTGTGCGTGTTGCAAGAGCATTAAACAATGACATGGCAGATAAATTAAGTGTTGTAAATCAAGCATCGGAGAAGTTCCTAACAATGCGGCATCGGGGCACACGCTATGCTCAAGTTGATTTAGAAGCACGAGCAGATGATAATCAGCTAGTTCACGAAAGGTACCGTCAGTCAGCATCAGCAACCGAAGTTGCTAAGGTAAGGTGGTCAAAACGATCAAAGCACAAGCTATTGTTGAAATAATGGTGTTACAGCATGTGCGCCTATATAATTTTGACCGCCTCACTCGCTAAGCTACTTCTGCTGCTGAGTACCTACATAAAAGTTTGGAAATTTGACGTAGGTGAAACGATCAGGCCGCGTAGCCAACGTGCAATTCGCTTACGCTCCGTAGCAATCGAAAAGCAACTGTCACTGTCAGACTAATATGGAAGACGGATACAGAGACACAAAGCGATTCGATGTCGAAGCGATAGCGATTGTCACCTTGGCTAGGCCGGCAGTTACTTTTCCCAGTTAAAGAAAGTACACCTTGTTTTACATAACAAAACAAATAGGCTATTAGGTAGTTCGACTTCCATTATATTTTCGTAATTAGGAGCCGTAGTACGAGTATATAATAAAATACGTAGTGGGTTAGTTATTTAATAAATAAAAAAAAATTATGTAGTAAATACAATTTTAAAATGTACGTTTACTAGAAAATGGGGATGGGGATGGGAATTGATGAGATCCTAATAATTAAATGCTCTCTTTGGATCCGGAATGGAAACATTATTTACAGTCACTACTATCCACTATTCGACTAATTTAGATGTTTGTAGTTAGCATAACCTACTCGTATTAAGTAACACACTGACGGTGTTACAGTGCTGGACTAAAAGAATCATACACTTACACGAAAGTATTCTTTCTGATAAGTAAATACAACTTCTTTTGTGAACTTCGCCTCCTATTGGTATTTATAGAAAACTTATACTCGTAGTACCTACATTTAAATGAGCTATACTTATAATTAAAACATATTACAGTGCTTAGGTATCATAATCTTAACTTCTAGAGCGTGATTACTTTTACTGTGTCGTTTTACTCTGGGCGAAATAAATAATACGAACGCTTTAACGAGAGATACTTAAATATACAATGTAATAACCTGGGTGGAAGTAATAAAAATGAGTCATTGTATTATTCTTGATAATTCTCGATAATATTGTATAAAAAACGTTCTAGATGCCAAAAAAAAAACAGACTTCCATTGATGTTCGCAATCTGGTACGGATGGACGTATAGGTATGTGAGGGCAAATGCAAATTTCATTTCGAAAAATATTCTATTCCGGTTGGAACTGCACTGTTGAAACATGAAAAACAGGGAACTGTGGCAAACTTGCCTGGAGCCGGCTGCATGCTCTCAATAACTCAATGGGGCGATGTAGTTGTTAGGGAAATGATGGATTTTAAGGTCAGTTTTCGAATTATACGTTATAGACTCAGAGAATATTATTTTCATAATAATTAACGAATATAACGAATAAGTTATTGTCTAACCAACCATCTGCAACCATCCGACAAAAAAGCATTTTGCATTTGCGAAGAAACATATTGGAATTGGGGTTTCTGATTTCTCGACCTTTTTTATTTCAGGATAAACAGGATTTCTCGAGTTTATCGAGTATCTCGAGAAATTTTGAAAGTTTCAAAAAACACCATGTTATTTTCATTTTTTTTTTTCGTTATTACATATCAGACTCATAGGGAACGTAGGTGAGATGAATAATCAAACAAATGGAACTTTTTTAGTTACCATAAATTGCACTTAATAATCAAAAAGCTAATAAAAAAACTATAGGTGCAGGCGTGCGCGCCGGCGATGTGATGTGCTATAGTGTATTTCTGTAGGTATTTAACAAAATGTGAACAAACCACCATATAGTATTTTATTGGGCAAAATTATTCCAGTCAATTTTTATTTTTACTCGAAGTGAGAAACTTACAGAGATTTTACCAACTACGTAAGTAATATACTTTCTCAACGTAACAATGAAGCTGCTAAAATTGTGTTATTATGCTAATGATACTGATGATTTGATTTATAAATATTAATTTATTTTTGTAATACAAGGTCCTATAATTCGTTTTTTTAACCATTAGAAAGAAGATAAGTGATCTTCACGTGTCTTTTTAATGAAAAACACTTGAAAAATAAGTCGAGGAAAATATGTAATGATTATAAATCATATACGATTATTTACATTATTTTGTTTTCATAAGTATTGGTTACTATTTTTTTTAAAGCGTTTTTCAATAAAAAGATATTGAAGATTGTTTAATAATGTATTATAATGAACCTAAAAACGAAACAAATTCTTTAGACATTAGTTTAAAAATTTCTAAATATGAAAATCAATTGAAGCCAGAACGATAAGGGACGGACCAAGGCAATTTTTTATTTGGTTGGTTAACTAATAAATATTTAAGTACTTGGAAATATAAAAAAAAAAAACATTGTTTACATTTATTTAAGGCGCGGTGTATAGTAAAATGCGCTATTTTTAAATCGATATTTACAGGCTTGTACAAGGATTTCATCGATTATTTTCTAGTATGTATAACTTCAGTCTTTGAACTAGCCGTATGCTTGTCAGAAACACGATGGCTCATCTTTTTCTCGATAGATTTTTGCTTTGAAAATATGCTTAAAACTGTATTTATTTCGATATTTTAGAAGTACTATGATGAATATCAATATGAAATTTACTTCATTCAATAGCTTTTAAGTAACTCTAACATTTTGCTTGTCAGTTTATCGATGCGTTAATTTTTTCATTCATAATTATGAATTCAACATTTTGTCTACTAAACGTTACCCTGCGCGGCAATACCGTCAGTACGCCAGTACGCCCGTGACCACTGTCAGCGTCGGACCTGTGCTAGTTTAGCGGACGTTACATAAAATGGATAATCACACTATAAATACACAAATATGTTATACACACAATGTTTTCATCACTCTTACGAAGAAAAAACATATTTTTAAGCTAATTGATTCTTAAATACGGTGACATTTCAGACATCCATCCGTCATATTATCTTTTTTGACAAGTTTTACACACGCACCTGTCCGGCATACAGCCACGATTAACCAAATGATGAAATGGTGCCTTGCACCCGAGTTAAACACTCTACTTTTGATTTTTAATACGAGGAAGGTAAAATACATGTACATTTTAAAAAACACTGCTAAGTATAAAATTCAGTAGTACTTATTTCGTGAGGGGTACCTACTTTAAATTATCAATTTAGGTAAAATAATATTTTAAATGGCTATTACAGTAATAATCAAATTGAATACCTATTTTTAAACGTAAACAAATAAAATTAATCCGCTTGTTTAATTTATATAAGTCATTATATTGGAACAGCTTCACTTTTAACACATACAGGATGCAGGAGATATACTGGATTTAAATAGTGCTTAGTGAAAGGTACCATTTCACGTTTTTGTGGAAGTGCTCAAATGGCTGTAATAGTTTATGTTATAAGTGTTGAATTTGTTTGGTATTTCTGGTTTATTAACTTTCATATGGTATACACTTAAGACTTTATTTACAACATTTATCAACTATTTTATTTTGTAAGGTGAGCAGGAGTGATATTTACCCTTCAAATTCTATTCAAAATTTTGCAAGTACTCGGTTCGGAAGTTCGTATATATTTGTCTATATTAAATACCTCTCGCCAATATTAAATAATAAGCACTAAATACGCTATTCGATTAGAACAATTAAATTATTGTCTTCTTCTTCTTGGTCCCTCAATGCTGAGGATCGTGACATCATGTCCTTCTGTTGAAGTTGTCCTTGTTGTTGTTAAATTATTGTAATGTTTATGCATTTCGCCACATGCACCTAACTAATCAAACCTAGCAACAGTGACAGTTTTCCAGTTTCCTTATTAAAAATGACTACCACCACAAAACAAAGTTATGATTGGAGGTAATTGTTAATTAATTTTCTACGTAGGGCTTAAAATTCAAAGGTTAAGTCATAAAAAGTGCCCGTGAGGAAACAGATTTTTTTTAACCATGTATTCCTGAGGTCATAAGAAGAATTTCATGTACAAGTTTAAGTCAATTCCGCAAAAAAAAATTGTTTTTTTTTTTACTTTTTGTATGTTTTTAAACATATTAAGATCATGTTCTTGGAAAATTTATGGATTAATATAAATTGGTACATTTTTTTTCGTAAAAATTAGTCTATTCAAATGGTACCTTGTGACTTTGATATCTGTCAAGAAGGTAGTCTAGACTAGGTCCCAAAGTGGCGACTGGCGACATAGCCATCAAAAAGGCGTTATGCACTAAAACACAACGAAAAATATTTTTTTAAATTGGTATTAACTCTGAAACTAGGCGAATTAAAAAAGTTTATATGACACTTTTGCCTCTAAATACGATCCGGAATATACTGTTAAAATCTTTCCGTTTCCTCGAGGGTACCGTGTATTTACAAAATAACCTCTTTAAAAATCAAGACAGAACTCGACCTAGGCGTTCGATCCCGGATGAACGGTCCTTAGCAACCAAGCGTTAACAAGCGTGTGTATGTATGTTTTCCTTGTCTAACTTGCTAGCTACTTTTGGGCGCTAGAAGAGCGTAAATATACTTCAAAGCCTTTAATTTTGCCACTAAATATGGCAACACCTCACTAAC
Source organism: Cydia pomonella (assembly GCF_033807575.1). Lineage (NCBI taxonomy): Eukaryota > Metazoa > Arthropoda > Insecta > Lepidoptera > Tortricidae > Cydia > Cydia pomonella. Next base: position 33,944,653 of record NC_084703.1, on the reverse strand, counting down.
CACCCTCTGTTGGCCGACAGCTTTCTGGCTATCGCATCGACCCGTGAGTGGTGGGCCACCACTTGAAGGGATAAATAACATAGTTGACGATAAAATAATTTTGTTCATCGGAAAGTTTTGTATGTTAATTAACTTTACGGAACAGGTCTTAACTGTACTTCTTTCCAAAGGAAAATAATACTCATTGAGACAATTCTAACAACCTCAAACGCAATTTGGTTGCGATATTTTGACACAGAGTTCCTATGGCCACCTCCTCTCTAATGCATCAGATCAGCTCGATGGTACCATAATATTTCATTGTCACCCTACTTACATATGTATGCAGATTTTCAACTTCATCTGAAACCTCAGTGGGTCAAATATACTTGTAATATTTGATTACAGACAGAGTAGACAGACAACAGACTGATTCTTTATTAGACATTAATTAAAGTCAGTCAATTATACTCATTACTATATAACTTCGAAGTAGTAGTAGTAGTATAAGTGCATTTTTGCCATTATAAACTTTAAATAATAAATAATAATAGCAGTTTTCTCGACTTTTGCATTTAAAATCTATAATCGTCTTCATTGTCGTCAATTCAAAAAATAATATAGAAATAGTCGTTACAGTTAGAGTCATGGTTCTTTTTTGAGAAGATAGCATAATTTATCTACTTTTTGGAGCTATATATGCTTGTGCATACCTTATGCTTATGTTTTCAGTTATCTCAATACCAGCAAAAACATGCTACCTTTTTACGTTCACTTCCACAAATTACTTAGCTTTGCTAGTATTCTTCCTTTTTTCACTACTTGCCCGAAATTGACTTCTATTGCATTTTTAAGGTCAACTAAGTTTTGAATAGGTATCTATATATGATTTAAAGCAGACAGTTGTAACTTTTGTCTGAATTAGTAAGTAATATTATTTCGACAAAACGATTTGGTATCATTTTACTAGGTTCTCAATTTGCCGCGGTATACTCTAGTATTATATATAATTATCAAATTTTTAATTTCATTAAGTTTAAATCATAATCAAAATAATTTCCGGAAAAGATCCCAGAACTAACAAACCAGAATACGGATGGCGTCAGAATAAGGACGTAGGCTTGCTGCGAGCGCGGCGCGCGGGGCGCCCGCCTGCCTGCTTTACCACTTCGTCTGCTTCACCCCCTCAAAAACCTAAAATCTGTCTATAAGAGCGCCTTAACTACGAAAAGAACTACAATATAGACCCATCACATGTTATACGCGTGTTTTCTTCTTACTTATCCCAAAGGATTTATTTCTCGAGTTTTCGAGGCATTGAGTGTTTTTTTCCCGTCTCGACGAAAGACAAATTTCTCGAGATTTCTCGCCTCGAGAATTCTTGAGCAGAAACCCTAATTGGAATTAGACCTTTAAGTACTGTGGAATTCAGTATTAAGGACTGAAGAAAGTAAATTTTAGCAGATACACTAAAAAGTCGGTTTAGGGTATGGCGTAAGCCTTGCGGAGCATTGGCAGAACGTAATATAATACAAAAAAACTATTAAGCATGGGTGGGTTGGTGGGAGTGATGTTTTGGTGTGGGGGTGGGGCTCATTTGCTGGGTCTAGTAGAGTTGGCAGCTTAACTCATATTTATGGAATAATGACTGCTTAACGTTACCTATATAAACATTTCGACGACCGGTCTGGCCTAGTGGGTAGAGTGACCCTGCCTATGAAGCTGATGGTCCCGGGTTCAAATCCTGGTAAGAGCATATATTTGTGTGATGAACACGGATATTTGTTTCTGAGTCATGGGTGTATTCTATTTATTTAAGTATTTATAATTATATATTATATATATCATTGTCTAGGTACCTACAACACAAGACTTATTGAGCTTACTGTGGGACTTAGTCAATTTGTGTAATAATGTTCTATAATAATATTTATTTAGCAAGACAATTAGAGATTTATCTGCTTATATTTGGCTTGTAGGGCCGGTATCTATTTCAGCAAGACGGCACGGAGCACACAGCTAAAATATCTGTTGCATTCTTCAAAGGAAATAGGATCAAACAGCTTGAATGTCCCCCACAATCACCCGATATCAACCCTATTAAGATTATCATATTTGGATGGCAAAATTAACAAAACAAAAGTCACTAACAAGGACTCCTACTTCAGAGCTCTGGAGGAAGCTTGGGACAATATCGACCCGGAATTCCTAAAATAATCGGTCGAAAGGTGCCTCGCAGACCACTCAAAATATAATACTAAGCATAATTTGCGATTGTTTTTACCGTATGATTTAATTTGTCCAGAGCAAAATGAAATGCTATCGTTATTTCGAAATTTTTAAATTTTATCATGTATGTATTAATAATAAGCCATGAAATGTGCTAAAAGTTTCCACAGATAGAAACATTAATTTTCGTGATAGTTTATTATTTATTTTTTATTTTTTTACTCAATAAGAAATACACAGCAATATTCATTTTACATATTTTTCACCAAACTGCTTGACAGTTTGTTGGCGAACGGTAGCACTCAACATTCTTCCTTAATCTACTGTGATGTGTGTATGATTCTTTTTGTCCAGCGCTATACGAGAATTTTAGATAGCTTTGTTTCTAAACCATCTTAATGGCCGGCAGCGCATTTACAACCCGTCTGGTGGGGTTATTCCCACTAGTTACTACCAAGTTGTTACCAGTGGTAACTACTGGGAAAAACAATTCCCACTAGTTTCCACCAACTTGGTTTGGTGGTAACTACTGGGATTTTTTTTCCCAGTAGTTACCACTGGTAAAAGGTGGGAATTTTTATCCCAGTAGTTACCACCAAAATTTGGTTAGCATTCAATGAAAATGAAAATGAAAAATGAAAAATATTTATTTTCCTTATAAAGTAAAGGTTTACAATTTGACATAAGTGGTTGGTAGCTTCCTTTTAGGTGAATGAACCTGTATCAGGATGCCCCGCTCCTCCATAACATACAGTCGTTTTACTTAGTAGTAGGGAAATATTCCATAAGTACATGAAAGATTTATAGCTATATTTATTATATATATATGCTATTTGATTTGTGTTCTAGCCTAATTAACATATGAATATATGAGTGAATATACGAATGTATATATATATATATATATATATATATATATATATATATATACATTCGTATATTTTGTGTGTGTGTGTGTGTGTGTGTGTGTGTGTGTGTGTGTGTGTGTGTGTGTGGATTAATGTATGTGTTCAGCCTATATATTACGTATAGTTAATAATTCACGCGGTACAATAATGACTCCGTATCATCATAACTTAGTTGTTTCAGCCATTTTGTGAGTTCTATCTTACACTTATACAACAGTAATGGATGGATATGAATTTGCTTATTTATATTATTGTAGATGTATGCCGATTGCGCTTTATATTGCCTTTTGGCAAACATAGATTTATAGCTTGATAAAGGGGCAACACTGTTTTGACGTCGACGAGTTTCAATAGTACAGTTAAAATCTAGGGTTTTATGTAGCCTGAGCGTTGTATTCAAAACATACAGTTTCCTGATTGTTAATTGGTCACTAATTTCGTATAATTATTTTGTAGGAAACCTGTATGGTTTTGAGTACATCACCTTAAGCAGGCAGCGTTGCCCTCTCTCAACCTCCAAAAATTTTGTTTTGGCAGCGCCACCCCAGACAGTAATACAGTAGCTCATGACAGGTTGTGCTAATATTATATAAAGTTGATTCAGTAGTTCCTTAGTATATCTAAAAATCTTGAAAATCCAATTAAGTTTTCTTATTCTATTGTTTACATTTTCGAGTTGCATGTGCCATGAAAGGCGTTGATCAAGTAGTACACCTAGATATTTAGTGAATTTAACTTTTTCCAGTTCAATGCATACACAGGGGGAAGGATCATCTTGGTTACACATGTGTATTTTTAGTTTTAAGTTAACATTAGGTTGCGAACTGTCATATTTACTAAAACATATATAATTAGTTTTGCTGGCATTAAGCGTAAGAAGGTTATTTCTAAGCCATACTGCCACTCTGCGGAGGCCTGATTCTGCACTTCTAAACACTGACTCCCAGGATTCTCCATCGAACACTATAGCTGTGTCATCAGCATAAGAGCCGATGTGCCCACGTTGTAGTTTGAGATTCGTCAAATCATTGATATAAATAAGAAACAACGTGGGCCCCAGAACGCTTCCCTGGGGGACACCATAAGTTATATCCGTTTCGTTGCTAATGAAGTCTCCTATTTTCACCCTTTGCGTACGCCCCTGCAAGTAGTCATTCAGCAATTTAAGAGGTAAACCCCTTATGCCAATTCGTTCCATTTTTTGCTACTAATAAAAACAGTATAAATATCGAGTTCCTTTATCAATAATTAATTAAACGTCGAATTAATTATAAGTTAATTAGTTATTCGTTTCATTATAAGTCAACGATGCTCCTATACAAATACAACGCTGCGCTACGCAGTGTAGCGCAAGCGCCCTTGACAAAAGATCCAGGTTTCATAGATAACGTCACAATCAGCTCAATTTACAATTAATAAGATAAATGCTCTCATAAAAATATATATTTTTTTAATAAACAACATTGATATTGGCGCGTATCGATAAAAAGTTCGGTGTACAGTGAAATTATCATCACGCCAGCGCGTGCGGACCGAGCTGTCGCAAAGACCAGTGTAACGTGACCGAGACATTCATGGAGAGAGCGCGCCAGAGATACGCGTTTATACTGGTTGGTCTGAGCGGTCAACACGTCCGCCGAGCTTGCCCAGCAGTTGGCGATAACAGTCCTACAACATGTATGGTATGGTATTAACTATTAGATTATATGTTTTTTTCCTTTTTGCCATTATCCTCGAGAGTATGAGAGCATTTATCTTATACGGGCTACAGAAACTGCTTACCATCAGGCGGGCCGTATGCTTGTTTGCCACCGACGTAGTACAAAAAAAATGTAATTGTGATGTTATCCATGAAACCTGGATCTTTTGTCAAGGACGCTTACGCCACACTGCGTAGCGCGGCGTTGTATTTGTATAGGAGCATCGTTGATAATGGCGTCCTACGTTAATGGCGACAATAAAGTCCTTTTCAATAAATAACGTCACAATTACACGAAAGAACAAACAAATGAATCAAAATCCGATTTTTTAAATCACTTTTAAGGCTTTACCACAGGTTTACTGAAATAGTTAACGACTTACTCGTATAATGAAACGAATAACTAATTAACTTATAATTAATTCGACGTTTAATTAATTATTGATTAGGGAACTCTATATTAATACTGTTTTTATTAGTATTGAATGCTAACCAAATTTTGGTGGTAACTAGTGGGAATAACCCGTCTGGTGTTGGCCATCCGTCTGCTCGTTTTGTCTTCTATATCATAAAAAAACATTGTAGTGCACCCGGCCGAATTGCAATTATTGTTGCTGATAATACTAGAGGCAGTCGATCGACGTTGACGGTGCAAGTAACAAACACGGGTCTCTTCGTGGCGCGATTTAGGTAAGTAAGCACCAGGGGGCTTAGCTAAGGTGACAACCATAGGTACTTTAACCGATAAACGCCAAACGAACATTAAAAATGTATCGGAATAACAGAGACTACGAAAAGTCACGTGTGACGTGACCAATTCCATACATTATTTAAGTTTCGATTGGCGATTTCTATCAACGACAATCATCTTGGCTACAGTACAGTGCGTCTATAGAATATGCACGCTAAACAGGCCGAAATGGCGCTCTCAAGCATTAACCAAACTAAAGGCCTGGGTTTTTGCAAATAGAACCCTTAGCATGCCCACGGATGACACGCACACAGAATGTCATTTTACCAAACTGTACACAGTAGAAATTCCTCCTAGAGACAAATGGATTAACGACCAAATGTACGTCGAAGAGGGAAGCCATATTTGGTACACTGATGGTTCCAAGAAAGGCAGTGATGTAGGATGTGGGATCTATGGTGAGAGACCTAAGTTCAGTGCTAGCGTCAGCATGGGCACACAGGCCTCAATCTTCCAGGCAGAAGTCTACGCCATCAACAAATGTGCGGAGATTAATCTGGATAGAAACCTAAGACACCAACATATCTACATCAACTCAGACAGCCAAGCTGCTCTTCTGGCACTAGAATCCCTGGAGTCAAACTCGAAACTAGTCCAGAACTGTAAAACAAACCTAAATGCACTGGCTAACTCCAACAAAGTCATACTTAGATGGGTACCAGGGCACTCCGACATTAACGGAAACGAAGAAGCGGACGAACTTGCTAGAAAGGGCGCAGACACACCCCTGGTCGGCCCAGAACCGTTCTGTGGAATCACAAAACGGGATGCATATTCTCTGCTCAGCAACTTAGAAAAAACAAGAGCAATCGATTGGTGGAAATTCGTCAAAGGACAAGAACACTCGAAAGCTCTAATCAAAGGGTTCAACAACAAATTTGCTAAGGAGCTCTTAGAGCTCAAAAGACATAAAACCTGCGCGGTGACCATTATATTGACTGGACACTGTAAGTTGAACAAACACATGTTTCAAATTGGGAAGAAACAAGACGCGACATGCAGGTTCTGCCATGAGTCAGAGGAGACTGCAATGCACATTCTCTGCTCCTGTGGACCACTAATGTCAAAAAGAAGTACCCACTTAGGGCGGCACGTATTGCAACCCTATGAGGTACAGAACATAACGGCCCAAAGAATCTGGAATTTCCTGGATTCAACGGGCATCAGTAATGAACTTTAAAGGGCTGTCACAATAGATCACTACCTGGTCGACGTGGCACTCAAAGGCCCGAAACCCCAATAATAATAATAATCTTGGCTAGGCCCTTCTGGGGTAGGTATTTTATTCATTGCTGCATTCCTTGCAATTGACTTCTTCCTATGTACAATTCTAGAGCACAAATACGAGATTGTGATTCGGACCTGATAATACTCTCAGAAAAGCAGGAAGAGGGCATGACCTCTGAGGCAGTGACTTTGGCGCCGCGGCACACGCGGCGCCTGCAGTTGCGTCTGCAACCGTTCCCTCCCGGCGAGAATGCTGAACTCCAGCACTGCACTGGTAGGTTGATAATGAGAGTGAGAATAGACATTTTAGTAAGTACCTACATATAGTGAAGTCCAACAGAAAAACGTAGGGCAATATAAAATTTAAGGAAAAAATCTTTACTTGTACACAGTAGGCCAATCAAATTAATCAAATTACATACAAAAAGCAAATTTTGATGCATATGGTCAAGTTTAATACACTCAGGAAAGGTAAATAAAATGACTACATAAACACGGTTGCGTCAAAGTGTCCCTCAGTCGTGACATTTCGGTATTTTGGCGGCCACCTGTACTAATTTGATTTAAATAATAATTTTACCATAGCTTAAGTCACTTCCATGATGGTAAACCTAATGAAAGCTCGTACTTACGTTGAAATCCGTCAAACTTTAAGACGACAATGCGCGGTAGAGCTTGACAAAGAATTGATACACATCATTACACGCGATAAACATTTTTCAGCTTTGGCAGTCGGGCAATAATAGCGAATGATCTAAAATAATAAAAATCAATTTCTAAAGAGTGATTATTTATTTATTTATTTAAAATTTGATTCAGGCAATAAGGCCCATATTACAAATACCTTACAAACTAACATACATACATAACATACATTTTACAAAATTACAACTAAACACTATTTAGGCGATAAAACGGCGTCGCTTTTGCCTCTAAATTAATCAAATGAATTAAGAATGTCACGACCACGGTCACGAACGTAGATTCAAAAGTCCATGGCGGTGACAGATAATTTGGATCATGATCGGTATTATCTAAATATTACCTTTGACTTTGCGAATCGTACAAAATTAACCTTATCTACAAGCACGTCGGGTGATGACGCGTTAAGGTTGACCACAAAGAAATAATAACTCTTCAAGTGACGTAGTTTTAAGTTGTTCGAATTTTTATTTTATTTCAATTAATCATATTTCAAATTTAAATGACGTAATCGGTCGGGGGCCGAGGCCCGAAGGCCTAAGGATACTTCAAAGGATATTCCACAAATTTCTACTCGCGGCGGTGAAACGAAAACTCATCACAAAATGTATGTAGTTTAAAATTATATAAAGTCGTTAATAACGACTCGTTATATATCCATACAATTTTAAACAGTAAAATTTGTAGAACAGGGATTCATATTAGATATCATTATTGAAAAATACTTCATATTAAAAAAATATCACAAAAACCGAGGAAATCACACTAGACGTTCCGTGACATTTCGAAGTTGTTTAATTTTTTTAATATGTTTTAGTACTCTTATGACAATAAATCAAACCAAGATAAGATGGCAGCGATTTTGACTGCCCAGACAGTGCATGTGTTATTTCAAATATTTGCACAGGTTGAGCTATCAAAATCGTTGCCAACTTAGCTTGGTCTGAATATTTTTCGCGTGAGTACAATACGTAACGGATACTTACATATTTCGGTACAAATTTAAAGCACGTGTGCAATTTTTATCACATTTAAAATAGGCTTCCAATTAAACGCATTTTATAAACGGTAGTACCTATACAGCACATAACATAATAATAATGTGGAAGTTATCTAAAATTAACATAAAGCGGATTTGAAACGGCTCGTTTGGTTTAAAACACAACATTCATCCCAAGAAAACAAAAAGTTATTAAGTGTTCCATTTTCAAATTTTAATTAAATTGCACGCCCGCTGAACGAATGCGTTCTAAATGCGCTAATTTAAAATAAACGCAATTTGTAATGCATACTATGGATGCAGATAAGATATGCATAAGTGGTCTATTCAGATAAATGATTCATAATGATGACCGATTCATATTAATGACGATATTTTGCAAATTACTTAAATTGTGGATATTTCAGTCTAATCTTTACACAAGACTCCATAACATAATTTGGTCCTTATATTTTCAGGATCAATTATGCAAACAAATACTACTCGTATTTACGCGCGATTTCATAAAGATTGACCAGATTCGATTCCCGGTTATGTATGAGAAATTTAAAAAATGATTGAATGTAATTATAATTAAATTTAAAATCGAAGCCATGTTTCCTAAGAACAGATGTGGCTTTCTCTCATAGTTTCTGACTTCTCTATATTGACCGTTTTGTATTGATCACCCTGTATAGTTTACTAGTTTCTTTAAAAATATATGCTATTCGTACAGGCAACACAAAAGTCACCCATTTGCGCAATTGCAGGAGGTGTGCATAGTGCAATAAATTCATATTAACGTACTTTTCGGATCCGCAGATATCAATTTTCATCATGATTGGAACATAGATATCTGCGGATCCGAAAAGTACGTTAATATGAATTTGTAGTCAAATAAAAAAAATGGTTACTACCTATTTAGAATTTCTTCATGTTGTCTGTTTCACCAGTGTCTAAATACACAAAACCTTGTTAGTACCTATTGCCATTGTAATTGGCGAGTTCTTTCTACTGCGAGTGATTTGGCAATCCAAGGAAAAAAATATCTTCTACGGCTCTCGAAATGACTGTATGCACTCCTCACACCACCACCCACACAGGATTGCGAATGACCAAATGAAGGTATTGTTTAATAAAAACAATTTTCAGCTTGCTGGGAATTAAGCAAAGTTTTTGAAAAGTCGTAGCGCTTTTTTGATCAGTGATCACAATACGGCTGCCAAAAAAATAATTATCATTTTTGAGGACTTTCTTGAGGGACCATATCTCAAAGTCATAAATTCAGGATTCGAATAGATATTCGAATCCTGAATTTATGACTTTCGATCGATAGAAAAAAAGCGGCCAAGTGCGTTTCGGACTCGCGCATGAAGGGTTCCGTACCATTTAAGGCGTATTAAAAAAAATCTACTTGCTAGATCTTGTTCAACATTTTACCACTTTGGACACACATTTTACCACTTTGGAAGTGTGTCTCGCGCAAACTATTAGTTTAGAAATAAATGATATTAGGAACCTAAATATCATTTTTGAAGACCTATCCATAGATACCCCACACGTATGGGTTTGATGAAATTTTTTTATTTTATTTTATGACGTATTAAAAAATAACTACTCACTAGATCTCGTTCAAACCAATTTTCGGTGGAAGTTTGCATGGTAATGTATATATCATATATTTTTTTTAGATTTTTCATTCCGTTATTTTAGAAGTTACAGGGGGGGACACACATTTTTTCACTTTAGCAGTGTCTCTCGCGCAAACTATTCAGTTTAGAAAAAAATGATATTAGGAACCTAAATATCATTTTTGAAGACCTATCCATAGATATCCCACACGTATGGGTTCGATGAAAAAAAATTTTTTTTTTAATTTTATGACGTATTAAAAAAAAACTACTCACTAGATCTCGTTCAAACCAATTTTCGGTGGAAGTTTGCATGATAATGTATATCATATATTTTTTTTAGATTTTTCATTCTGTTATTTTAGAAGTTACGGGGGGGGGGGGGGGGGAACACACATTTTTTCACTTTGGAAGTGTCTCTCGCGCAAACTATTCAGTTTATAAAAAAATGACATTAAAAACCTAAATATCATTTTTGAAAACCTATCTATAGATACCCCACACGTATGGGTTTGATGAAAAATTAATTTTTAAATTTTATGACGTATTAAAAAAAAGCTACTTAGGTACTAGATCTCGTTCAAACCAATTTTCGGTGGAAGTTTGCATGACAATGTATATCATATATTTTTTTTTGTTTTTTCATTCTGTTATTTTAGAAGTTACGGGGGGGGGGGGGCACACATTTTACCACTTTGGAAGTGTCTCTCGCGCAAATTATTCATTTTAGAAACCTCAATATCATTTTTGAAGACCTATCCATAGATACCCCACACGTATGGGTTTGATGAAAAAAGATTTTTTGAGTTTCAGTTCTAAGTATGGGGAACCCCCAAAATTTATTGTTTTTTTTTTTCTATTTTTGTGTGAACATCTTAATGCGGTTCATAGAATACATCCACTTACTAAGTTTGAACAGTATAGCTCTTATAGTTTCGGAAAAAAGTGGCTGTGACATAATCGGACAGACAGACGGATATGACGAATCTATAAGGGTTCCGTCTTTTGCCATTTGGCTACGGAACCCCAAAAACACGTCTATATTGCACGAAAGCTAAAAATATGAAAATTGCTTCTAAAAATCGGCAATGTCATGTTTGAGGTAACTTATCTATTACTTTGCTATTTATCTAAACGTACAAAAAAAAAAATTCATAAACATGATTCCGTACTCCCGGGCACGCACAGTCGCGCAGGACACAGCCATCTCGCTCACGTACTTACTGGGACTTAATTTCTCAAAACACATTTGATTGACCTAACCTAAAGGGCTTGTTGACCTGTGTTTACACATTGATTAGTGTTAAGTGTGAGTTGATACATTTGATACTAATGTCATGTAACAAATGTATGAAGTCCCAACTAATCACCAACCAAAGCGTACACAGGGCCTGAGTTTCATTGGGTTTTTTGTTGCCATAGTTTACCTCCTAAATGAGGACGGCGAGTCGGTCGCAGTTCGGGACGCGGTTATTAAGAAAGGCGATCACTGCTACTGCGTGTGGCATTGCGACTGCATCTGTTACGGTATGTTATCAATTCGACCGTCTTTTTTTGATAAGTATTTTTGTATAGTTCAAAATTGATCCCATTTTTGTCAAATCCAGTGGGGACTTACTGGGAACTCTTCAAATCTTATAGGTATACATATAGCGATTTTTGTATTCTACATCAACTAAGTAATCAAGCATTTTCATTCAAAAAGAGCCATTTGGTGAAGTGGGGCTGATGAAGACCAGAACGGAATTCTTTAACGACGCGTACTATTCAACGTTAGTTGATTTGTCTTCTTCGTTAATTTGCTTAGCAAGCAATATGCGCTAGCAACTGGGGGCCAGCCAAGGTGACAATCATAGATCGACAAACACCAAACGAAAAGTATCAATCAACGATTGTCATCTTGGCTAGGCCCCCTAATATGTTTGAAGTCAGTGCCAAGACAAAATGGAACTCCATCTGACGGTGGACGTGGTCACCCGAGATGGTGATAGTAACTCGTGATAAAACAACGCAACCTCATTGTGTTTGTGTCCATTAGAATTGTCTTGATGAATTGTGTTGTTGAGTTGATGAGTTGACTGTTGTGAGATAAGTACAGTCAGTGATAAAAGCTTGTATCAAAAGTGAAAGTTTCTACTTATACAAAAACTTATTAAACAATAAGTAGAGTCAGGCAGCGGCAATGTATGGAAGAGCCATATTTGGATTTGGCGTAGCACTTGACGTGATAACTAGGCATGGTCGGACACCAGTTAAGTATTTGTTTGTTGTACAAGTGTGCCAAGTTTTTATTTAAATACCGCAAGAGGCAAAATTTTGTACGATGTACTAAATTCTACGAACATGTCATTGATTAGCTGGCGCAGAATAGTCTTGCCGAGCAGATGAGAAAAAAACATGTTTTTGGCAGGCGACAACCCCCGGCTGGCGTGTCGGGAGATGTCTGCGGCAAGGCAAGACGCCGCGGGCTTGCCGGCGCGGCGTGGCGCCCGCTTCGCTCGCGCCTGCCACTATGCTGATGTGACCACGATTAATATTGCGGTCGTTATTATTGGTGTTATTGGGATGTTACTCTTTCTTGGTATGTCTTAACGTAAATTAGGTATGCTTACAATTTCTCGAATATGGATTAATACTTATATGATTTTCACAACACGCCACTGAAAGGTGGGGTCCGTAAGCACTCCGTATTTATCTGCATGAGTGATATCTACTGCATATAATATATCTAGTACTTTTACTAGAATAATAATAAAATATAAGTGATACATTTATTCATTTTTCACTCACAGAGCCACAAGTTGTTAATAATGTTAGTATTTTCTTCAGTTGAGTTATCTAGGTATCGATTACTTATGTCGATATTTCATTTTGTCAATCCCTTTGCTAGATTTTTTTTTTAAATAAACCAATATTTGGGGACAATCTTACAGACTATGTACTACTATGTGTATTGAGTACTAGGCCACGATATACATTACCTATATAGATAAATACATACTTACATATGTACACAGAAAACACCATGATTTAGGAACAAATATCTGTGTTCATCACACAAATAAATTACCTTACCGGGATTCGAACCCGGGCCCATCGGCTTCATAGGCAGGGTCACTACCCACTTGGCCAGACCGGTCATCAAAGGTCGTCTGGGTACTCTGGGTATACCTAGACGTACTTACTAATTATTTTAATAAATCAGATTTGAAAACTGTTCTCTGTCAGGCGTGTTGAAAGGTCTGTTGGGGCTGGTATGGCCGCGAGCCGGCGTGTGGGGACTGGACTGGATCCTCGAGGAGCCGAAACCTATCGACCGCTATCGCGAGCACTGTTTACGCACCCGCCAGGTGGTATACGATACCAAGGGCTGGCCGGTGCATCCGGACACTCGCAAGAGGACAGTCAGAGTGGTCAGCTTGTACGTTTTATGCTAAAATTAAGTAGGTACATAGATTCCAGTTTAGGTTGTTTTCGGTACCTATAGTTGCAATAAAAAAATCCCTGAAAAGACGTAACGATACATCTTAATTATTTTGAACAAAAGTACTTACAATATAAAAGATACGTTGGATTCAGCTAATAATGACTAACTTTGAAAATATTTTTCAGACCGGTGGAGTTTATGTTGAATGTTGTATTTTTTATGGTAACTCCTGGGTTGGTAGCAGTAGACACATTGAAGCATTTAACGAAAGGCAAGTCATGCCACGCATCTGTAGCCGTTGGCAAAAACAATGCAAAACTGCCCAAACGTTCGAAGGAAACATTAAGCCGTCGTCACGAATCACAGGTATTTTGATTAGCCTCATTAAACCCTGAGGACCTACCGCCAACATCGAAAAATCGAAGATCGTTATCTGCCTCTCGAATATACAAGAGCGATAGAGAGGCAGATAACGATTCTAGATTTTTCGATGTTGTCGGTTTACTCGCACGTTAGCAAGGCAAGGCCACTTTGATGTGTGGTTTAGATTGTATTTAGAACAAAGCAAAATATATCAGCTTGATTTATTAATTAAATCTTCACAGAATTGTTTCCATTTATTAATAGATACAGGACTTTACTAAAAATAATTACCTACGTAGAATGTCTATGTAAATTATTCGTGCCTATTCAATATTTTGACCTAGCCGTTAGGAATTATCACACTACCTATACACCGTACATTTCAATCGCGTTGAAATTTCAACTACAATAAATACATAAACAGCAAGGAAATGCACTTACACGTTTTAATTGTCTATTTCATTTTAAATAGTCGTCAGTGAAGTGCACTTCCTTGTTCTTAGGGTCACAAGCGGCTCACGCGCTACCAGCGGCTGCCGCGACGCAGTTGGATGACTCCCGGGGCCGAGGACCTCGTGACGACTGTATGGAAAAATAATTCTTCAATTATTGCACGGAATAACGTCAAAAGTGTAAGCTATCGCTTTACACATTCAAGGCATAATAATTACAAGGGTTTCTTACCTAGAGCGAAGAAGCGCAACGCAATTAAGGGCGGGTTGCACCAAGCCTTACTTAATTTTCATTACAAAAACACTTTGAGGATTCAAACCGTTTACCTACTTTGTGGGTAACTTGGATAATCATGTTTAACCTTTTCGCCGCCATTGACTTGATATAAAGTCAGAACAGGCACGTTTATATCAAGTCGTGGTTTTGGTCAGGTTTGTTTACGTGCAATTATTGACGTGGCGTTGATGACACTTTAATACTTCATTGTCGTGGCGGCGAAAAGGTTAAAGGATGACTCTCGCTAGATCTGTTCGAGTCGAGGCCGAGGCGTCCGAAACTTTGTTTTCTATATAGAAAGCATGACGAGATCACCGAGGCTTGCTATAGAAAACGAAGTGTCGATCGTTGCGCCCGGACCCGGACCGATCCTTGATGCAGGTCTTGGATTAAGAGGTAGTACGCGGCCTAAGTGCCTGCTCCTGAAGCGCGCATAACAAAAATGTGTCGCACAAACAGCAAGGAAGTTACTTATTTCCTTTCCTTCCAGTTATTTCCTCTAGTGCAACACGAACACCAGCGGCCTAAGTTAGGCCCTGGCCTTGCATCGGAGAGTAATTCTGACCAAGAAGACACGGCCTTCGTTCTCATGCGCATGAAAGAGAGCTCGGAGTCACTTGCTGTAAGCTTACAAGGATTATTCGTATAAGTACATAAAAGTCCGAGCCACACCGCTTGCTTGTGCAGGACGTGTGCGTCGACGTAAGCGTGGTGCAACAGCAGTAGCAGCAGTACTCCTGTCACACCAGCCGGCCTAGCCAAGGTCACAATCGCTATCGCTTCGACAACGAAGCACTTCGTCTCTTCATCACTCTTCCATATTAGTGCAACAGTGACAGTTGCATTTCGATCGATTCGACCTTGTCATTCAGGCAATGTCACTTGGAGTAGCTGTTACCTTTATTAATGCTGATATAGTACAATTATAAGTCAATTGTCAATTTAGCCATGTAATTTGTGCTCAAATTAAAGTTATATCAGCATATTAGCAGGATATAGTGCTGATATACAGCAATTTGAAGCTGACATGATAATAGGACCACTGTAAAAATCTAGTTACACGGAACCTTGGTGCTACTTGGGGTTAAACTGTAGATCCTACTGCTAATTTTTATTTATTTATTCTATATTATCTTCCTACCTTCTGTCTTTTAAGTTGAACTGCTTACGCATACAATACATAAAGGGGATGTCCTATGGGTTGGTCAAATGTAGGTACGAGGTTAATAGGGTCCCCAGCAAGCTCGGTTCTCCATACAAACGTAGCTTTATTACGCTCTCATTTTAAAAGGACTAGCTAGATTGCTCTGAACCTTTATACTTAGGTACAATACGATAAGGTATATCTAGTACTGTAATTAGTTTATGTAGCTTCAGATACCATAGTTAAAAAATACAGCGAATTTAAGTTTTGTATGACCGAGTGTTAGTCAAGGTCTCCGTTACAGCTTGGGTTAAAATGCTTTCGTAATGTCCAGATATTTTTCTACAGGTCGCAATTCTCAACCGATTCTCGTGAAATCTTATGAGCAGTGTGCATTTTCTATGATATAGGGTAACGGCGGCTATTAACGCGGGTATCAAAATCGACGTCTAACACCGCGGTGTTTACAAATACGCATTTTGCAAGCAAATAGATTTATTCCCTAAGAAATAAAGAATACACAAAACAAGCTCATTCATTGGTCTATTGTGTCCATTAGTGTGCATTTGTGTGAGTGTAACAAAAAACTCGCGATTCGTCAGTTTGTGCGACGGCGGCGCAAGAACCGGTTGTTCCATACAGACGCGTGACACCACAGGTAAGTGCACTCCAATCTTACTTAGTGTTTTACGTAATAGTTATGGCAAATAAACTAGTGCAATGCCTTTTAAGAGGTTGTGTATTGTTTTCTACACGATTTTGAATTACTTTTAACTTAGTTTTTGACCGGGAAATACGTTTAAAATTGAAAATAAAATACAGCGGTGATAGGCGCCAATTACTTCTATGGTAAGTAATTCCGTGGTATGCCACGGTAATAGAAAAAGTGGTAGTTTTGTTATTTACTCTTTAGTTTTGGTACAAATTATCAATTTTATAATTTCTTTTATTTATTCCAATCTTGATCTATTCACGCTACTAAAGAGCTATTTCCGTGGTATGGAAAGTATTCAACTAACCCTTAATTTTTAACAAAAACTTCAGCACCAATTTCCTTGTTTCTATGGGAACCCTTAATCTGACAACTTTTTTTTATTTTGAGTTAAAACCTAAAATTTACTTGCCAGTTATGTGATTTTGTCTTTACAAGAAGCTTGTAATATACGTGTTTGATTTGATTTGAATAACCATCTGTGTTTTATTCTTTTTATGGGTCGGAATTAGGTTTGATTAAACTCCAAATTAAGCCTATTACCGATGGTATGATCAGATTACCCTCGGTAATAGAATGTATAGAAATCTATTACCGACCCAGAGAAATATCGAATGGGTCGGTAATAGGCTCTTAAAGAGTTATCTATTACCGAGTGACTATTTGGTATTGTATTGAAATATCGCATTTAGGGTACCGCAAGTACAGATTTCGTTGATAAAATTTAGACTTCAGTTATCATTATCAGATTTAAATTCTTCTGTTTTCTGATTCAGTTATTACTCTGACAAGGAAGGGTACCCAACTGCCGGACAATTCCGATTAGATTTTTTTTTTATATATAATTTTATTTATACAGTAGTCCAAAATCTCACACATGATTTTTTTAGCTATAAGAATCAGCAATAAGAAAAGTACTGTGATTTGTTAGTTATGAACGGGTAAATTATAACACATAATATGTGAGAGACTTTATTTAACTTAATTACGTTATCAAAAATATTAGAAATAAAAAAAATCATGTTTTTGTATATAGTCGAAATTTTATAAGGTGCACGTTTATCATTTCACTGTGGTAAACTGTCACTCAGGTGGTAAACGTCCAGCTTATAAAATTTCGACTATAATTTACGCTGTGCCTTATGAGAAAATGTTACTTACTTGTTTTTTTTTGTGCAGCTAATTATGTCAGTAAGACAAATTCTTATCAATCTTTATAGCATTTAAAAATTACTTTATTTAATAACAGGCAGGCCTATTTGTCATATACGTCCTTAGTAAAACTTTACTATAATAACAATAATTTTTGTTGTTTTACATGTAAAACATTCAACTTATAACTTGTTATACAGGTACTCGTGGGTACTTGGTAAGTTATTGGTAAGGTATTTGATTGTGCCAAAGTGTAATTATAATCTCTTCGAATATATCTCTTATTTTTAAACATACTCCTATAGTTTTATTTTTTATTTTTGTGTCATTATTAAACTTAATGACACAAAAATAATATACAGAACCCACGTCGTTATTATTGTTTTAACCCTCGGTATTAGGTTTCGAATTTTGAGTTTGGTTTCTATTAACGAGTGCAGAAAAATCATGCCAATTGTACCCTCGGTAATGAAAGCTCAATTCGCGATAATAGAATCACAGCCTGTCCCTTGCCACGGTAATAGAAGATTTGGTCATTTTGGCTTCAAAAAATATTTTAATACATATAATAACCCAAAATGAATCCAAAAACGTGTGAAACGGAAAGTTCATTAAATGCTCTGATGAAAAAAAAATATTCCTGGCTGTTAGACAGCATTGATACCCTTAATTTTTGGATCTCTTTTGAAAAGTTCCTTAACTACCACGGTAATAGGTGCCTTTACCCTAATATATTTTTTGTCGATTCTTTTTTTGGATTTTTTAAATAGCGGAGCCATTTATTCAGTTTTAAGTTATGTTTTCAGTGTTACGGGTAATTATTCCTGTTAAGCACTAAGCATCCTCCGCCCCACCGCTGACCCAAAACTGACTGACTCCCTTATACCGCGATCCCTCACCTCACAACCCGTCTACCCCTGATCATTGAACCCCTCGACCCTGAACCCTCAACTCCTCAACCGCAAATCCCCGAACCCTCAACCTCAGACCCCTTCTCCTAACCTTCGACTCCTCAATTTCTAACCTCCATCCCCTCAATTCCCAACCTCCAACCCCTCAACTCCCTCCCTCCCGACCCATTAACTCACACTCCCCTCAAACCTTGACTCGTCGAAACAGCCCCCCGAGCGCATGTCGGACTAAGTTCAGTGTAGTGTTCCGTAGTTACCCGTCCGTTACAATAAGCATTATTGAAAGGGGGCTATTGTTAGTGTTGGTAGGAACTTAAGTGTTTTGAGTCTAAATTGAAGAACTCGACTTGTTTTTATGAGCCTCAGAGCTTAAAAAACTTCTGAGTCTTTTAAGTTCCGAGTCGAGTCCTTTATTGAGTCTTTTTTAACCTCAACTTAAAAGGTTATAGGTTTTACCTAAACAACCGTAAAGGAAATAGGCGTTATTGTATGATTTATGCTATGCATATCCATGAATTTTACATAAAGACAACGCATTTCGAAGTTATTTGTAATAAAATTACAAGTTCTCCGAAAAGGACTCAAGTCTCTACAAAATACTCGGGTCTCTAATAAGTTTTGTCGAGTCTTAAAGCAGAGGCCTCAAAGGACTCGAGTCTTAACCAACACTAATAACTATTGTGTAGATACGTTGATATTATTTAGGTAAGTATAAAACAAGCAAAAGGAAGTATCTTCGCATCACTTTTAGCAGGTTTAAAAACGGCTTAGCAGATCATGTTCGCCACAGTTTTCGTGTAGTTTTCATTGAGTCTTTATTAGACTATACTTTCATGTACTGTGTCGTACTCCTACGGTAGAAAAACAAATCTGGTTAAAATTCGCTCCAAGCACAATTTGAAAATTTGCAGTCCCAGTAACATACTACAATGACAACTTGGTACATATTGTAGTGTATTTAATAAGTAAAGTGAATAATTATGTTGATCATTGGCAGACTTGTTTTAACTTCAATTGTTTTTTCTAAAAATTGTGAAAAACTGAAAGTTTGGGGGAAAATGGCAATAACCAGTTATTTCACCTTCTATTTTTCTACCTACTTCACCCAATAAATTGTCGTTGCTTTATTTTTAACTTTCTATGCCATCTTACGTTTACTTCGTCAAATCAAATTAAACTACCTATAGGAGTAGATAGGATTTCATTACATTATAGGTACAGTCAGCATCAAAAGTAGCGGATCAAATAACGTTTCATAAGTAAGTAACTACCATTCTGTAACAGCTTAACAAAATGTCGGAGTGTGTTGATGTCTTTAATATAGAACAAATAATACTGTAAAAGATATACTTTTGAACGCGAATTTTAGAAATTCTTCTATATCTGGAAAAGTTATCCGGAATATCAGATACTTTTGGCGCGTTGTTTCATCCGCTACTTTTGATGCTGACTGTACATATGTAGGTATAGTCTCTATACCAACTTATGTATACTTCAACTCAATCGAAAACTAGGAAAATGTAATGTATAGATAGTAAAAACAGGTGCAAGTATTGTAAAGTTTGTAAATAAAATTTGTAAACCAATGTTTGTTAAATGATCATTTAATTCCAGAGAAACCAAGTCAACCTCGACACTAATAACTCGCCTATTGACGCTACAAGCCACGTGACAACCACGCAGCCATCTCCAGCTGCCAAGAAAAATTTTAATCAGTCTTAGTTCTTTTTCAAATATGTACACTCATATATTAGCTCACTTACGTATACGTACTAGACTAGGGTAACTTACGTATTTTATTTTAAGTTCCTGACGACAGACACTCCTCGGCACGGAGTGAAACATGTCGAGCGTTTTTAGACTTACTTAAAAATAAGTGAGTGACCCGTTTTTATTAATATATTTTATATTATGTCTGTCTCACGAAACCTTCAGTATTGGTATTTTTTCTTTGTATGGACTTGAGGGCATTCAGTAATAGTTACGAGTAGGGATGTCATGTTTTTATTTTTAAATATATAGTTTTAAATAAAACTACTGTAACGGATTATAGTTTTTTTTAAGCCTGTCCAGGCGGGACAAGTGAGTAGCCAATTTGATCAGATATTGGCAATTTGTATGTCAATCTCATCTAGCGTCCATACCACACACATTAAATTGTCAATTTATTTATGATGAGATTGAACGAAAAAGCTGTTGAACCACGGGTCGGGAGAGCGTCTGAACACCTACCCACCCTAAAGAGAAATAAGCGCGAAGTTTGATCATTTAATCTTATTTAGATTTTCCTAATATACCGACTTTTTCTACTGACATAGCTTGCATAAAGAGCGATTTAATAAAAGCCGTACAGCCGTACTATTATATGCCATCAAATTGGTTTGAGGGTTAACCGCCTCTGCATCTGTCGCTCGAATATGCAAAGAGTAAAATAAGTCTAAGTAACTATTGTTGAAAGCGTTGTAAGTCGTAAGCCTCGTTTCCAGCCGTGTAGTAGGCGCTTAATGCTGCAAGTTTTAACAAAGAAGGAAGAAGTTTTACAGTACATATGGTGCTACTATACCGTCTATACCGCCCTAGTGCGGTAACTAGCACTATACGTACGTATGTCAAAGAAGTCGATTTTAATCATGTTATATACACAGACCTGTCAAACGCTTCGCTTAAAGACCAAAGAGTAAAGTAAGTATTTAGAAAAAGAGAGCCTTCTTGAAGCATTTTAAGGAAATTAATTTCGAACCGCTATCTCTGATTTGCATCCGAAACTAGCTATGTATGTGTGCGTGCACATCTACATATGCATCCTTGTGTAGGTACTTTCGTACTACTTTTTTTCAAAATTTATTTACTTTTATTAAATAAAATTATAAAATAATAATTAAAATACTTAAAATTATAATTAATCTAAACTAAACTAAATCTAAAAAAGCTGCAGCAAGGTCTGCACTAGGAGGTAACTGCCAGCTCTCCGGTCCCCAGTTGCGTCCCTGAGTTTCTTTGAAAGGTCTCTAAAGAGATTCAGAGCGCCCGACCTCACGGACCCAGGGTCTGGACGCCGAACGGAACAAAACTGTATTCGGCACCGAGACCGCGGTATTTCTCCACCTTTGCATTTTCAGCCGCCTCCGCAGCAGCTGCCGCCCTTAACGAGGTTCCGTGGAGATGTGACGGGGCTAGGGTGTCCACCCAGGTTGCATCCCACACCAGCACCCGCTCCATACTCCACGGAATCAAGGACATCCCGTCAGGTCTCTTGCCGTCACTTCTCGATATGCCGGTCTCGGACACTCGCACATGTTGCCATTGTTGAAAAGATACCATTGTGGTAGTAATAATATCAATATACGAATGAAATTAATAACCTTCTTATACTATTTTAGCGCTATATTCAAATTACGATTCTGATATCTTTAAGTAATTTGCAATTAATTATGATGCTAATATTATTAACTAATTAAAACAAGCATGTAAGCAACAAAAAAAACTTTAAATTTAATAACTTAATAAGGTAGAAAATGTAGTAACTTTGAATCTTTGAATATTAATTGGTATCCTCAAAATGTCGTTAATGCCCCAAATTAATGTCGTAAATTCCTAGCATTGATACGTATAATATTGCTAAAAAATGGTTGAAATGAAAAAATGAAATGGTTGACGGGTTGTAGGAGTGAAAGCTATACTGATTGGGGAATGTCTTTTCACAGGTAAGTGACAATTATTCAATTTTACGATAAAAATACAAGACTATTTTGTCAAACTTATTAGGGTGACAATGATGTCGGCACGATATTAAGTGATATTAATCACTTCCGAATTTGTCCACTCCAACATCGTCATTTTGCTAAGTTGTCACTTTATGGATTCCGAAGTTGACTACTCCCTAAACAGTCATTTCTCTATTCGTATTTAAATCTGTAGTAAAATATTTCCTTCACAACTTAACTAGATGGAGACCCGGGGCGGTTTGCCCTTCGGGCATCTGGAGCTACCTAACGAACCTAACTACGCTTTTTTAGTGTAATGTTTTCATGGACTTCACACTAAACCAATAGGTAGGTAGGTTAGGTGCGTTAGGTATGTAGCTTCAAATGCCCGAAGGGCAAACCGCCCATAAATTATCAAGCGGACAAGTTAGGAAATAGACTAGTTCGGAAGTGGTCAAGTTAGGAAATAGTCAAGTTTGGAAGTGGACATGATAAGAAAGAGACAGGTTAGGAAGTAGACAAGTTTGGAAAGATACAAATTAGGAAGTGGCCAAAGTCGACCGGAGGGAAACCGCCCACCTAAATATTAGATTCCGTTTTAGTCAGAAAAAACGGGATATAATTTATCCGGACGAAAGCGGAATTTGACCAAAAGTCCGTTTTCGTCCGACAAAAAATAGGCTATAATTTATTCTGACGAAAAAGGAATCTGATGAATATGTCTTATATCGTAATAATACTCATACCTATAACATTTTTCTAAAACAAATACATTTGAAAAAGTAGTCGATAAAGCAGTCAAACACCGATAGATAATTAATATTACGGAAAGTGGAGATAAGGAACGACATCTCCATGTACCAAAAAGTGTCATCAAAAAACTTTATATAGGTGGCGCTACAATACCTAGAGTACTTGAATAAAAAATTCAAATCATAGACAGCGCAATTCACTCCGTCAATAACGCCTAGGTTCTAAGCTACTCTAGCACTACTCTGGAGAGATTTGGAACTATTATTTATAGCTGACAGCTGGACACTTTTGCAACAGTTCTACCATAACAGATGCCACTCCTCTTATTAATATGTTGTAACAGACATCGCTATTTTTGATCCCACATAGACAATTTACACACACACTTGCATTTCATTTTTGGTTGCACTTTTGAAGTTTGACAGTCGTTCTTGTTCATCCTATTTCTATGATTATATATCGATAATCTCTACACTGCGGAACGGAATAGCGATTAAATGAAGCTTCGATATCTTCACTAAAATTAACATCATAGTAATGCTATATAATGGATTAACTTTATGAAATCATAAAATAACTCAATTATTGCGGAAAACATATTAAAGTTGGTTTTGGCCGGTGTGCCATGGATTTTTTGGCGTTGATTATTGTAATATTGAATTCACAAAATCATACTGGTTCCTTTAGTAAAATTAAAATTGTAAAAAATGCTGATAGTTTATCGATATAATTTTATCGACAGGGCCCACAGCATTTGGTTACTCATTGTTAATCGACTTAATCGTACATTAAATGGTTGGTGTGTGAGGCTACGATGACAGCTGGCTTAGACTCCATCTTTAGGATTATTACATCTATTCTTAAAAATAAAGGGTTGACTTTGGCAACACTGTGTCTACCAGCTGTCAGTGTCAATAGAATTATAAGCTTACCACGCGATCACGATCATTAAAATAGTTGTTGAACTTGGAGTAGGGTGTGGAGATCGGAGTGCGGGACGGGTTGTGACGTTTAGAATCTTCTCGGCTCAAATTTTATTTTATTCAATCTAGGGGGGAATTTTATGTAAATATTATTTTATTTATTTATTTGTTCAATTATTGTATATATGTTAATATTTCATTTTGTTGGGTTCAGTTCGTTTACATATGGCCGGCAGAGTGATGGGTTCTTCTAGCCCATCACCCAGGCCGGCCGATAATCTTACGATGGAGTCAAACTCCCCTTTAAGTCCTCCGGCGGTAGACCGCCAAGCATCAATCTCTCCTGATATGGAAGACGAGTACGTTTTGGCTAAATCGTCATCCCTTAAAAGACCCGCGATTAATTTAAAGGAGACCTCGACTGACATTCCAAAAAAAACAAAAATAAGTCAATCGATGAAAACTCAAGCGTCAGCATCGCCCCCCATTGGTAGGCAGTGCTATACTCAATCGGACGTTGGTCCATATGTGATTCACGTGCAGATGAAGTCAGATTCATCTCCTGATAATGCACATGACGTTACACTACACCCCGTGAAATTTGGGCAATATTTGTGCTCTAATAATGTTAAAGGTCTGCTCGAGGGGGGAGTCCGTAAGATAGGCAGGAATCGGTTAAGCCTTGAATTTGCTAACGGTCTTTCTGCTAACAGGTTCCTAGAAACAGTCAATAAAGAGAACTCTCGTTACCTTGCGTTTATCCCGACTTTCAACGTGGCAAGAATGTTTATTATTCGAAATGTTCCCAAGGATCTCTGTACCTTATCTAAAGAAAATCTTGCAAACCTAAACTCATATACTGACCCCAACCTGTTGACAGATATTTTGATAAGTAAATTAAGAAATTGCCTGCTAGAAAATACTATCACTACATTAATTCCTGCAAAAAAACGTATAATTAAGCCTTGGATTACTATGGGAGTTTTACGTTGTATCAGAAACAGAAATAATATGCAGCTGAAATTACGGTCTGATCCAGAGAATATCACACTTAAAATTACATATAGAAGATATCGCAATTATTGCAATAACCTCATTAAAAAACTTAAACGAGCATATGACCAAGAACAACTAAATAAAGCTGGTAAAAACCCTAAGTGTCTGTGGCGAGCCATAAATAACATAACAAACCGTAAACCGAAAAACACAGAGAGCATTGAACTACTCGATATCAGAAACTCTCCAACTGATGCTGTGAACACGGTAAATGAGTACTTCGCCTCAATCGGAAAATCTTTAGCTGAAAGTATTTTAACAAACAATTCTAATATTTCTTACAATTCTAATCCAGCGGTAAATCCCTTACTATCTTCTTTTGTATTATTAGACACAGATTCCAGGGAAGTTTACACGACTTTAATGAGTTTGAAATCGAATAGTGCCCCGGGTTGGGACAACATTTCTGCAACTTTTTTAAAAATGGCTAGTGCTGTAGTTGTTCCTATAATAACTCACCTTATCAATATCTGCTTTAAGACCGGCATTTTTCCAAAAGCACTTAAAAAGGCAATTATAACTCCAGTGTACAAAAGTGGCAACAGAGATGATACATCCAACTACAGACCAATTTCCGTTTTACCCGCTATCTCTAAAATATTAGAAAAAATACTTAACAACCGCATTCTAAACTACCTTACAAACTTCAAAATACTATCAGACAATCAATATGGCTTCAGAAAAGGACTATCTACAGAAGATACAGTAACAGCTCTCACGTCTCTGATCGTAGACAAAATAGATAAAAATAAAAAATGCTTAACAGTATTTTTAGATTTAAAAAAAGCGTTTGATACTGTTTCCATTCCCACCTTAGTTTCAGTTTTAGAAAACGTAGGTATTAGAGGCGCCCCACTACAACTTTTTAAAGACTATCTGCAAAACCGTACGCAAAAAGTAAAAATAGGAACCTACGTAAGCGAAGAATCAAATATATCTTTTGGTGTGCCACAGGGGAGCGTCCTTGGGCCTACCTTATTCTTAATATATATAAACCAGCTTTGTAATATGCACGTAAACAGAGGACACATTTTTACCTATGCCGATGATACTGCCATTGTCTTCACTGGAGACACTTGGGAAGACGTGAAACACTTTGCAGAGATAGGTTTATCAGAAGTTGCCTGCTGGCTCCGCTCTCGTCTCCTTACATTAAACACAACAAAAACAAACTACATTTGCTTCACAAACTACAATAGTTCACAACCTGGCCCTAATTATAATATAAAAATCCACACATGTAATAACAATATACAAAACTGTGCCTGCTCTATCATCAATAAAGTTGGAAGCGTTAAGTATTTAGGGATATTAGTCGACCAACGATTAACATGGCACTTGCAAATAGAGCTGCTCATGAGCCGTGTCAGGAAGCTTATATGGGTCTTTAAAAATTTAAGACATATCGCTACTTCACAACTTCTTAAACAAATATACTTAACCCTAGTTCAATCAATAATTAGTTACTGCATACCGGTCTGGGGAGGCGCCACTAAAACCAAATTTTTAGAGCTCGAAAGAACCCAGAGATCACTATTAAAAGTTATGCATTTTAAACCATTTAGATTTCCAACCATAGACCTATATAAGCTTTCTGATGTATTAACAGTAAGACAACTCTACATATTATTTGCAACTTTAAAAATACACAAATCTAAACCATATACACCTACCACACGAAATACTAGGAGAAACGGTAACATACTTCCAACCACTTCAATAAATACCACATACGCTAGTAGACAGTTTGTTTTTAAATCCAGTAAATTATACAATTTCTTAAATAAGCACTTAAATATACATCATTTACCATTTTATGAATGTAAAATAATTATAACAGACTGGCTTAAATGTAAGAGTTATTATGATACAGAAAACTTAATTCAAAATATTTTAGGACTTTAAACACACACACACACACACAGGCACACACGCACACACACACACACATATATGGACTTGCAAGTCCATCTTCTCATTAGGTTAAATTAATCTATAAGCAATTACTTTTGTTAGTCTCTGATATGTTAATTTTATCTTTTTATTTCTATTTAAATTTTAAAAAAATTGTTCTATTACTAATTAAGGAAGAGCGGTGCCTCTTAACACAGGTATTTGTTACTTAAAAAGAGGCGCCAACACTTACAACTGTATAAGTAATTCTTAAACAGAATAAACATTTTTTCATTTTCATTTTCATTTCATCTGTCCAATGAAGAAGTAGCAGCGGGTACGGTAACACCTGCAGGATTTGGTAAGATTATTATGGCGAGACGCCTCAATGCAAAAAAGAAGGTAGGTGAAGGTCATGAATGGATTCCCACGGAGACAGTGGCTTTAACTATCGATGGGCAAAAAATACCCCAGATAGTGTTCCTATTTCACAACTCTTTTCTCATTGATAAGTACAATTTGCCGGTAATTCAATGCCGGCAATGCTGCAGGTACGGCCATGTTATGGCACACTGCTGATCACAGCTTCGTTGCTCAAAATGCAGCCAGTCACACCTTAGCTCGCAGTGTACTTCATTTAATGATGTAGTGTGCCTTTTCTGCTCTGGTGCTCATCCAGCCGATGACAAGAAATGCCCGGAATACAATCGGCAACTTAAAATTAAAGCTGCTATGTCGGAGGAGGCTATATAATTTAGTGAAGCCTCCCATCTCTTCCCCTCATCAAAACGATCCTACGCCGAAGTTGCTGAATCGACTGCTACATCATCTTACAAAAAAACCATTGCTATCACCAGGAAACCTAGGGCCCCTCTCCAATCGGGATATGATAAGATAGCCCATCAAGCAATAATTAATAGTTACAGAATCCCTGATCCTCAAAATGGTTGTGCTCTTCGCGAAATGCCGAATGCAGACTTAGGGAATCACCCTGACAGTGTCAACTCTTTCTTGCCTTCGTCTTCCCATCAACCCCAGGATTCTTTCTGTGGAAAAGCTCAACTAAATGACAGGGTCCTTGATTCTCTTCTAACCTCCTTGTTGATGCTTCTTAGTTTAGACAATTTACCGTACCACGCTGCTTCCAAAATTGAATCCCTGTGCGTTATGCTTAATAAAAGACTTCAAGATGTATACGGCAGTACAATGGAATTCGCGTAGTATTTTAAACAAAAAATCGGAATTATCATACCTTTACAATATATATAACCCAATTCTTTTTGCTATAAGCGAAACTTGGCTTAAACCCCAGCAATTGTTCAAATTGCCGGGGTTTCTAGCATTAAGAGATGACAGGATGGATGGGTGGGATGGTTCGGCCCTTTTAATTAATAACAAAATCCCCTTCTACCAGTTACAACTTCCCGTTCACTCAGATAACATTTATATTGTTGCAGCCAGCATTAATAATATTTCTTACGTTTCAGTATACATTCCGCATCCTTCTATAGCAAATTTGAACGAATTCTTCTCAATTGTAAAGAATATTCCCAATCCGATTGTTATTATGGGCGATCTGAACTGTCACCATGCGTGCTGGGGTTCAGGCACTTCTGATAGCAATGGCAGGTATTTACTTGGTTTATTAGATAAATTGAACCTTTGTTGTTTAAATGACGGCAGACCAACGAGACGTACGGCCCCTAATCAGATTTCCTCAGCAGTAGACTTAACTCTTTGTTCCTCCAATTTAGCCCCTCAACTATCATGGAATATCTCTTCCCTATCTCATAATAGTGATCATTTCCCTATATTTATTTCCTTACCTGGAAACCTTAATTCCTCGGCCTCTCTTCCCCCGTTACTAAAGTATAGACTAGGTAAAGCAGACTGGGATAAATATTCTTCCACTTTAGATGACAAAATTCAGTCCCTCTTATCTGTCACTCACCCAAACTTAAATTCCGCTCACGAGTCATTCGTCTTTGCTATCCATAAATCAGCAGAGGAATCCATCCCTCTTAAAAAACCCTTCGTCCGTCGTAATAATAAGCCCTCACAACCATGGTGGGACTCAGAGTGTTCTGCCGCGGTAAAAGAACGAAATGAGGCTGAATTGGAATACACTAAAAATATAACTATTGAAAATTACATCAAGTTCAAAAAAATAAGAGCGAAATGTCGTAAAATTCTCTCAATGAAAAAATCTGACGGTTGGAACTCTTTTTGTGAATCTATTTCCCCCTCGACTCCCTCTACGCTAGTATGGAGGAATATACGGAGATTTCGTAGAGGCATTGCTCCTGTCACCTGTGTCAGCCTCTGGATCGTCTTTCAACTGGACTAATGATTTTTTAAATAAACTAGCCCCTCCTATTGCTCCTAATGAGTTTGATATTCCAGTTACTTACTCTTTTAACAGATCGGACAATTTATTGGATAAGGATTTTAGTTTAGATGAACTCAAAACGGCTCTTGCTGCAGTAACTGACTCATCCCCAGGGTCTGATGGTATTGTGTACTCCTTTTTGAAAAAAGCTGGCCCAACATGCCATGATTTCTTTTTAGATCTAATTAATAAAACTTTTGAGTCGGGTGATATCCCTGAATCGTGGAAGCACCAAATCATTCTTCCTATTCTGAAACCGGGAAAAGATCCCGAGCATTTCAACTCTTATCGCCCCATTGCTCTCTCTTCGGTACTATGCAAGATAGTTGAGCATATGCTTAAAAACAGATTGGAATGGTATGTTGAGAATTCGGGATTTCTCTCAGAGTCCCAATTTGGCTTCAGAAAAGGAAGAAGTGTTTCTGATAGCCATGCTCTATTATCGACAGATATCAGAATAGCCTTTTCTCAAAAACAATCTGTTGTTGCAGCTTTCCTAGACATATCAGCTGCCTATGACAATGTTCTCCTCCCGGTTCTGTGCAGGAAATTGCGCTCCATAAGAATTCCGGAGAAGGTTGTGCTTTTCATTAATAATCTGTTATCAGGCAGAAAAATTACATTAAGAGTGCTTAATATGCATGATAATCCAAAAATTGTTTGGAGAGGTCTACCACAGGGCTCGGTTTTAAGTCCATTACTGTACAGTATATATACTTCTGACTTAGATCAATCCATCAACCAGCATTGCAATGTCCTCCAGTATGCGGATGACATTGCAATATATTCGGCCCATAGGAACGTCGTTGTTGCGTCCCATCACATAAACAATTCTCTTGCTTCTCTGGGTCTTTGGCTAGATGCCCATGGTTTAGACTTGTCACCTTCTAAGAGCTCTGCTCTAGTCTTTTTCAGAGGCAGAAATTGCCCTCCTATTAATGTGTCATTTCGTTCTCAAGTCATCCCGGTCCATAGGAATGTAAAATTTCTAGGTGTGACCTTTGATTCCAAACTATTATGGATTGAACATATTAATAGTACAATTGGAAAGTGTGAAAAAAATTTGAATATCATTCGAGCCCTATCAGGCTCATGGTGGGGGCTCATTCTCAGAAATTATTATATAACGCTTTAGTTAGGTCTATTCTTGATTTTGGTTCCATTATAATTGAGTCATGCCGTAAAAAAGATCTTAAAAAACTAGATAGGATTCAATCTAAAGCCCTCAGAATAGTTACTGGCGCCATGAGATCTTCTCCCATTAGAGCGCTTCAAGTAGAATGCGCTGATCCCCCCTTAAAGATTCGTCGCCAGTATTTAGCTGATAGATATTTATTCCGTGTTGCTCAATTAGAAAATCACCCGATCTTCCCAAAGCTTCCACTATTACAATCTCATGTTGATGTGAATCGGTTATTGCTTAGAAGACCAAAACCAAATCTTGTTACTAGTCTAGTTAGATTAAATAATATTGAGGCTCCGTTAACCCAATTCCCTAAGATTCCCATTTATACAGTGCCTTTCGAAGCCCTTATGTTCCAGCAAAAATCAGTGAACATTGGAGTCAACCGTAGTTCGACTGACGTCAATGACAGATTCCTGTCTACAGTAAGAACTAAATGGCAGGGATGGGATTTACTCTTCTCTGATGCTTCAAAATTTAATAATAGTCTAGTTGGATGTGCTTTCATTCATGACAATTTGAAGTCAACCCACAAATTCCAACTTCCCTCGGTCTGCTCTATTTTCACCGGAGAATGCGTAGCCATTTTGAAAGCTGTATAATATATAATAGAACACAAATTGCCTAAATCGGTAATTTTCTCTGATAGTCTCAGCTCGATCCAGGCCATTACCTGTAGCTCTATTAAAAATTGCTCAAAATCCCCCATAATTTGCCTAATTAAAGAAGCTCTTTTCGCTTGCCATTTGCTAAATTTAGTAGTTCAATTATCATGGATTCCAAGCCACAAAGGCATTCATGGCAATGAAAAAGCGGATGAAGCTGCAAAAGAGGCGGCTACAAACGGTAATAGGTCCTTCTTTCGATGTTTCAGTAAGGACTTGGATGTAGTTTCCTCGGAAAAGCTACATTCTGATTGGTCAGATCTTTGGGTTACCAATAATAAATAACAGTTCTTTCAAATTCAACAAAAAATTTATTCTAAGCCTTGGTTTTTCAAATTTAAGTTTTAAAAAAAAGTAACGAGTAGTCTGATTCGCCTAAGGCTGGGTCATGTGTGTTCTCCGGAATTTCTATTCAGGATAAAGGTAAAAGGTAGCCCGGAATGCCAATGTGGTTATGGCGTAGGCACAATTGACCATATATTTTTCGAATGTCCGTTGAACCGTCTTTGCTTCTACGATCTCTTGCTCAAATTCAAAGTATCTCTCCCCTGTAATGTAAAGTCTCTTCTAGCTAGTTCTGAACCCAATGTATTAAAACTGTTGGCGTATTTCCTTGATAAAAATAATATAAGTCTTTAAATATTTATTATATTTTTAATGTTATATTGTTTAATCTTTCATGTTATGTATATAATTCTCTAAATTCAAAATTCTGGGCTAAATCATAGGTGCACTCCTAAGTTTGTCCCTAATAAACTTGACGTTGGCAAAGTGCCCTGGCAGCAAAAGCCATTCTAACAAAAAAAAAAAAAAATAGTTGTCATCTTTTTAGTATCTACGTAGTCTTTTTCCGGTGCTGGATGACTATATTATAAAGGCGACATTATCTTATCGTTGTTTAAAAGCATTTGATTGCATAACAATATTCGTGAATTAGGCGATGTGAGTTATGCGCATTCTACTCAGGCCATTTATTGCGTCCAGACAAGTAGCGGGGCAGCAACTAAACAATAAGGTGATACCATTAAAGCTTAGACATCCATTTACAACAGGTATGTATAGCTACCCAGGCTCTCTTCCGCCCGCGGTATGCCTTGACAGTAGTACGTAATAACCTCGTCGTGTTTAGTTTGGCAGCACGCCAGATCAGACGCAGTAGCTCTTCTACAGTTTGGTTCCGTATTTACAGCTTTAGTGTGGAGAGCAATGGAGGATAAAGAAGCCTTGAAAAAGCGTTTAACGCCACTGCAATACCATGTCACTCAAGAAGCTGGAACTGAACGACCATTTACAGGTACAATAAGACACTAAATATGTGTTATGTAGAGTTGGTAAGAACTCTAGTCTTTTGAGTCTAAATTTAGAGAAACCAGTCGTTTTTGAGTGACTGCACTTAAAAGACTTCAGAGTCTATGCCTCAAGTAAATCCCTTTATAGAGTATTTTTTTGTTGCAACTTTAAAAGACTCTAGTCATAGTATACTTTGTTAAAAAAATTATAGGTACCTACGAGTAGCACAAAAGAAAATTGACAATTATAAATAGTTTATGCATAACCCATGAATTTAATGTGGAGACAATGACATTTAGAAAACTTTTGTACATAATTTGAGAGATCTCTTTAAAAGGCTCAAGTCTTGACATAAGACTCCGGTCGTAATAATGACTCAAGTTTCGACTTAATGAGTAGTCTGAAGAATTGAGTTGAGTCTTATAGCAGAGGACTCAAAGGATGTGGGTCCTAGCCAACCCAAGTATTATGTATAAAACATATGATTCAATGTTTAATGACACTGTTTTATTTTAGGGTGCTATAATAAATTTTATGAAGAAGGACTGTATGTATGTGTAGTCTGCAGACAGGACTTGTTTAGTTCTAAAACTAAGTTTGACTCTGGTTGTGGCTGGCCTGCTTTCAATGATTGCCTAGCTAAAGATAAAGTCACTTTGCACCAGGATACAAGTGCAGGTATGTATTTTGATTACTAATAATGGCAAATAATAAAATTGCTTGGGAATTGAATGTACTAATACTCATTATCTGTATCACAAATTTCATTCTACCATACCCTAATACCTATTAGCTTTGTACTGTGTCTATTCAAGCAGAACATTATGTTCAATGTCACAGCCAATGCCAGGAGAACTCATTGTATTACAGGCTTCCAATCTGAATCATATCACCTTGATGCCTTTAACATTTGTTTATTAATAATGACTAACTGGAGGAAATAAACTATTTCTATTAATTTAAAACCCAGCTTTATATTTAACTGACAAAAGTTAACTGACCAATTGTACACCTTATTCTATTGACTTAGGGGCTGGAGTTGGCCATGTAACTGTGCTGTGCTGTCTGCTCGCTAAGTTAATAAACTTGTAGTTGTAAACAAAAATGTAAGCAAATATGTGTCCTTTATTACTGAATAAAGGTATTTTGCCCACTTTGAATCCCAGTGTAATGTTAGACCCATATCAATCTTATTGTTACATTATTGAGTGAGTTGTATTGTGTAGCATGACAATCTGTTGTTAAAATCAGTTATCTATATTTTAATTTACTGACTAAATCAATCAATTTTGCCCAAAGGGTAAAAACCCACTAGCAATATTACAATTAAGGCTAGTCGAAAATTTTCAATCTAAAATATAATGTGTAGAAACATTGAGAAATACAACACATGCATTATAAATAATTATAATTAAATCATACCTACTTTGTAGACTTAAGGCAAACACATAATAGGTGTTTCTGTTCTTCTTCCTCACATTGTCGGCATATTGCCATGGCTCATGGGAGCCTGGGGTTCGCTTGACAACTAATCCCAAGATTTGGCATAGGCACTAGTTTTTACGAAAGCGACTGCATCTGACCTTCCAACCCAGAAGGTTAAACTAGTCCTTGTGGGGATTAGTCTGGTTTCCTCACGATGTTTTCCTTCACTGAAAAGCGACTGGTAAATATCAAATGATATTTTGTACATAAGTTCCAAAAAACTCATTGGTACCAGCCGGGTTTGAACCCACCTCCGGATTTCAAGTTGCACATTCTTACCTCTTGGCCAACAGTGCTTGGTTCCGGATATTTTGTCACATTTTCAACCTTTCAGTGAGCTCACACTTATCAACTGTTGATATACATATTGATAAAATATATCAATCAAATAAAGAATAAAACATGAAGAAACCTTATATTAACAGACACTTATAAAAATAATGTAATTTTGCTCCTACATTGGTTGTTATATAACGGTATAAAACATTGTGTGACAGGGACAACATAATTAAACATTATTGCTAACTACAGCTCATTTGTCAATACCCACTATCATGTTGTCACTGTCACACATATTATATCTTATACCTTTAAACGAGCAATTCTTGTATATATATATATATATATAGCCTCATTTAAAAACAAATTATTATCTGTTGACAACCTCAGCTAGCTCGGCTAACTTAGTTACTTTTGTGTGGAAAATTTATTGTTCGTATTAAGTAGGTGTTTTGTTAATTAATATCATATTTATATTTATATTAAGGTCTTATTCTGAATCTTAACTTAAATAATGCATGCTGTGATTGCCTTTAAGTGGGGGATCAATTATAAATGTGCTCTTTTAGTATGTAAATTATAGTATGTGAATTGTATCTTCTGTTGGTGATCCTAATAAACAAACAAATAAATAAATAAATATATATATATATTTCTGTGATATCGGAAACGGCTCTAACGTTTTCGCTGAAATTTGGTATATGGGGGGTTTTTGGGGGTATACAATCGATCTAGATTAGTCTTATGTTTGGGAAAACGCGTGTTTTCGAGTTTTCATGCGTTTTTCTTTCGACGCAGAATATGGTCACTAATTTGGTGTTGCCGGCCCCTGTCCGTCTGGTCCAGCGGGTTAAGACGCGGACGGCTAGAAACGAGTGTTAAGGGTTCAAATCTCGCCCGGTGGCTAACTTTTGTTTTTTTTTTTATATGTTCAACTTATATACCGTAAAACCACCCAACTATAGTCCAAAGCTCCCAACTATGGGCCACAAATAAACTCGAATTTTTCTCGTTCAGGTGTGTATTTTACTATATTTTTGTAGTTCTAAGGCAAAGTATGTTTATAAATGGAAGGTAAAACTAGGAGTAAACCAAAATAAACATTGGTATAGATACTTAATTTCCGTTTGAACTTGTGGACCATAGTTGCAGTATTGGACTAGAGTTGGGTAGTTTTACGGTATAGTTTTTTAATTTTTATTGTTTTAGACAAGTTTAATTTAGTAAAAAAATGTAGTTAAGATTATCACCTATACACCACCATATTACAATAAATAGTTATAACCGAGCAAAGCTCGGTCGCCCAGGTACTAACATTTTATAACAGCCAATGTGGGAGCACCATTTCATTATTTTTATAAGCATTTGCTAATATAAGGTGCATTGGGGTAAGACAAAAACGAAAAGGGATGTTGATATGAATCGCGAATGTATAAAATGTTTTTTACCAATAGCAATATTTAAATGCTGAAAATCATATTTTGTAAGTGTAGATATAATAAATTAATTTATAATCAAAAGTTTTTAAAATTATGCCTCAGTATCACGTGACTGCAATCTCCAATCGAAGCGCGTTACGTCACAGTGTGAGAAGTACCCACATGCTGGCACTTCACATGACTGTATTTGAAAAATATTCGTATTGCAACTCTTTCCTTTGACATAAAAAACAAAAGAGATGCAACACTTATATTTACCAAGTCAACTACCAGCAATAGACAAGTTGTCAAACCTGGATAAATACACAACTATGCAAAGACACAAACCAAAGTTGACAAACTGTCATGTTCATTGACAATCTTTTTGGGGCTTATATGCGTATACTTGCAAGACTTGTTTGAATTATTACGATGGAGCCTGGACTTATCAAAGGAAATACCTAGTTCAAATTTACCAAAAGTAGATTCTATGATGGCGAGAAGTTTTTTTAGTAAGGTCAAGGATTCTGTGCAGCAAAGTTTAGGTAATTAAAACAACTTTGTAACTTTTTATATTATAATATTTAATCAAAAAGCGTAATATTTAACATGTAAACCTTTTAAAGTATATCATATTATTCCATACAGTTGATTCATTAAACTTGTTATTTATTATTTAATACTACAGCTTTCGATCTATGCTTATGACTGACAGTTTGACAGCAGTCTGTTTATTTAGCACATGTGACATCTTGGAGCGTTTGGGCGTGAAATTGATTTTTTATTAAAATTTATTGAATAACTTTTTTTTTAATAGCATCGTTCGCAGACGTTTCTGCTTGTTAAAAATTAATTTAATGAATAACATTTTTAAATATATATATATATATATATGTATAAATAATTAAGTATCTATCTATAAAATAAAAAGAGTTCTAACAAATTTTCAACATCAGCATCTTTTCGAGCGATGGCGCAATACCCTTTGTATTAGTAGTAGATGGCGCCACTTTTTGATATTTAACACATATCAGTGAGAGAATAAAAATCTTAGTCAAATGGCGTCCTAAAAGTTTCATGTGTCGAAAGATGGCAGTAAATTTGTCATATCTCTATTTCAAGTTCTCTTATTGGGAGCGTGCACGATGGCAGCGCCGCCTAGCGTTCGCAACTATTGGGGAGCTGTCAAATAATGAGCTCAGCAAAATAAAGATTATTCCTTAAAAATGTTACTATAATACAGTTACCAATGTGCGGAATCTTTTCGTTTTTAATGTTAAACACAGTTGACTTTTGCTTTACTGAAAATTATCTGTGTATTTTATATTATTCGGTTAATTTTCTCCGTCGTTGTTTCGTTACAAATTAAATGAAAAAATGTATATTTCATTATGTTTTGAAGGCTCACTTCGTGATCCTGTTCCTGGGGATACGTATGATGCTTTCAAGTATAAAAGTTCTACCCTTCTTCACAGGTTTTAATCAACTCATTTTTTGTTAAAACATATGTTCTTTCGCTTATCACAACGTTTGTTGTGACAGACAACTCCGCGTGCCAAAAGTATGTTTCTGACGAGCTTTAAGTAACTGTCATTATAACGAATATTACAATTACCTAATGGTGGTACACTGTATTAGCCATACTATTTTATTACCATCCAAGCAAAACTCTGCGTTGACATAGACAAGATAAAATGTTTAGCCGTTACGTTGGTAAGCCTGGAATAATACTATATGATATAAAAGCCTAATCTCTAGCTTGATGTTGGAAATATATAAAGTTTACTATTACTGTTTCATCCAGTATTATTGCAGTTTACCATTTATCAGCTATCGTGACCTATTTTTATCGTAAATATGATTTTAAATCAAAAATCGTGAACAAAATAACGGAATAGTATGAGATTTCACGGAAACACACGTAGCATTTTTGCCACATTTGGCCACATCAAGCGCTGTGATCGTTCCGTCTTCTCCCACCACCCGCTTTGCACGCTCCCAATAGGTTTCCTTCATCGTCACAGGAGTTTTGAAATTTTCATTATGCCCAACATAGTTTTTGCGAATACAATCATTTAAGAGCTTGTTTAAAAAAATATTCTAATGATGTGTAATGCAGACAACAATTCTGCATAAAATGAGTTGCGAGCAAAATCTGTTCATGCTTAATAAAAGATTTAGTTGTTCGTTTTAAATCCACTTTTTTATATCTTCTGGCATTGGCTATGCAAATAAGATTCTTTATATGTAAGTATACGAGTATGTAACTACAGGTACAATATTCACACGTATTTTAAGTTTGCTTTTTAATATCCACTTACATTACACACATTCAAATAATATATTTATTCTACATGTTATAACATCAATATGCGTGAAACACAGAGTGTTTATTAATCTTAATCAGTCTAGGTAACAGTGGCGAGTTTCCAATAGAACTTGATTCCCACCCTTGAGGCTCATTCATGGGCGTCAGCAGGTACAGGCAGGGGGGCAGCTCTGTCCCGTCCCCCCCCTCTCCCTCCCCCAGACCTCCGGCGATATCAACTTGCCCCCCTCCCTAGTTCACTCGCTGGCTACGCCCTTGAGCTCATTTTTCATTAAGATAGCTCCCGCCCCCGCGGTTTGACTATGAATATTCTTGACGCGACGCCACTGCTCGGTAATTAGGTATGTTTCAAGAAAATTTCATATTAGTGTAAAATCATATCAGCTACAAACAAGTTTGTAGCGCTTTCTGTTTTCGATAATATTTAATTTGTACTTCTCACAAAACCAGATGACAGAACTAAATACATCTTAATCAATGTAGTGCAGCTTTTCCCATACCAGGGAGAAATAAAAGTGTCTAAATAAAGGGATTAATGGGGATAACAAAACACTATGACAGAATAGACAGACAGACAAATGCCAGCATCGCCTATTGACCCTAATCTAAGTAACTAATATTTTGTACCAACCTGGTTTTATGTTCATAAGTTTTGAGACGAAGACAAAGTCATGAAAATAACTAAAATCAAATAAGTAATTATCGAACTGCTTCATATTTAATTATTACTATTGATCAATTATGCCCATATTTTCGTTCGGCCTCTGAAGAAGTGCCAAAAATTCAAAAATCAAAAAATTATTCTGCAAGTGGGCCTCAAGGGCTCTTTTACAAGTCAGTACAACATTATAGTGACATGAAAAATAAAATATATAACAACATTTATAAATACAACAGCCAATACCTGGGTAAACATTACATTATTATAATAATCTTAAAATAAATAATTACTACAATACAATAGAGATGTATAGTCTCTATGATTAAAAATACATTAAAAATGTTTGAAGCTTATAGTGTGAATTCTTTTTTTTTACGACTACCTGATCAAGGCGAAAAAAAAAAGTATTTTCAGGCTGGTTTAATGTTAGATTGATTTTAAAACTACGTACAAAAAGTGTGTCTGACAGTTTTACACTTCGAATTTGGCACTTTTTTGTTATGAAAAGTTCCTCCCCACCGCAATACAGGCATGATAATGATATTGGTTATTCAGCATAGAATTCGAAATATTACTCAATATTTTGGTGCATAATTTAATATTCTAATTATTAGTTTTCTTCTACTTCCGTTACTTTCCCGCCAGTAAACATAACATTTTTGGATTCGTGCTGACACCCCCGAAATGCCAACGTGTGTTACACGGCTGCTTATAATGAAAAACACAGCAGGCCATTTTAAATAAAGTCAATTTATTTAAAGTAATTATAGTGTGCTTGTTAAATAAAATATTAATATAATCGTATAATATTTCAGTAATTGCATTATTTGAGTTTACATTCGTCTCAAAACTTATGATCATACTCGTACTAAGTAATGCTAAATGTGTATACCTACCTACTGATATACAGAATTACGAAGAGCAAACGGATAGCAGTTTGATTTTTAAGAGTAAAAATATAAAATAAATATAATTATTTTAATCAATTATTTAAAAAAAAATGGATTGGAATGGAGCCACGTAAATAAAACACATGCCCGCAACTGTCTGTTTACTCTTTCTAATTAATGGTGGATTTAAGTGTATGCAAATTGATAGGACTACTTGTATTACTCGTTGTGAGCCTGCCTTTGTACAGTATGTAAGTAACTACAGCACGGGTTCAACATGTGGTGGGGCCAATTATTCGCGTGATAAGCAATTGTTTTAAAATAATGTAATAATCTTGTATTAGTGTAGGTGTTACAAATTAGTCGCGACATTTTCAGGGGCTATCTCAGCTCTTTTGGTCAACCGACCGGCAGTAGGCATTAGTGTTGACCGAACGTTAATTAGAAGTGACCATTAACCATTACAATTTGTAATGGCTAATGGGCAATTCTAATTAACGTTCGGCCAACACTGGTAGGCATCTAGCACCTACTACACCAGGAGTTCCCTAACTGCGCCGCGGCGCCCTGGTGCACCGTAGCCAGTAGAGAGGGGCGCCGTGAGGAAATTCGAGCAGGATGTGCAATACCTTGTATATTTTGAATAGCCCATGTAGGTACCTATCTATTTTGAATAGCCTGACTAGGTTAGGGCGTCGAGATCTAATCCGAAATAATCTAACTAATTGTACCTAATTAATAAGTGGTGAACGGTGTTGGTCACACATACTGTAAACAGTGTTTAAAATACTTTATATTTTTAAGCCGTTCTTGTAGTGACTGTTTGTTTACCTAAATCAATTAAAAAAAAAATCGCTAGACTGGCTATGCAAAAATTATTAATTTTTAGTCTTCCGTCCGTCCGTCTGTCTGTCAAGACATCACTACTACTAGCATATCTGGGGAACGCGTGGAGGTATCGAGTTAAATTAAAACCGTATACTCAGGTCTACAGTCCCTTGAAGCCGTGAAAAAATCAAACTTCTGAGTCAACGGAAAAAAAATACGGCCGTTTATGCCGCAAAAAATGTATATTTCAACACTCAAGTAGAGATGGGTAATAGCGAGTAAATACTCACGTGTAGATACCGAGTAAATACTCAGTATTTTTACTCAATATACCCGTATTTACTCATTTATACCCAAATCGGTGGGGATAAACTATTTAGAGTGCTGAAAGGGCCATATAAATAAAATTGTAGGTGAATTTTATAATCCGCTACTGGATTAAGTATTCAAAATTTATTGTATGTACTTAATGCAAACAGACTTTCATGCATTTAACTTAAATAGAAACTGCTAAATTGTCGTAACACAATGGAATCAATTAACTTAAGACTAATTCCAGCTTCTTAACTAATATGTACATTTTTTTACCTTATTATATACATATATAGGTACGAATAAGAAAACAACCAAATATTGACGTACGATTTAAATAATGATCACCTACTATTTTGCAATCATAAGGTTCGTCAATTATGAGCTAAGTGCCCAGCTGGACATAAGAAAACACATGAGAAACTGAAATAACGTGACACAAAAATATCGACAGTTACAAAACCTTCATATAATCTGTTACACAGGAACTCAAGTGTCGATAAAACTTCAACTCACGCTACTTTTATGCGGCGATAACTTTTTCACACAAAGATTTGGGAACACCTGCCTTAGTTAAAGTTTTACAACTAAGAATTACCTGTCCGCTGACATATGTATGTATGTATGTATATACTTTATTGTACATAGAAATAAAAACACGAAAAACACAGTTACAGAGTAAATTAAATACAACAAAGGCGAACTTATCCCTGTATGGGATATCGCTTGTCCTTATTAGTCATCAGCCCACCCTCTTGTGGACGGCTAAACTAGCTGCCTAACACAATTTCTGAACACGTGCTGTACTGTTACGTTAGCAATTTGTTGAACATCTGTGCCTAAGTCAGATAGGTGTAGGGCTAGTTATAGCCACGAATCGCTTCGTCTATTTGCCCCTATCGCTTGAATACGAAAGAGTGATAAAGAGGCAAACAGCCGATTTTCTTTTAGCCCCTCCTCTAGGACAATCCTTTATTCTTTTTTCGTACTAAACGATACTTATGTATATATTTATCATATACATATTTCAACAAGTATATTTTGGTGATGGGAATGTGGAGTTTTGGTGCTAATATATTTTTATCTTTTTTTCTGTCTGTCTTCCCGTACCCCCTGAACACCTTCCGACACAATCCTGAACCCAACGCAAACGTAAGTCGTCCCAAATTGGTAATTATAATTTGTCTTCTTATGCTTTTTCGTCGTTACGTATAATCTTTATTCCATTGTGCGTCGCCCTTACTAACCCGAGCGTTGCTCACTTGTCTTACTTTATATCTTCTCTTTCCTCGACTTCCTAATTTGTATTACTACTTTACACGATCATTTTCTATTTAAATTGCGAATTAAACAAACATTAATTTACTACATGATTATTATGTTTACGTTCACTCGCTATTAAACGCATCTCATCTCATGAATGTTGTAATATGCATGAAATCGGCACTGCATTATACCGGTCCCTCGCCCGCTCCCGCTACCCCGCCCGCCCCGCCCCGCCCGCTGCCCGGATGGCCGTCGGTTGGATGACTCCTGCGACGCTGCGACAACGCGCCTGAAAATTCACGACATCAACTCTGGAAATCATTTCGGATTATGTACTCATGGCATCACACAATGGTTTCAATCTGTATCTGTGTAAATAAATGGTGATGTGGGTGAACGGATTGTGCTTACGGAATTAAGTTGGAGCGAATATATTACTAGTTTTAACACGGCCAGGTTTGGTGCGAACTGAGGTGCGATGCTCCAAGTGCTCCGCTCACCTGGGCCACGTGTTCGATGATGGGCGGGCGCCCACCAAGAAACGTTTTTGTATTAATTCTGCCTCGATGGACTTCATACCAGCCGAAGAAAGGAAGGATTAGCTTGTCTCTAATGTTTTTGAAAGTAATAATGTAGAAATGTTACCGATACTTTAAAATATAAATGTGTAAACGGATAAGACATGTAAAATAAAAATACAAAATCCAGTCCCAAGCCCACGCAACGTGTAACTCAAACCTGATAGATTCCAAATTATTTTATTAAAACGAACAACAAACGAACGAACATGTATTGATATATTTTATAAAATAATTTGTCTTGTTGTATAGGTACCTAACTTGTCATATGTATACCTAACTTCTCGATTTGATGATTAATGATATTCCTAAGTCGCCATGTTGCATTTTTTACTTTTAAATTGTAATACTTAAAGTAATAAAAAGTTCAAGCTGTTTATTGAGTGTCGACTTTCGACTCAATTGCCTAAAGCTAGTCCTTTTGAATTGTTACACGTTGACACTAGACAAAAGATGATAAAGACAGTGACAGTCCACATGTCTGTTGTGACACTGATAAAGAGGGGGCTAATAGCAAAATTGTAGTTTTTATATTAATTATTAGAGCCTCCGCTAGCTGGCGCGGGTGCACGGAGCTGACGAGCGGGTTAACGAAAAATAGTATGGGAGACGCTAACTGAAGCGGACGTGTGCGGCGGATTTAACCTACAAATAGCACCCGCGTACGTGCGCACGCGGCGGGCGTCATCAGCTAGCGTAGGCCCTTACACGTTTTAATCAAGGGCTAATGCCGCGAAAATCTCTGAAGCTAGACTATATTTGGGAGCGCAGACTCTAAACAAAACCTTAAAATGTTAAAGTTGACGAGATTGAAAAAAATCACGAAAACATACCTAATTTTTATTTCAAATATCAAATATCAAACATTTATTCAGCAAATAGGCCACAGGGGCACTTTTACATGTCCATTTTTACAAACAATAAATTTAAAAAAAAACAATTACAAATATCGAATCTATGAAATAATAAATACTTTATTAGAGATGTATACTGTCTCTAAATGTCAAATTACACAAAAAAAACTATGATAAAAAAATAAAACCATAAAATACTAAAATTCTTTAGAGATGTATAAGTCTCTAAGTGTCAGAGATAAAATATAAAAAATATATTAAATTATCCTTGGAGATGTAGAGGGTCGCCAAGGCTTGAATTCTTATATAAATAATTATAAATAAATAAATAAATAAATAAATAAATATAATAGGACATTATTACACAAATTGACTAAGTCCCACAGTAAGCTCAATAAGGCTTGTGTTGAGGGTACTTAGACAACGATATATATAATATATAAATATTTATAAATACTTAAATACATAGAAAACACCCATGACTCAGGAACAAATATCCATGCTCATCACACGAATACATGCCCTTACCAGGATTTGAACCCGGGACCATCAGCTTCGTAGGCAGGGTTACTACCCACTAGGCCAAACCGGTCGTCAAATAATTAAAAGACAAAAAAATTAAAACAGACAAGAACCGAATGAAGTGTCTCACGTTAATGTCACTCAAAAGTAAAGTTACATACTTTAACATAACCTGTACCCCGTGTAAGCTTAAACAGACCGGTCTCCACAAACAATTTGTTTTCAATTGTATATCGTTATTCTGCATACCATAGCAGTGTAATTTTACATTATACATATAAACAAAAGTATACTTTTAGGGTAATTAAGGTAAATTTAATTTCTAATTTCCTGGCTTTACGCCCTCTCTTAATTGCAAACCTAACATTGTCAATTTTATATTTACATACAGTGTACCTTAGAGTAATAACGAGTCAATATTATTTAGTTATTATGCAAGAGTGCAAAGTTGTAGATGTTTACTGATAAGTGATAACCTAGTGAAAGAAACTGAAACCAACCCACATGATTCGCAAGTGGTGCTAAAATATAAACCTTTGCCGCTGCGAGGCCCTTGAGGCTCGATATAATAAACAACTTTGCTCTCGAGCGAAATACAACAATTTTCAACTCACCAGTTAAATAAATAAGTTTCTTTTTATCAACACCTCAATTCAGTCAGATAGTG
Organism: Cydia pomonella; assembly: GCF_033807575.1. NCBI lineage: Eukaryota > Metazoa > Arthropoda > Insecta > Lepidoptera > Tortricidae > Cydia > Cydia pomonella. The sequence goes on along the minus strand of NC_084703.1, from coordinate 33,900,165 downwards.
TTGTAATAAGTGTAGTAGTCATCATAAAGTTACCACAATTGTTTTGTCATTGTTTTTTATTTACATGTGTTAGATTAATTTTAAGAGCGATTTTAACAAGAATACCTATTTATTAACTATATATTTACTTCGACCGAGATGAATATTTTTTGTCTAATTGATAATGTCAAAATAACTGAAATATAATATTTTTTATGTATCATTGTCTTTTTAATATACCTACTCAGAGAAAAGCCAGTCAGCTATGAACAATCATATTCGATTCTAGGACCTATAGCTCGAAATTATATTTGAATTACCTATTAACTTGGCAAAGTTCGAGAATCGTGACACTCCCATCGTCCGCGCGGGAGGATGAGGGTTATTCCTACTAGTTACCACCAAGTCGTTACCAGTGGTAACTACTGGGAAAAAATCCCACTAGTTACCACCAAACCGAGTTGGTGGTAACTAGTATGTATACACTAAAGAGGTTGGTGTCCTGTGCGCCGGTGTGCAATAACCAAAGAATATAATACTCACTAGGAGAAGAACGATAACTCCATACAAAAAAATGTCCCTTTCAAAAGTTCGTTTATACTAGTGGCGCTCTCTTTGTATCTCAGTACTAAAATTGACAACCGGTTTAGCCTGGCGGGTTTTGGTAAGTAGTGATCCAGTTCTAGCTAGTGGTTTTGGGTTCGAACACCGGCGACGGAATTTCTTTTTGTATTTTTTTTTTTTGTTGGGGTGAGGTTTTTAAATTAGTATTTGCCAAATAAAAAAATAGTATGTTACATATTAATCAAAATCACAGGCATCTTTTGTCCTAAGAGATAATGATATCTATATTTTGAAGTTTTTTCAATATAAAAGGTAACAATACAGTTTATTATAAATATTTTTATTCCTATATATTAGGATCAAAAGAGCTTAATTCGTTCGAAAAACATACAATAGGCAGGAAAAAGTCATTTTCTTTTTTACATACCTATATGAATTTTATTCAATGAGATCACAGGTCGGTAATTTCGGTTCATTATTGATGTGGGTACCAAATAGAACACTTTCACTGCCAAGAACTCCACTAGGGAGTTCTCGAAAACTTTGTTCACATGCCACGCGACTCCCGAGGGGAGTTCGTACTATACAATTATAGATGACTAAAGGCCATGCCATCCGACTCCTCTAGCGAGTTCTTACGAAACTTACGATTTTTCAGGGTTGTCACTATACCTCGGTTTTCGTTTCGTACGCAGCTTTATACTAATAGCTAGCCTAGTAAATGAAGTTTAGAGTAGGGAGGTATCCGACATACCTCCCTAATATACACCGTGGCCCAAAATTACGTTGACAAAATTAAAAAGTAAAATTTTTGAATTTGGAACGCCAAACGAATTCGGTTCATTTTCTGTTACATTCTTACACATATTGGCAACGTTTTATGAATAATAGCTTGTTTGAATTATATGAATATTTTTGGTTTTTATGATGTCTACGCAGCGTAAAGCAATAATTTCCTTGCACGAAACGGGAAAACGACAGTGTGAGATAGTTAGATCGCTCGGTGTCAGTCGTCAACTGGTGTCCAAAACTATTGGGCGGTATAATGAACTCGGGCATCTTGCTGACCGCCCAGGAAGAGGAAGAAAGAGGACTGTTAGGACTCCGAGGCTTCGAAATGTTATAAAAAAACGGCTTAGTCGTAATCCACGGACCAAAGTGCGAAAAATGGCTCGGGAACTGGGTGTAAGTCGATCAACGGTCCAACGTATTGTCGCTAATGATCTAAAATTAAAGGCATATAAGCTACGTAAAGCTCAGCTTCTAGAAGATAAAGATAAAAAAGTTCGTCTACAGAGATGTCGTTTGATTACGCGACGTGCCGCTACTGAAAAATGGAAAAATATCCTTTTTACTGATGAAAAACTTTTTTGTATAGAACAGGCCCACAATCACCAAAATGACAGAATTTACTCTTCTAGTCGCCCCGGAGAGGTCGCAGTCATTCCCCATCGTCAAAAGCCGGATTCAGTTATGGTTTGGGGTGGTATTTGCTCTACAGGCAAAACTCCTCTCATTTTTATTGAAAAGGGTGTAAAAATAAACCAAGAAATATACAGGAGAGATATTCTGGAAGCTGTAGTTCTTCCTTGGAGTCAACAACATTTCGGCAACCAGCCGTGGATATTCCAGCAGGACTCTGCTCCATCTCACAGGGCCCGAAGTGTGCAGCAGTGGTGTAAAGACAATTTTCCAGGGTTCATAAGCTCGAAAGAGTGGCCGCCCTACTCACCTGATTTAAATCCAATGGATTATAGTTTGTGGTCTATCTTAGAAACAAGGGCCTGTGCTACAAAACACAAGAGTGTAGACGCTTTAAAAGCGAAACTTACCCAGGAGTGGGCAAAAATAACCATGGAGGAGCTGCGGCATATCGTTGAAAATTTTACCAAACGTTTGCGTTTGTGCATTAAAGCCAAAGGGGGCTATTTTGAAGACAATTGATTTTTCTTAAATAAAAAAGGCTGTATTTTTAATTTTAAGTTGTATTGAATAAGTTATGTAAGTATTTAATATTAAAACTTAAAAAAATCTTTGTCAACGTTTTTTTGGGCCACCCTGTAATATGTATTTATGCTCACTATGCAACTAAAAATGCATGGCGTTGGCAATTTTGTCCTTTGTGACAGCCCTGGACTCCCTAGAGGAGTCGTCGGCATACGGCATAGAAATAAACGAACTCCCCAGCGGAGTTCTTGGCGTGCAGCGTTGTTTATTCGCCGAGTGCGCGTTTGGACTCCACGGGGGAGTCTTATATAGATGTTTGTATTTACGCCGGCATTCAGCGGTGGACTTGAGTTTTGGCCTGGCAATGACAGTGTTCCTATCCTGTGCGTGTGATTATTATCTTTTGATTTTGTTAAGGCGTTATTTATGTTTAGGTCGCCTATTTTTAACCATTGATGTACGTAATAGGGGTAGATGAGGTACCAGGCTCTCGATCGTGAGCCACAAAATATAGGTTCCGGGACCTATATTGAATTAGTCGTACGGGTGACGCTGAAGTGTCAACATTGTCATCAAATTCGATAAAATATTGCCAAAGAATGCCGTGTTGCGCCTTTTTCCAGTGCTTCAATAGCTCCAAGCACAAAAACAAAGCTCACGGTATCACTTTTCATTCGTAAGTACTGTTATAACATTTGAAAACATAATTTTTTTCTAAATAATATTTAAAATTTCCTTGTTATTGAGTGAGCGCGACAGCTAAATAATGCATTACCCATGTGAGAAACAAGTTTATCCGAGTGTCAAGTAGGCATGCCCGCTTCATGCATTGTAGAGTCAGCAATTTTTTTATAAATATGCAACATGTTAAATCATGTGCTCCTATTCCTTGAAACTATAGAATGTAACCGGTTTTTATTTTAATATACGAATAACCGGTTGTTAACCAAAAATCCAGTTTTTCTGATAGTATTTTTAAAACAATATCTTGCATTAACTTGAAACCCAAATATCGGGAATAGTCCATCAAAAGTTACTAAATAGTACTTGTACAACAATAGGAAAACTATGGACAACATTTTTAACCAGAGCTTGGATTTACAATTTTAATATGCGAGTTATAGTGTAGTTTTAAGATGTATTTATGTATGTTGAAAACTGTGTAAAAAATATTTAGAACAGATATTAAATCAACCAAATTTAACCTATTTATTTACTTCCTTTTATCATAAACAAAAGAAATAAATAATAATCATCTCTATTTGTCAAGTAAAATGTATGATGACTGGTCTAGCCTAGTGGGCAGTGACCCTGCCTATGAAGCCGATGGTCCCGTCCCGGGTTCAAAGTTCTGATGATGGAATCCATGAAGAATTGAGGGAACACCTAAAATCTTATAGGTACACATATAGTGATTTTTGTAGTTTTTGTCTACAAATTAAGCATTTTCATCCAAAAACTGGCAATTAGTGTAGTGGAACTGCTGATGATGAACAGAACGAAACTCCCTAACTACGTATTTACCGTTTGACTATTTGTTTTAATTTGTCCTCTTTGTAGAGCAACTAAGGTGATGAAAATGAAAACGATGAAAATCAGAACGAATACTTTAAATTGAACATTCTAATGTAAGGGCACGCTGCCGTCTCAAATCGAGAAAAGTGGGACATTGCTAATTTCGCCTTCGATAGGGAATGATTTAAAAAAATATAACTTTTTGCAATTTTTTTAACTAAAAATGAGTATGAACGTTAATAAAAAAGATGGTATGATATGGTGGACTGTTTGAATAAAAGGGAGGAAATATACCTTTGATATTGTTTTAATAAATATTTACAATAAATAGAAAATCACATCAACGACACAACCTAATCAGTATAAATAAGTAACCCGAAGTTATCAGAATGACAAATACTTTTTTAAGTCAATTTTGAATTTATAATAGACAAATAAGAAAAATAAGCCTGATGCTGCAAAGAGTGTGCAACAGTTAAAAAAATGAAAACTATTATTTTTAGAGAAAAAACTATAACTTATTTCTATTTTAAAACGAGCTGCAGCAGTGGAAATGCCTAGCGATTGAATTGTGAAAATTGAAAATGATGTTCGGTTTCGTTTTTGATACAATTTTTTTCTCTCCATAGATTATAATTTTCTTTTTTATACCGCCCTCTACGCATTTTTTTTAATTGTATAGATAAACTATCGGTTTTACATATAAAATACATACGGTTTAACATATTTTATTTAGTGTGTTAGCGAAAAAATAATTGTTTTCCATAAAATAAATAAAGTGCCTATTTATTTTAATTTCGTATATATTTTATAAATATTTGTTTCCTGACGCTACCTAATAAAGACCGATGTTGAAGGCGCTTATTCCCATGACTTACAACTTGTCCAATATAAGTGAATCCGTATACGTATCGTAACTATGAATAAACAAGGTTCACACTTTTATATTGGTTATCTAGAGTCGTGCGCTCGGCGAACGATTGGAATATATAAATACCAGGAGTAACTACGAATTACCAGTGATTACAATATTGGCTCTTTCAAGCGTACCTGTCTTTTCCGAAAAACCATCAGAAGTGAACCCCTGAAACCTCGAGATCCCTATCAACTGAGATCATATCGTTATACTGGTTTTCTCGAGGCGACACGTTAGTTGAACATGGTGAATAGTCGACCAGGGTTTCAGAAGTAAAAAACGAGGGTCAATTTCATGCTTTAAAAATATGATAGTCAATAATTTGATATTAATCTCAGTGTAACTCGCTCGCTCAGATATTTGCTTGAGAGAGACGGTCTAAGATTAGGTAATATCAAATCATTGATATTTTTTAAAAATCGAAATGACTTAATATCACTTTAAGACGGCAATGTAAGAAGTATGTACGTCTCGCCTACACATTTGTATAATGTTATTAGTTTTTCTCTGTTGCACCTCGAGGAATACGCAAAATATAGGGATCTCGCTTGCGCAGCACTATTAACTACATATATTTAGTTATCCTTGTTGCTCGTTGTGCACATGTACATTATAATGGTGAGTAGTATTTGCAAATGAATGGGTGCTGGACCAGATTTTAGTTTTGTCAACTATTAACGTCACATATCTACCCCTTTTACTTACATCAATGTTTTTAGCGCATGTTTTAATTCCCAGATTACCTTCATAACAATAAATAGAAGTCATTAAAATCTTCATGATAAAAACAATTTTATATATATACATATACTATTTATTGCATTTAATATAGCTTTTTATATATCTAAAATGTGATCTTTGGCACATCTGATTTTACTCCACAATTGCAATTAGTGTAAATTGTAATCAATCATATCACATATATCAGCCCAAAAAAACTAAAAATACATGAATATATGACAGACAAAAGTTGTTATTACATCTATCCGATTGTCGGACACTTTCTGCTCCACAGCTCAGTGCAGCGGTCTTGTTGATGGTCACCGGGATACTACAACTAGTCGGAATTATGTGGCGGATCCGTGCCTTTTGATTTTGAGCCTTTCCAAGGAAATGATATAACGGCCAAGGATTATTTTCTCACGTTCACCCTCTAAAACAAAACAGTCACATTTTAAACAATACTATAACCTATGTTCCTAATTACTAACCTTGCTAATAGCTACCAGAATTCTAAATTGCCCGCTAAAACAATGTTAAATTTTACATCTATGATGAATTTTGATTGTAATTTTGGATGTGATAGGGCGTCCGTGGGACTTAAGAGGGTGGTAAGATTAAATTTATGTATTTGAATTTGGCAATAGTACACTTATTTTATTTATAGATTAAAATATTTCTTACATTGAAATAATTGTTGTTTCTTAATTTAGTACAATGGATTAAACTTTAACCGTGTCTGAGCGGAGACACTGTGCGGTGGATTTTTAATTTTAAAAATTAATCAATAAATCTATTTCAAGAACATAAATCGTTATTTAATAATTTTATATGAAAACTGATAGTTTTCTTTTTTTGTTAGAATGGCTTTTGCTGCCAGGGCACTTTGCCAACGTCAAGTTTATTAGGGACAAACTTAGGAGTGCACCTATAATTTAGCCCAGAATTTTGAATTTAGAGAATTATATACATAACATGAAAGATTAAACAATATAACATTAAAAATTAACTGATAGTTTTGAAAATGAAAATAGTTTTGCGTCAATGACTTTGACAGCATTGACATTGCAGACTTTTGTCTATGTTCTAACCGGCCAGACCCAAGTGCAAAGCTTTATGGAGGGTATATGTGCCTCTGACCTCCATAGATTTTATGAACATAGACAAAGACAAACTGAAATAGGTAATAATTTATATAAAATAATAATAATTTACATATAGTAGTGTGACAAATCAAAATATTTGATAAAAATGATTTTATTTGTTCCCAAAGTTGAATAGACAAAGTCAGATAGGAGCAATGTTGCTGTATCAAAATATTTTTATACTAATAACTGGTATCTATTTCCAGGGCGTCAGACCACACATGTGCAATTATGAAGCGTTATGTCTTTCTAAGGAAGTCGACAGGCCTTGGCAATAACCGTCTAGAAACCGAGTTACCATAGATATTCCTGCGAGTTAAATTATTACTGGCGATAAACTTGAACATAAACTTATTCTTACCAAGTTTTTTTAAATAAATATCTGTCGTATAATGTCATGTAGGTACACTGTTTGTTAATTTGTTATATCTCAGTGGCATTTTGATGGGTATTTTATTTTTCTTATAAAATGTATTTTATGATAAGTTCAAACAAAACATTGCTATTGCAATGATGTCACGAGGTAACGAGTTTGTGTTTAAGACAGAGTATATTAAAAACATATTGTATTTTGCCACTTTGAGACAAGATAAACAAATCAGAAGTACGCCAGATATACATTATTTTAGTATCGATAACGAATTAGTGTATGAAAATTACTTCTCAGACTTTGGGCCCCTTAACCTCGGTTGTGTTTATAAATACTGTAAATTGTTGAGTGAAAAATTAAAACTATTTTTGAACAAGCAAGCTATTGTGCACTACACGTCGTCAGATCCGAGGAAAGCGGCCAATGCAGCCTTCCTCATGGGCTGTTACGGAATACTGCTCTTGGGATTATCGCCGAAAGATGCCTTGAAGCCTCTTACGATGAATGGATCAATTACTTACCGGTTTGTACCTGTACAGTTTAGCTATTGAATTGTATTGTTTGTACTTTTTACCGGTCGCTGTAGCCTAATTGGAAGTGAACCTGCTTGCCAAGCTGCATGATCACCACCTGGGCACAAAGTAAATGGCGGCGCGCGCCGGAGCAGAGAGTCCGCTCGGTATAAAGTGCCATTTTCGCCGCACGCACACATACGTACACTAGACTCTACTCATAGTGTTGTATTCGTGCCGGTGAGTAAGGTTGCCAGAGCTCAACGAGGGGTGGGAGGGGGTTAGGGTCGGCAACGCGCATGTAACTCCTCTGGAGTTGCAGGCATACATAGGCTACGGATACTGCTTACCATCAGACGGGCCGTATGCTTGTTTGCCACCGACGTAGTATAAAAAAAAAATACGTTACATTTACAGGCGTTCTCGGGTGAGAGTCAGAATGGCAGGTGTACCTAAATAAAATTAAATGAAAACCATACCATATTTTTGTACCTAATTTGTACTATTTAGTACCTCCTTTAAAAAAATTGTACCTCAAGGTACTTAAAGTTATCACCAAAAAACAGTACGCCCGTCATCCTGACAGTCAGAATGGCGGGTGTACTTGATTACGCTATGTTCCCGTGGTTATTGATAAATTCTATAAAAGCCAAATAACTCAGTAAATCATGTCTTAAAAAAGGCTAGGCGCCAATTCAAAGAAATCTTCCTAAGAAAAATCATTTTTAAGACATGATTTTCTGAGTTATTTGAACTTAATAGATTAAACATTAAAGATACTAAATCCTGGCGTAATAAAAATAACTGTACCTTAGCGTTAAAAAAGGCTAGGAAAAAGCAAAGAAATCTTCCTAAGAAAAATCATTTTTATGACATGATTTTCTGAGTTATTTGAACTTAACAGATTAAACATTAAAGGTACTAAATCCTGGCGTAATAAAAATAATTGTACCTTAGCGTTTTTTCTTTAAAATGAAATCGATAACTTGAAAAATTATAACGCCTGCAAAATTGTAATAGCAAGCAAAATATAAAATGAGTAAAACTTGGAAACCTCAAATAAAACGGTTCATATTATAATTGAATATGAAGGTACAAAAAATATACAAAAATTTGGCTTTTATAGAATTTATCAATAACCAAGGGAACACAGCGTAATAAAGTACACCCGCCATTCTGACTGTCAGGATGGCGGGTGTACTGTTTTTTGATGATAACTTTATGTACCGTGAGGTAATTTTTTTTTTAATGGAGGTACTAAATAGTACAAATTAGGTACAAAAATATGGTATTCTTTTCAATTATTTTTATTTAGGTACACCCGCCATTCTGACTCTCACGTTCTCGGGCACTCTCAGGCAGAGCTTAGTCGGGCTGTGCGCGCGTTGCTCACTTGACATCCCCGCCGCTACGTACTGTCATTTACGTCAAAATGCAGTCTCTAAGGAATGTAAACATGATAAGATGTATGTATAAACGAATCGATGTATGTATGTATGTAAACTTATATGACCTACTCCTTTTTAAAATGAATACAGAAGCAACTCTAGTGAGTCAGGCAAGTTTAGGTATGTATTTTCAAGAACGGCGGGAACGGACCTTCTGTTTATTTTTTATTTTGCGACCTGGGTTTGAACATTGGAAATGTAAGGAAAGTGTACTGTAATGGTTCAAATCTGTACCAGTTAAACAAAGATTTGCCAACTCCTGCTCATCTGGCGGCTTTCGCGCGATTGAGGAACAAACATACATTTCGCTTATCTTCCAAAACTCGTAACGTTTAACAAGAAAATAACTGACAGCCCGAAATATTATGAAATTATTTTATAGTTTTTATTAGCAGTTTCTCTTCACCAAATGTCATTTTCCAAGGGTAAATGCACGAATTATTATAAAAATAACCAAATGACTATGTGTGCTTGTGCCTTTAATAGGTATTTGAAGAATTCCCTCTATTTCTACAGAATCCCGTCATCAGCAACTGATGACAATGGGACCATCGGGACACGTCGTAATCGTTCCGATAATATCCGATAATTTGTTTTTTTTTTCTGTTCAAGACCTTTTCAAGATGCAACTGACGGGGATTCTATTTTTACAATAACTCTACTAGATTGCTTAAAAGCCATCAAGAAAGCTCGGGACTTGGGTTTCTTCAACTTGAAAGATTTCAATTACGACGATTATAATCGATTAGACAAGATAGCAGGGGGTGATCTGAATTGGATAGTTCCAGGTAAACGAAAAATTTAAACAAGAGAATGATATCAAAGTTATACCATTAACTTTTAATACCTGTTCATTGTAATTTTCAGGAAAATTTTTAGCTTTCATTGGACCCGTTGATGTCGACTACAGCGTAAACCTATACCATCCACCTGAAATTTATATGAGTTATTTTTTAGAGAATGATGTCAAAATGGTTATAAGATTGAACAAGAAACTTTATGATGGAGATGTGTGAGTTGGTATTTCTGAATAAAAGGCGATTCAGATGATTGCTCCTATGCAATTCTTTGAAAACACTACTTACAACAGTATTTAGCGATCGTATACGAGTAAATAGTGCAGGGGTAGGCATTTGATCGAAGTCTATTTCTTGTAATATCATAAGGCGTGTTAGCCTTGATTTGCGAGCGAGATAGAGATTCATTGTCAATAATTAATAAAGCTGCGATATTTATAGTCGCATTAATTTGACGATCGGTTTGGCCTAGTGGGTAGTGACCCTGCCTACGAAGCTGATGGTCCCGGGTTCAAATCCTGGTAAGGGCATTTATTCGTGTGATGAGCATGGATATTTGTTCCTGAGTCATGGGTGTTTTCTATGTATTTAAGTATTTATATATTATATATATCGTTGTCTAAGTACCCTCAACACAAGCCTTATTGAGCTGACTTAGTCAATTTGTGTAATAATGTCCTATAATATTTATTTATTTATTTATCGAAGCATATTTACGCCAAATGAATGCAAGCAGCACGTATAATGCCTTTAAGGGCTGTACAAATGGAAGTAATATAAAGTCCTTAAGTTGGCGCTTCCACAATTTTATTGTAGTTCATGGGTCGGACTTTCCGCTATGAAAAGTTTTGTACCGAGATGAATGACTTAGGTTTACGCTAAATAATTTAAAGCTAAGTTACCAATATCGTTTCGAGAAAAGGTTTTAACATACCAGGTTGCAATATGTTATTTTGTGGAAAGGTTGATTCCAAACCCTGCTATTTTACACTTGTATTTTGCTAACGAGGCTTTTTGTGGACCTTAAGCTAATGAACGTGAGATATGTTTATTGTACCTAGTCAACTAGTGTTAACGGCCCTGTTGCACCATTAACAGTTCCGAAACTTCTGTTATTTGTTCTATTTGCAACTGATTACAATTTTAACACACTGCGATGTGTAGGTTCAATCAAGTCGGGATCTCCCACCACGACCTGTTCTTTCCGGACGGTTCATGCCCGCCGCGACACATCCTCTTCAAGTTCCTCCAGATCAGCGAGAACACGGCTGGAGCTATCGCAGTGCATTGCAAGGTTACGAGTTTATTATCTAAAGTCATCGTAGGAATATTCGTTGTGTCACTGGTTTCATCAATGGCATCACAACCTGATTAAGACCAACCTCGAAATCTCTAGAACAGTCATGAAATTTGGTATGTATATAAATTAAAGGCCCCTTTTTCATTCCCACACCATTTGACATTTGGGGACCTCGAGAAATAGTGAAAGTCAGAATGGCGGGTGTACCTAAATAAAAATAATTGAAAAGCATACCATATTATTGTACCAAATTTGTACTATTTAGTACCTCCATTAAAAAAAATTTACCTCACGGTACGTAAAGTTATCATCAAAAAACAGTACACCCGCCATCCTGACAGTCAGAATGGCGGGTGTACTTTATTACGCTATGTTCCCCTGGTTATTGATAATTTCTATAAAAGCCAAACCTTTATATTCAATTATAATATGAGTCATTTTATTTGTGCTTTCCAAGTTTTACTCATTTTATATTTTGCTTGCTATTACAATTTTGCAGGCGTTATAATTTTTCAAGTTATCGATTTAATTTTTAAGACTAGAGTTTTGCTTGGTGCGCGGGGCCCGGGGGCCCCGCGGTGTGCATGGTGCTGTTGTTAGTATTGTTGTTTTTGTAGTTGGTGCTGTTATTGATGTTGTTATTGATGAGTTATTGTTGTAGGTGCCGTTGTTTGAGTGAAAAAGTTTGTTTTCCAAAGGGAAGAAGTGTTGCAGTTGTACTTTTGTTGCGCGTGCGAGCATGCACTCGGCCTTGCGTATGTTGTTATTAATATTGTTGTTTATGTGTTGTTGTTGTAGTGTTTGTTGTTGTTGCTGTTGTTTAGGTGTAAAAGTTTGTGTTTTCCAAAGGGAAAAGGTAAAGCAGTTGTACTTTTGCTTGCAAGGAATGGTCCGCGTGCGAGCACGCACTCCCGCAGCTCGGCCTTCGGCCTCGCGTGCTTGGGCGATCCAATGGGACGCTCCGGGCCTTCGGCCCTACGCGGAGCTCGGCCTTCGGCCTTCGCAATATAGTTACTTTGGGGGTTGAAGGGAAGTTGGAGCGTAAACACGACCCAATAGTAAAAGTGTCTTGACAAGCTCACGTCGGGCCTACGGCCTTCGGCCTCCGGCCCGCCGTTTCGCTTGTCTAAGACACTTTTACTATTGGGTCGTGTTTAAGCTCCAACTTCCCCGCTGGCGAGCTTCGAAGGGGACGCTTCGGGCCTTCGGCCCTACGCGGAGCTCGGCCTTCGGCCTTCGCTAGCCTCGACGCTTCGCCGTCGGGCCTTCGGCCCGCCGGCTCCGCTTATTAAGACAGTTGACTTGTTGCCGGTTCGCTTTGTTCGGTTCGGTTGCTTATTAATATAAAGAAGATTTGTTTTCCAAAGGGGAAAGTTAATGCGGTTGTACTTCCGCTTTGGGCCGCACTCTCGCAGCTCGGCCTTCGGCCTCGCGTGCTTGGGCGATCCAATGGGACGCTCCGTGCCTTCGGCCCTACGCGGAGCTCGGCCTTCGGCCTTCGCTGGGTTTCGAAGCTCAGCGTCGGGCCTTCGGCCCGCCGCTTCGCTTATTAAAACAGTTAACTTGTAACCGGTTCGCTCTATAAGTGCATTTTTCCCGTTATTTTTAGTATAAAGAATATTTGTTTTCCAAAGGTGAAATGTAATGCGGTTGTACTTCCGCTTTGGGCCGCACTCTCGCAGCTCGGCCTTCGGCCTCGCGTGCTTGGCCGAACCAGTGGGACGCTCCGGGCCTTCGGCCCTACGCGGAGCTCGGCCTTCGGCCTTCGCTGGGTTTCGAAGCTCAGCGTCGGGCCTTTGGCCCGCCGCTTCGCTTATTAAGACACTCGGGGAGGGTTGGTTTCGCTTCGGGATTAGTGCGGGAAGTTGGAGCTTAAACACGACCCAATAGTAAAAGTGTCTTGACAAGCTCACGTCGGGCCTACGGCCTTTGGCCTTCGGCCCGCCGTTTCGCTTGTCTAAGACACTTTTCCTATTGGGTCGTGTTTAAGCTCCAACTTCCCCCTCTCAGGTGACGCTTCGGGCCTTCGGCCCTACGCGGAGCTCGGCCTTCGGCCTTCGCTGGCCTCGACGCGTCGCCGTCGGGCCGTCGGCCCGCCGGCGCCGCTTATCAAGACAGTCGACTTGGTAGAACGCTTGGGAGCACCGTACGCACGCAGCTCGGCCTTCGGCCTCGCTTTTAGTTACTGGGGGTTGCACGCTTGGGGGTCGGGGTGAAGGCTCCGGGCCTTCGGCCCTCCGCCGGGGTCGGCCTTCGGCCTCCCAGCCTGAAGCTCGCCCTTCGGGCTCGCTTAACCTACTTGGAAATTTTACTTTGCCCCTGTCCACCGCCATTTTGGATTTTTCCAAAAAACTTTTTTTCATATGGTAATCTTGGCCCCCCAGGCTCGCCGCATGCAAAATCTCAGCGCGCTCGGACCAACATTAAAAAAAGAAAAAAAAAAAGTCGGCCATTTTGAATTTTTTTTTGATGCAGTTTTATTTGTCTCGGGGCCCTCTATGACATTTGGTCGAGCACCCCCCACCTATCACGCACCGTTTGAGAGTTGCCATACAAAAGTAAACTGGCCATTTTTCCGCCATCTTGGATTTTTTCCAAAATTTTTTTTTTCCGTACGAGTCATTGGGGCTCCGAGATACCGCGACCAAAATTTCAGAGCGCTCAGACCTTTTTGAAGTTTTAGAAAAAAAAAAAGTCGGCCATTTTGAATTTTTTTTTTCTTATTCAGATTCCACTCGGAGCCCTCTATGACATTTGGTCGAGCTCCCCCGACCTATCTCTCACCGTTTAGCATGTGGGGGATTCGAAAAAAAATCCCATACAAATTTTTTTTCGAGCTAAAAAAAAAAAAAAATTTTTTTTCGAACGCGGGGGCCCATATGTACCCACATACCGGTTCTCGGCGCTCTCGGACTGTTTTGAAATTTCGGCGCCATTTTGAGTCGGCCATTTTGATTTTTTTTTAATGCCATTCCATTTGTCTCGGGGCCCTCTATGACATTTGGTCGAGCACCCCCCACCTATCTGTCACCGTTTAAAAGTTGCCATACAAAATAAAAGTGGCCATGGTGTCCGCCATCTTGGATTTTTTCCAAAAATTTTTTTTCCATACCGATCTAGAGGGCCCCGAGATTCCGTGACCGAAATTTGAGCGCGCCGGGACCGACTTGAAAATCGGCCGCCATTTTGAATCCGCCATTTTGAAAAAAAAATGGCGGCCTCCGAAACCGCCCAGGGTCCTCTGTGACATTTGGTCGAGCACCCCCCCACTATCTCCCACCGTTTAGCCGGGCCGTCAAACATTTTTCTGTCCCGATCCGGTAGACCGAAAGTCGGATTTTTCCGGAGGTCACCGGACCGCCCCCTGTACGACCGTACCAAACTCGAATCCCCCCCGCGCCTCCTTCCGGGAGAACAATTCGTGTCGATTAATGTTCGGGCTGCAGCTTTATATAATATAGAAACAACGCTAAGGTACAATTATTTTTATTACGCCAGGATTTAGTACCTTTAATGTTTAATCTATTAAGTTCAATTAACTCAGAAAATCATGTCTTAAAAATGATTTTTCTTAGGAAGATTTCTTTGAATTGGCGCCTAGCCTTTTTTAAGACATGATTTACTGAGTTATTTGGCTTTTATAGAATTCATCGATAACCACGGGAACATAGCGTAATAAAGTACACCCGCCATTCTGACTGTCAGGATGACGGGTGTACTGTTTTTTGGTGATAACTTTAAGTACCGTGAGGTACAATTTTTTTTAAAGGAGATACTAAATAGTAAAAATTAGGTACAAAAATATGGTATGGTTTTCATTTAATTTTATTTAGGTACACCCGCTATTCTGACTCTCACGAGGAATAGCAGCCATCGACGAAAATGTGTACCATCCAGGAGAAATTCGCGTTTTACTCAAAATCTACGTTCTTCACGAAAATATCGTGTAAGGCAACATTCAAGCTTATTAAATTCTACACAAAATAGACCCAGACATCTCTGCGGAAAAATACATCTTGCTATAAAAATCACTTGTTGAACCCAGATTAAGCGCTTATACACTTCCAGGGGACATTCTCTTAATAGAAAACTCGGAGGAATAGGAATTCCACTTTTTAGTATACATTTGTACGTGATTTACCCCAATATTAATATTTTACTCGACTACGACTTAACCAGAAAGTAGGGTTATGGGTTTAAGTACTGATGATTCAGTACACCCTGTAGGATACTGAAATTATTTAGCCCTAAAAAGTTTTCCTCCGTCAATTTCAGTAACTTTGTATTGCGTAGCACTCGTGTACTAATTATGGATCTACTGATGTATATTTTATTGAAATCCGCTAAATAGTTTAGGCGCTAGAAGAAAAAATATGATTTAATATTCGGAGTCCTCTCAAGGCGGTTGGTTTAATTTTTCTGTAATAAAACAAGTGTAAATAAGTTGTGAAGGGTAAGAGGAATTTACCGATACGTAATTTCAAAAAATCCGTCCAGTATCCTAAGCTACAGGTTGTACTGAATCATCAGTACCCATAACCCTACTTTCTAGTTAAATCGTAGTCGAGTAATATGTTAATATTGGGGTAGATCACGTACAAATGTAAAGTTAAAAGTGGAATTAATATTCCTCCGAGTCTTCTATTAATAGAATGGGGACATTCTGGAAGTGTATAAACGCGTAATCTGGGTTCAACAAGTGATTTTTATAGCAAGATGTATTTTTTCCACAAAGATGTCTGGGACTATTTTGTGTAGAATTTAATAAGCTTGAATGTTGCCTTACACGATCGATATTTTCGTGAAGAACGTAGATTTTGTGTAAAACGCGAATTTCTCCTGGATGGTACACATTTTCTAAGATGGCTGCGATTCCTCGAGGTCCCCAAATGTCAAATGGTGTGGGCATGAAAAAGGGGCCTTTAATTTATATACATACCAAATTTCATGACTGTTCTAGAGATTTCGAGGTTGGTCTTAATCCGATTGTGCTATTATTGGCTGGCTATTTTTCGTCTTACACTTCTTACAGCTTTTGAAGTTCTCAATTTATGTAATCTATTTTAAAGCTAACATGGTAATTTACATCATAACTATGAGAGTGTATTTTTTTATGAGTTCCCAATATTGTGGCCCTGATGCAAATTGATCTTCACGGAGTAACTGCAGATACACTACAATTCCTCTTTATTGTACTGTCTTTATTGTAAGAATAAATGTACATGTAAACACGTATAATACATGAAGATAGAGGTAACTATCAGGCGGCCTTATCGCTATAGAGCGATCTCTTCCAGACAAACTTTGTGCTGTGATGTGCTGTGAGTTTTGTCTTACCCTTACCACAGCGCAGTGAGTTGTAGTACCTACTTATCATGCATAAAAGGGAGTTACAGGTTTCATATCCTAGTCGTTGTACCTTTCTTCTCAACCATTCTGATATCTGACTAAGGATTTGTTTAGGCAGGTCTAGGGCGCACGGGGTCACTAATCGGCAGTTATCTGATCAAACATTACCGGATGACCGCGCGCGAAGCGATCGGATGGATGAGAATATGCAGGCCGGGCTCGGTCATCGGCCATCAACAGGTGACTCATTATATATGTATAATGTAAAGTATGTACTGTTAGCAGTACTATTCGATTAGAACCTTAGTATTCAAACATCTATGCAGGGGAGGTACCTTTTCTCTGCAGCTGACAGTACACTAAATTATCTAGATTAAAACGCAGCATCGTTGCCGTAAATTCAGTTGCGGATATCGGCCGGGTTACACTTATCACCCTCCTACTTCTTTAGCTCTATTTTAATATTTAAAACAAAAAAAGAAACAGGAAAAAACAGTAGAAAGAGACAGGAATTTCAAATTTTCTATAGGAATCAACGGTTCGGGACTACATTTTTTACAGTCTCTGTAGCCGAAACCGACGCCTATAAATCGTAATGTGGTGTGTTACAGGGATGGTTAGAGCAAATAGAATCTTGGCTGACTAAACAAGGCAACATATACAGGTAAATATATAAATTGTTTACGTCTACCGTTGAGGACTGAACTATATAGTTAAAAATTGTCCCCTAGTTCCTAGTGTATCCCTTGCTTTAATTAGACTACTCACCTATGTTAATCTTGCATCAAATTGATTTTGCTTGCAGGATTCCCCTAAATAAACGGGTATGTAGCATAATTTCTAAAATTAAATATCCTAAGTAGGTACAGTCAAGGTATTAAATATCGGTACGGACAAAGGGACAAAAATATATACACACTACCTTAATATGTAGGCAAAATAATATCGTGTATATATATTTTTGGCACTTTGTTCGTATCGATATTTAATACCTTGACTATACGAAATTCCTAAAGACAGAACATCGAAAATCGAAATGTCTAATGTACGAAAATCCTAAAGATAGGTAAGTACATGTCCTAATACACTTTTAATCGAACTATCTCATTTTCTAAAATCAATATTCCTTTATACAATACTTTGAAAGTTAATATGTCTAGTGCTCAAAATAGCTACATATAAAAAGCCTAATGACAGTACTTTGAAACTCAATAGTTCTAGTGCTCATCTTTCTTTCCGAGAACATTAGGGCCAATTAGATCCACACGTTGCAATGGGCCCGAGTTAGAGTTACGTATTCCTTATATTTATAATATAAGAACATACATAAAAGGTTTCAAGAAAAGTCTATATTGTCTATTCATCATAACAGCACTTGTGCTTTAAAATCATGGCTACCAACCTAACAAAATCAAAACTTATACAGTTTCAAACTAAATGCATTTCTGTCAACTTACAAAATATTCATTTGGTTGCATACTAGAAACAATTGCTTCATAAGTCAGAAACACGCATAGGACACCCGTAATATAACAACACCCATAGACTACGAAGACAGCCTAGCGTTGCTTGTTGGTCTCCATAGGCTACTGTAGCCAAAATCGAGAAAAGACTCCAAAAATTTAATTTAGTATAGAGCAAGTACCAGGGCCCCAGTTACGAGAAGGTGTCGCTGACCGGCCGGGCCGGGCGTGTAACAAGGTATGCTCGCGTATCTTAGCTAAGTATACATATAATTATGTACTTTTCAACTTCAAAAATCGTTAGTATTTTCTTCGCATTGGTGTAGTGAATAATTTCGTGTTTCACTCCGAGGCAGTTTGTTTAACCCTCGTGCCTTGAAACCCTCGCAACGCTCAAGATTCCACTTCTCGAATTTTGGAATCTTTCGCTTGTTCGGTAATCTGCCGTGCCCCCGTCAAGTCGAGCAAAACAGCAGCACGACCGTACAATCCTTTTCTCGAAGCAGTTCAGGTAATTTTCGACCCCCCTATAAATTCGCTGTGGACAAAACTAAAAGCCTGAATTTTCAATAACCAAGCAGGCATTGTATATTTCAAATTTCATTCATTTTGAACTAGTAGTTTAAGAATTGTAACCAGATTGTAACTAGTCAATGTTTCTTAATTTTGTCACTCACTCACTGGCTGACTGATCAACCAAACTCTAAGGAACTTCTAGCAGACGTAGAAGCTTCAAATTTAGAATACAATTAGTGTTTAGTGTATAGATCAAAGAAAAATTAAAATATTTTGCAATTGCGGTCCAGTTTTCTAGATACACCAACTACATAAATAACCTTGTAGTCCCGTATAAATCACAGGGATTACAAAGATACATTTGCAGTGAATGAATTAGTGTACCTATGTATTATATAATGGAATTCAATAAGTAGAAGGTACTGGAAAAGAAAAAAAGTAAGACTATACACAAAAATAAATGACATGCCATCAAACTTAGTTGACTTAGCCCCGCTACACGGTACGAGTATTCCTGGGTGGTTTGCCCTTCGGGCAGCTGAAGCTACCCATCGAGTTAGTGTAGGGTTGCCAGATGGTCGGGATTTGGCGGGATTCTCCCGATTTTTAGCATGTGTTCCCGATTCCCGACGAAGTGAAGACTGTCCCGAAAAACAGCTTCACGTTATAATAAAACAATAATTTCAAGTTCCGAACTGTCGCCGAGCGAACGAGCGAGCGACCCGCGTCAAGGGCGTCTGACTGCGCGCGCGCGGGGCGCGCGTGGCGAGCTGGCGTGAGATTGTGCGGTGAGGGGTGCGGTGCGGGGCGGGAGCGCGTTTGCCTTACCTCTACACAAAAGAAAGAAATAGAATGGGAATGGATCTAATTAAAGCCGAATTAATGATTCGACTCAACTTTGACGAAAACTGCATGACTTTCAAGTCTAGCTTAAATAGCGAAAAAGGCCAAGACATGGTAAAATCGGTCAAAAGTAATATAAAATACATGTGGCAAGCTAAGAAATAAATTATTTCCATAAATTTGGTTGATTATTGATACCTAATAAGTATAAGTATGATAGTATAGGTAGATAATGAGAAGACATTTTTTTATTTGTTCAAGATCTCAAAGAATTTATACTATTTTTATATAAAAACGTCTATGGGCAGAGCAGCTGACGTAGTGCCAATAATGTAAAATATCGTTGTTATTAATACAATTACTATAATTTGAACGTTTTTTTTTTCCGACTTCAGTCCCAAAATCCCGAAAAATTGATATCTTTTCCCGATAATAGCGCCTTTCGATCTGGCAACCCTAAGTTAGTGTCACTGTCGTGATAGGGTTATTCCCACTAGTTATCACCAAGTTGTTACTAGTGGTAACTAATGGGAATTTTTTTCCCACCAAACCGAGTTGGTGGTAACTAGTGAGATTTTTTTCCCAGTAACCACCAAAATGTTGTTATTAGTTTAATACTAACTAGACGTGCCCGCGGTTCCGCTCGCGTAAGTGAGATGAAGAGTTTGTCTTATGTTTAAATACCAGCCTTGTTATTTAAAGGGATGTTTACAAACATTACTATATTGGGCATGATTTTCCAGGAGATCGATATAACTAAATTTCTCGTTAGATAATATTGATTAAAGCTTTAATTTCTTGAAGAAGCGTGAGTCCCTGTCTGCAATATTTTGTGTTTGTGAGAAAGTGGGAAAATTTAACAGAGGTTTTCTACATTTTATGAATTGTTTACAAAGGGTCTAGCAGGCTAAGCGAACTAGAGGTGTCATTCTTTCAGGTGGTGTACTGGCAAGTCCTAAGAACACTATGCTTAATATCAGTCCTCGATCTTCTTTTGTTTTCGAGTTATTCAGGATAATGTAAAATAATCAGCGTATCATTGAAAGTGGCATATTTTGTAAACTGTTCAAGTTAGATTAACGAAACAAAATTATATTTGACAATAATAAAATAGGCTACAAAATACACATTTTTAACGCACGTCATGTACTTATACTTCATTGTGTAAAAAAACATTATATTTTTCTTCAGATTTATTTTTCTACTTTTCGCGGGGTACACCTCCAGAAAAAATATGCATGGATAGCCACTAGTACCCGCTACATACACATATAAAAATATTTTCGTAAACCTTCGTGCGTCATGTCAAAAAAAAATAACATCGAATAAGTAGTTAGGAGCATATGTAAACAAAGTACTAGTGCAGGGTGTAGTTAAGTTAGTATGTAGGTGTGTAACCTTTTCTTATAAACCTATTTATAATGCATCAACGATGACATGTCAACGTTGATAACATTTGACACATATTCTAGCTGCATATGTTTTATTTGCATTTTGTGTTAGAAAGTGGATAACACTAAGTGTAACTCTTGTGAAAAAACATTGAAAAATATTGATGGGATTCTAATTTCGTATACTTGAGTATCTGGTGGACTTGGTGACTGTGCAATATTATGGTGCCATGAAGCTGGTCTGATGATGGAGCCAGAAGGTGGCTAAAGGAACTCCTAAAGTAAACAAAATAAAGACACCGTGTTTCGGCTCATTCGATTGGCAAACACTTTGATGTTTTATGGTTTTACTGAACACCTGCGGCTAGCGGCTCTTCAAAAGATCTTTGAGCATGTTAGTTTGCCGTTTAATAATATGAAGATTTAAATAACAGGTATTTAAAAAGACCATATAATAACTCAGTAATAAAAGTTCCGTATCAACAAGGACACTAAAAGCACCGAAGTTCACTTAGAAATATGAAAATATATCCAGTCATCATAACATTAATAACTTAAATGTATTTTGCAGTAGCGGCGGATCCGTCCATACAACCCGATTTCCATGGGCTTTACTAAAAATTTGCGTCCGTCCTTAGTCCATCCTAACTATACCTACCTCTTTCATACATGACATACTTACATACCAGCTTCATCGGTTTTATTAAGAATAATTCTCACGTTACAATCCCTATTAATGGAATATTATTTCAAATAAAAATCATGATTTTATGAATTTATATCCATTCAATTCCCTCACCGAAGAATTATTTCAGCCGGAATTATTTGAAATAATTTTGTCTGGAATAAAATCAACGTGATTGTATTCTTGCAAATTCTTATTTCAATCATGATTTTATTCCTGAATGCCCAACACTGTGCATTGGGTTATGTTCGGTGTTAACTTTTAATCGGTACGGCGTCGTATCCCACGCGCCGATAGCAATCAATGTTCATTATTAAAAAAAAATATTTTATTTTGACGTATAATAAATATTTTATTTTGTTTTATTTGGATTTATTACATTATTATCTTATATTAATTATTAGATTATACGTTTTTTTTTCCTTGTTGCCATAATTGTAAATTCAATTAATTGTGACATTATCAATGAAACTGGATCTTTTGTCTTGGGTGCTTACGCCACACTGCGTAGCGCAGCGTTGTATTTATATAGGAGCATCGTTGAAAAAAATAAAAGTATTTTTTTTTATTTAATAAAAGCTTTTATTTAAATGCTCTAAAAAGAAGAAAATAAAATTTTCCTTTAAAATTTTAATCATCAACTTATAACCTCATTATACACAATTTATATGTTCATAAAAGTTTGTCGCGCGATTTAATTGTATAACAAACTAGTACCTCTTTAATTAAGTAACTTGATCTGCTAAGTTTAAATTTTCAAACATTTTAATTTAGTTTAATACTTATAGGTACTTAAATCTCGCGACAAGCTTTTATGAACATATAAATTGTGTATAATGAGGTTATAAGTTGATGATTAAAATTTTTAATGAAAATTGTATTTTCTTATTTTTCTAGAGCATTTAAATAAAAGCTTTTATTAAAAAAGAATTTACTTTTATTTTACTTTTTAGTTATTTTGTGTTACTCTTAACAATCCCTTTCATTTCATACCCATATTGTAGAAATGCATTAAAAATAACTATTCCGCCATCTTGGATGTTCCGCCATATTGGATTTAGAATAACGTCACATATTTTTTCAAGTTACTGTCAACAATCCCTTTCATTTGATACCCATATTGTAGAAGTGCATTAAAAATAACTATTCCGCCATCTTGAATAGTCAGCCATGTTGGATTTAGAATGACGTCACATAATTTATCATGCATTGTCATCCAAACTAAACGTGTATACAAAATATCAGCTCAATCGGCTGAAGATATCTGCTTCAAAATTGAGTTGCAAGATTCCACCCGAACAAACATACATACATACATACATACATACATTGCAAGTTAAATAAAAGCTTTTAAATAGTCCCTTTCAATAAATAACGTCACAATTATACGAACGAACAAACAAATCAGTCAATGACCGATTATTATTTTTTTCATTTTAAGGCAATTTACTGAAACAGTAATCGACTTAAAATTAAAGAAATAACTAACTTACTTATAATTAATTCGACTTTTAATTTATTATTGATTAAAGTACTCTATATTTATACTTTTTTTGTTAGTATTGAACGCTAACCAAATTTTGGTGGTAAATAGTGGGATTTTTTCCCAGTAGTTACCCCCAAACCAAGTTGATGGTAACTAGTGGGTTTTTTTTCCGGTAGTTACCAGTGGTAAAAGGTGTGGGAAAAATCCCAATAGTTACTACTGGTGACAACGCGGTGGTAACTAGTGGGAATAACCCCGCTGAAACTGGGGGAAGAAACCGACTGGGACATACTCGTACACCTGTAATAAAATTAAGAGGATACGGGAGCTGAGATTTAAATATTTTAGGTGAATATATCCATCTCGCTAACGGAAGCAGCTCCTAAAAGTAGTGACATAAGGGCAATACTAGGTTAGGCGAAAAATCCTACGTAAAAATCTCAAACTCGACTCGACTGTTTCCTCTTCCAAAACTTAACCAAATGTAATGAAATTTTGAGATTTAAATGGTAATGAAATTATCTGTGTCGGACTGTTTTGCTTTTTAGGCTAAATAATTGATGTCAGTTTTGAATACCATGCTTCTCTTTGCGGCCTAGTAAATTAGGCCGTTTTTGCGAATATTTGAAGTGCACTAGCGCCTTAAGAAACAAAAATATCAAAAAAGCAAAACAGTCGGACACATATTAATAATAATAATCTGTGTTGAAATATCATTTCTCTAGCTTCAATAAATTATTAGTTATAAAACCCTAGAAAAACACGCTTTTTTATGGTGTAGGTTGCATGGTGGTTTCAAAGTCCATTACGTGACGTGACCTTTCTCAGAAGTGCAAACACGACTATGATACGATATTCCATCATGGAATGCCAGTGCCTATCTTCCGGCTCCATCATCAGACCTTGAAACCTAATCGTGGTCAAAGTTCATTACAAGACTTGTATCAAATCCAAACACAGCTATATATGATACGATGTTCCAACATGAAGTTCCAGTTCATATCTTCCGGCTCCATTATCAGATCAGTTCGACAGTACCATATTATTGTATTGTCATCAGAACTACATACAGCTGCCAATTTTCATGATGTTACGATCCTTGGAAGATGGTTAAATCAGTTACCTTAGATTCTATTACATATTTAGTTACATACATGTCGACCTAATAAAAGCGTGTTAAAAACCACGGAGGAAACACAGAGAAATGACCACTCCTGTTGCCTCTTAACTACCATACAATAAACGACTGGTTAAAAAACAGAATGGGGAAAAACGAGAATGGAACAAAAAATATGGGCGAGCACTAAATCTAAACACTCATTTTTTTAAACTAAAGCCAGCCAAACGTAGGACAAATGTTGTTAGAAATTTCGCAATTTATACATTTTAAACTTAGGTCCTCTGGACGTAGGAAAAATATTAGTAGTGTCTCGTGCACTAGCAGTATCGTACAGTTAGCGTCCAATACTTCGTAGCAGTCAAAGTAGCCAAATAGTTCGGTACACCATTGTACCGAACTATTTGGCCACTTTGACTACTACGAAGTATTTGACGCTGACTGTACTTAGGACATTTTAATACTCGTAATATAAGTTTTTGGAAAAAAAACCTTTTTGGTACAAGCTTTTATGGCTGACTGTACTTTTTTTCCACAGGCAACTAATACTCATCACAATTCTAAAAACCCCAAAAACAATTAGTTTGCGTTATTTTATCACAGAGTACCTATGGCTACCTCCTGTCTCCATCATCAGATCAGCTTGATGGTACCATAATATTGCATTGTCACCCGACTTACATAATGTACGCAAATTTTCAGCTTCATCGGAAATCGGGAAGTGGGTAAAATTTGACTTGCAAAATTTGTCCCATACATACTAACAGTAAAAAAAAGTAAGTTAAATAAAAGCTTGTAAAATAGGTTGATTAACCGGAGGACATGCATCTTTAGGAATTATGAATATTAGGCATTGTGATTTTCGATGTTCTGTCTTTAGGAATAACGTACTTATGATTTTAGAAATTATGCTACGGACCCCAAATAAACTCTGTTTGTGCCTCCAGTGTAAAAGGGTCAAGTAAAACAAAAAAATTACATTTAAGTCACTGATGAAATAATAACTTGGCATTTAAATTGACTTTTGTGAACGTAAGAGAAATATTGGCTTTCAAAAAAATTACTTATATCGTTTTTCACTTAAATAATGAATGTGTGAATATGTTAAACTGCACTTTCTCTAGTATTTCTAAAATCTTTTTTAACTTTTAAACCGTGCGTGTAAAGAAACCATTTTGGGAACTAAAGAAAAAAACAAATGCATAAAGAATAATATCAATGTAAGTAATTTAACAGTGACTAAAGTGATTAAATATATTTAATTTCTCTGCTGAAATTGCAAATGGTTCAGTACAATAGGGCAGTTGTATTATTGTACTTGTTGCTTTTCTTTCCCCAATCGTTTCTTAATCAGTCTCTTCCAGTTGTATATTCTTCTACAGGACTTTACACATCGATGAACAAGAACTTTTCTTTTTTTTTTCGTTTAATTTTTTCGCAGTAAATCCAGTTTTCCATACTACAGTGAAGTTCAGTTATCTGTCAGTTTGTTTTTGCAAAATTTTCTTTTATGAATGTAAACTTAGTTACTTTACTTATTTACTTCTTTTCTATGGGGTAATTTTCCTACTATATTGTTTGGACAGACTGCTTGTCCTGCTTAGCATTCTCTCCGCCGAACGGTGGCAAATGAAGCGGGGTGTTTAGGAGACCTTTGCTCCAAGTTTGAGAGGACTTGGCGTCTCTTTTATACCAATATAAGTGGCGAACATATCTCCCTGGTCTAGGTCCTGCTGTTACATGGAAGTGAGGGCATCCCGTGCGTGCCATCTGGAGCTATGCTCACTGAAGTCTGCAGTAATTGCATTCATCTACCCATCCTTAAAGACTTCAATGCAAATAAATTGATATTTAACGATCATATTTCTGGTTTTCTGGTGTAAAGACGAAGTACTGAGTATTGCAATCAGTTTCTAAGGTATTTACAAAATCAATTCTTAAATATCAAGCTGGGTTTAGGAACACAGAATACTCTGGGATAGATGAATGGATTGTCTTAAAGACCCTTCGGCAGGCAAGCGCAGTCCGTTGGTATCTTTGAGTGGAATAATGCTCATCTTGATATTTCATTTGCATAAAGCATAATAGTTAGCAAATAAACTTGTACTTCGTTTGTACATTTAGAAAGCCTAAAAATACAGTCTAGACTTTCAGTTATGGGGAATGGGATAAAAGGCTATTAAGTCTTAGTTTTTGGATATATAAAAAAAAAGTAAATAGTGACTGATGATTTGAATACTTGGCGCTTCTTTTCATCAAATCACTTAGGATTGCCTAGGTAGCGAAGCGTTGGTCATAGCCCTTCTGCCAAGAGAGCTAGGATAGCTGGCCAGATCGATATTGCTGATCGGAATAAGAGCTTTCAAACCTGCATCTAGCATTAGAACTGGTAGTAATAATATTTAATCTTAAAATGTTATCCCGAAAGCTTAATAGGATTTTACTAAGATATTCTATATGTATGTTATCATATATGCGGCAATACCGAAATACCATTCTAAAGTTTTAGCAATAATAGATTTTATATTACATCTAAAATCTCATTGTCGTTTCTGTAACTTAATATTATTCTTTTACAAAATAAAATATATATTTAGTACCTAGATCCGGTAATTAATATAGATCTAAATGAATTTTGGTTTCTTTACACCGAATGTTATTCAAATGTAGTTCATTCACTAAGATTAAAATTTTACCATCGTGCTACGAACACGATTCTTAAGTACCAATATTTTAAACGGGATAAATTAAAAATAAATCCTTTTGAACATAATACATCGTTATGATTCTTGGCAATTAGGGCTGTAAGTGTAAATATATAGTTTCATGAAATAAACATTATACTGGCAAAATTTGTAATTTGGACAAACTCGACTAAACGCTTTTACACCGGAGGAACATAGTTCGCAGTATCGCAGTGTTACATAGGTCAAGAAATAACCAATATCCCAAGATTACAATGGACGTTAGTTTTGTTACAAAATCTTAACCTTAATGAAGTTTGTGATAGGAAGAAATACTTCAATGATGAGGATCGTATTCCGGTGCATAAGTATGGAGTGTATTCGATTGCCGAAAAGGCCTCGAAAAAGACAACCGGCTCGAAGATTTTAGCGAAAGGCAATCAAAGTCCGCCGCCGCCCATCCAGTGGAACACCCGGTCCGAAATACTGCCGCCACCAAGACCTCGGGCCTCCAAAGTTCGAGAAGGTAAAATTCTTTAGGAAATCAGGATCGGGTTTTTGGTTAGTTTCTGAGAGGTTTTCCGACAAGTTGTCCATTTTATTTAGCGCCACGTAAGCAATTTTCAAAGGTAAAATTGAGTCAACATTATTTTCGATGTCTTGTTGACAACAAAAAGATTGTTAACCCAATTCCGTTATGTTCGTTCTAACGATAAGTAGAACACATACGTTAGGATCTATCCTAATAGACGTTCGGTAGACTTCGGTACCTATGTAATTAATATACATAATACATTTTCATCATATAACCCCAAAGACCAATGTATCCCTCCCTTGTCTAGCCTGTAGTTCGTTTTTTTAGCATTCGAAAGATCTTACCGTGTCTTTTTATTAAAAGAAAAATAAGTCGCAGCAAATGTGTAACAATTATACATCATATACGATTATTTAAACTCTTTTGCTTTCATAAGTAATATAAAGTATTATTAAAAAGCGTTTTTAATCATTGTTTACCTCATTGGGATGTATGCTAAAAAAACGCACCACTTATAGGGTATTATTTTATGAGAATTGTTTTTGTAACAGCCGTAAATAAGCCGCAGATGCAGAGGGATAGTAGCACGGAATCATCTAAGCACAGCTTTCAGAAGCCTTTCAACAAAGGGTAAGATTTCTCAGAAAAACACTAAGTATTATGCGGCTCCTAGCCTTGACTAATCTTGAAACTATTGTTCCATCGGGCAGAAAGCATGAAACCTGGCATGAATGTAGAATATTCAGGGTTCTTCACACTAGTTACCACCAAGTTATTACCAGTGGTAACTACTGGTTTTTTCCTACTTTTTACCACTGTTACATTTTGTTAGAGTTTAATACTAATGAAAATAGTGTTAATATATAGTATAAAGAGTCTAGCAGGCTAAGGTAGGAGAAGTGGCCCCTGTGACGAATATCGGATTTTTATAATGTCATTTGTTGGCTATCTTGTAATATAGAAACACCTTAACTTTCATCCCCCTATCTTGAACCGTCACCAAGATAATGTCAATAACGTCATTTTATGGACATATTTTTCAAAGTTTTTTTCTCCTGAACTATATAAGGTAAAGCAATCAAACCAAATCATAGCTACAAAGAAACGAGTAGGAGTATACCTCAGATTTTTTAAATATTTAATTCCCTAAAAAAATTATAATTAAAATCTCAGAGATTTTCTATGACAGCTCTTTTCAACAAATATTTGTAAAGGTGGAAAAATCACATAAACTGCGAATAGTGTTAGCTACTACCATGCGAAAAATCAATTCAATATAATTGGTGCAACATACTTAAAAAAAAAGTCAACGAATGCGTTTAACTATCAAATGAGTCTTTGCAACCTTTTTTGACAGCCATGCGTCAAGTTTTATCACTCTCTGTTGCTAGGCAACGAAATTAAACTTCATTTAAACAAAATCTTCATAATGAAAGACACCTTTGATTTCTAAACAGGGGGCGACACTTAGAAATAACTTAGAAATGTAGTTAACTTTAGTAAAGATGGCGGCGGTTTCTATTAATGGGATCCGATAACTTACTTTTGCGTGAAGTTGACTACCGATTGTGCAAACTACATCACCAGATGTCACTATAAAATTGGTACAATTTAAAGGCATGAATACAACATTAAGAAGGTTGCATTTACCTCGTATGTCAAGACCTAGCTTTATTCATGTTGTTGCTAGCAACTGTTGTTTACTGTCAAATAAATGTAAACAAAGATATGATTGATATGAACTTTTAATTTCTCTATTAATTTTAAACTGCAGAGCAAAGCAAAGTAAAATCGGAGCAAGCATTAAACACGAGTCAAATTCAAAGAGGGAAATTAGAATCCCAATAGTTCCAATGTTACAAAACCTGGAGGCTTAAAATTTTAAGTGTTCAAGGCAATGCCGGGAAGTTCATATTTTCGAAGGTAAGAAGAAAATACCTTCCTTAGCGCTCAAGCAGCGATGAAAGAAACCGATTATTTTAATTTTGTTTACGACAAAAAAATCCGCGGACACTGCCTAGATTTGTGCAATTTGATTCCGCTATGTTAGACGAGATAGATTGCATGTATGGAGGTACGTGCGTAGACATTATACAAGACATACGTCCTATGCCTGAAGTTCATTAGTACAAGAAGGACCCGAACCATGACATTATTACTCATGTGTCTATTTTAAAGAATATCTGGAGCGCATTGTTTACGGAGCTAGAGAGCGAGACCTTACTTTATCTTGAATTCAAGTCCAGTTGGATGTAAAGGTGAAAGAAGAAACGCTCAGTTGAGAACTAGGCAAGTCAGTTATGCGCCCATGAAAGAGTTCTAAGTCAGACTGAGAAACAAGGACCAGAAGACGAAGCTAATTATTCAGCTTTGTACACAAAGATGAATAATTCAAGTACTTACAACACCTAGTCTATTACTATCTTGTATACCAAATTGAAAACAATAAACATATACTTGCTTTACTATAAAGTATGTCTTTATTTTGGTTTCCATTCTTTTTAAACTTTTCTACATAATATTAGGTCTACTTGGATGGCTCACAAGTTAATATTTTGTTTGATATCTTGTAAATAAAAAAAACTACTTGTATACCGCCCAAGTAGACCTAATATTATGTAGTACGAAAGTACCTACACATACGGATGCATATGTAGATGTGCACGCACACATACATAGCTAGTTTCGGATGCAAATTAGAGATAGCGCTTCGAAATTAGTTTCCTTAAAATGCTTCAATATACTTACTACTCTTTGTTGCTAAACGCTTTTGTTGACATTGAAATTTTTTCGTAATTTCGTAATCGTAAAACTTATTTAATATTTTTGACCACTTTTATGGCAGTTTACCTACTGAAACATCAATCGACTATTAAGAAGTATTTTTTTATTATTATTTATATTTAAAATGTATGAAAAAAAATCAAATGTTGCCTTTGGAAACATAAAACATTCTAGCAGTAAGAAAAAACGCCTCTGCATTGACAGGCATTTCGGCAGCTACTCCGTTCCAATCAGACAACTTAATAAGAACAGTTTTTCAATATTAAAAAATAAACGTGTTATGATGATCACTTCATCATCATAACACGTAAGTAATTAATATGAAATATGCATATATTTATTATTCTTACATTAACAGTAGGCTTTTATGTTAATTACGACTTTTATAGGAAACTAACATTAAGACTCATCAATAAGTAGTCATGAATTGGAACAGGTGGAAAAGTAAAAAGCACTAGTTCGCGAAATCCAACTTTCCGCACGCTAAACAGCTAATACGTAAAGTAGCACTTTTTGAGCAACTGTATTAAAAATTAATATTTCTGACGTCAGGATGGCGTCCTTTTTTGTTAAATATCTCGTTTCATGGAGAGGTACACTCATTTCTATTCATAGTTTCCAGAGGTACACTGAAGGTACAATATAAATACATCTATTTTGCCTGAAACAATGCACGATTTCATAGGTCCACCCGCCAACCTGTCGTCAGGTTGGCGGGTGGACCTATAAAATCGTCCTTTGTACCACACTAAAAGTATGCAGTAATATTGTACCTTCAGTGTACCTCTGTAAACCTTTTATAGAAATCAGTATATCTATACCTAAAACGAGCTAGGCTCAAAACAAGGTCAGAATGGCGGGTTGGCCCTTTTTTAGGGTTCCGTAGTCAACTAGGAACCCTTATAGTTTCGCCATGTCCGTCTGTCTGTCTGTCTGTCTGTCCGAGGCTTTGCTCCGTGGTCGTTAGTGCTAGAAAGGTGAAATTTGGCATGAATATATAAATCAATAAAGCCGACAAAGTCGTACAATAAAATATAAAAATTTAATTTTTTTTAGGGTACCTCCCCTACACGTAAAGTGGGGGTGAATTTTTTTTTTCGCTTCAACCCTAGAGTTTGGGGTATCGTTGGAAAGGTCTTTCAAAACTAATAAGGGTTTTCAAGGAACATTTTTTGATAAAGTGAATATATTCGGAGATAATCGCTTCGAAAGAAAAAATAAATGTGTCCCCCCCCCTCTAACTTTTGAACCATAGGTCCAAAAAATATGAAAAAAAATCGTGGAAGTAGAGCTTAAGAAAGACATTAAATGAAAACTATAGCGGGCATGATCAGTTTAGCTGTTTTTGAGTTATCGCAAAAAGTTTTCCCTTCATAGTAAAAATACTTACTACTGATTATGCAAATTTGCCTATTTGTTTAACTCGGGTTAAAGGTACCGTTTCATCCCTTGGTTAACAATTTAATATAGTTTAAGCTCCAGTTTAGCTTATTGTGACGGAAGAGTAACTACGGAACCCTACACTGAGCGTGGCCCGACATGCTCTTGGCCGGTTTTTTGTTAAATAAATAACTCGTTTTAGGGAGAGGTAGACCGAAGGTACAATATACTTATAAATATTTCGTTGAAATTCGCTGAGGTCCACCCGCCATCCTGACACTCACCTTGAATAATATGACGGATGATCGCTAGTCAAATGGCGTGTTTAAAGGTTGCCTAGTAATTTGATTATCCTCCGATAAATATAATGTTTTGTAGGAAAAATTTTGGGGTTAAATGCTGACTATGGTAAACAAAATATATGGGAAATATTTCCCTCGGCGTGGTTATGAGTTAACAAATTAACACGTTAACAGTCCCCATACAAAATGTTTTAATTTCCTCGTAAGTCAGAGCAAATTACTTCAATCAAACGTCCATGCTCAACATATGGGCCACCAGGTACGCACTCGGGTTAATAAGTACAATATCTTATTGAATGCTGCTGTCTAACTGTTAAAATACTAGAATTCAAATTAAGGCAGATTAAAAAATATCTCCCTATTAGGTTTGTCAAAGGCGTGTTTGCTGTATCTTAGTGACCCATAGGTATGTGGGGTACGGACTTGCGGAGTAGTTCGTCGTGACCCATATATTGGTCACTGGACTGTGAAAGTTTTAATAAGTTAAGAACCCGAACTATGATAGTTATCTCCTTTTTCAAATGAGTCGGTAGTACATTTTATAGGCAAATTTATTCATAATTATGGCAAGGCATATGAATTACACAATACTATGTTAAATTTATAATACATACTAAATTTTTCGATAAAGTTAATTCATAAATAGTCGATTTACTTTAATCAGAGACCAGAACGAACGGAGCCGGAGCACCACGCGGCGCGGCGGAGACTCCGGCGAGCGTGCCACGAATCCGTCTTCCTACGCTAACACCAGATCTGTGGCCACGACGAAAACCAACACTAGTTTTAAAGGCAGACCTAGTTTCACCAATGTTAGTTTACTCCATTGATCACACCTTATCGTTATACCTGACGATATTACTACGTGACCCGTATAAAATTCATCTTCAGCCGAATGAAGTAGATACATATAATACCATAAAATGCGCTTACTTTGCTCCCCACTGGATGATTGTGCTCCAACAATTTTGATATATAACTACATTAAAATTATATTTAAGTGTTACAATACGATAGTGGTCTAGTTTAAATTGGCGTATATGTCAACATACCTACTAGCACTTTATAATATTAAAACTTACATTAAATTTTGAATTATGGAGCAAAATAGGTACATTTTATGGCAACTAAATAAAAAATAAATATAATAATGATGATTTCTACAAATATTCAATCGGTGCTTGACTTGTTTCTTCCAGTATACGAGTATTTGCGTAAGAAATGTGAAAGCTTCTCGTCCTATTAACCCGTCTCCATCGCCAACCAGATTGAAAGCAGCTGATAAAAAGGTAAATTATTCAATGACAATGTCTCTTCGTTTAAGTATAAGTATTAAAACGTAATGCTTATGTAAATATCATTACCTCCTAGTTGTATTAACTTCAAATAAATTATACTATTGTCGTACTTGTTCTAAAAATAATGTTTGGGTAAAAAGCAATATCTGTCTTTCTAAAGTTATTCGTCATAATTTTCGTTTTGTCTACTTACTTATGTTTTCAGAATACCTCTGTAAAAGGCAAAGAAGCATGTAACACCGCCAGTAGATACGAAAGATTGAATAAATTATGCCATGCCCTCACTGTGACTCCGCATAATGCCAACAGAGTGACTTCCACCGCCAACGAAAAGACCACTGCGATGTATAGCACAGGTAAGTATTAATGAGCAGATTTTTTTTATTTTGTTGTCGTTTTATAATTTTTGACAGATTATGATAAAAATGTTGTGGATATAAGTATGAGTTCCCTATTTTGTACGAGATGTTTTTTTTATGTCAATTGTATAATTCGCTAAATAATACCGATACCTCTCCAATTAGCTGACCAAGGGCGGGTTTAAATCCAGCAAGCTGTACCCGCACCTTTTTCATTAAGTACTTACACAATCAAATTGTTGGACATTGTTGAGATAAATACTTACCTACGCTTTGTACCTAAGATGGGCTACTTAGTACTTACCTACCTAACATTTATACCTATGAACTGCTGTCTGTAAAAAGTAATGAAATAAACGTATTAGTATGTTTATGCGCAAATTCACGTGAAAACGGTACCGTATGTCCTACAAAATCTTCCACTAAGCCACGGGTTTTTACATACATGTTTTTTGTCCCAAATTCAGAGTTCGTGTTTATTCCGATCAGAATGAGAACCTACCAAATATTATCAAAATGTGACAAAGGAATAAAATTTTCAAAAAATAAAAATCGGCCCTAATAAAATAACATAATTAGTTACCCGATATTAATGAATATTTTAAAAATCACACTAGTAAAACCGGCCAAGTGCGAGTCGGACTCGCGCACGAAGGGTTCCGTACCATTATCTCAAGCAGAATTGTGAACAGCGCCTTCTATTGGTATCCATCTATGTGGTATTGGTGTGTATGTTGGTTTTTTGGGATAATTCGTTATTATGTGAACCGATTTCAACAATTTTATCGAAAGAAAGTGTTTCTAATGTAATTTCACAGAAATTTCAAGTATAATAAACACCCGCAAAGGAGGTTAAATAGTAAATAAAATTAGAATATGTTTTTTGATAATTAAAAAAAAAGTTATTAAAATGGAGGTGTGATTATATTTTCCTGTAATATATAGGATAATGTTAATGTTATATAAAAAAATATATAATTTTCCATTGGTAAACTTCGAAGATAAGGGGGTGGGAATGGTACTTTTTTTCACATTTTCCTACAAAAATCTTTATTCCACTATGAAAAAAAAATTGTTTTGGAATATTCAATTTGAGCTCTTTTCTTTCAGATGATATCCCACTTGACCAAATAACTAGACTTTTAAATTTTGCCGCCTCTTTATATCGGTCATGGGTTAGCGTTGTTCTTGACTATTCGAAATTTCAAATCGATAGCTCTAGTAGTTCTCGAAGTATTTGGTAATGTGACAGACAGACCGACGAACAGAATTGCACCATAAGGGTTCCTTTTTGGTACGGAACCCTAAAACACGTACCTTCTTCTGTTCATAAAAGAAAAATGTGATAGCTATGTATAGGATGCATACAGAGTTCTAAGTTTCAACTTGAGTCCCCATTTTCCTCTCTGGTTAACATTACAGAATAGTACATTTCGATGCTAGTGCGGAAAGTATGTTATCACTTCACGAGTACCGAGTCATAAAACTCAAAACTTATAAAATTTTAGTCTTGCAGACCTTTGACGCCTTTTTTTAAATAACGATATTCATTCTTATTAATTGTTAATTATCAATCACATTTTCAATTTACATTACCTATTAATTATTAAATTTGATTCAAGTTTTTAATGGTTTGAAACTATAATCAATTATTCTTTTCATTTGTTAATTGTTCGAAATAATAGTACATTTCGATACTAGTGCGGAAAGAGTGTCATTACCCCACGAGTATCGAGATATGAGAGATGGCAAGACTCGGAACGAGTGAAGAATGACATTTCCTCGCACGTGTATCTAACGACGTTTTTTAATACAGTTGCGAAAAAATAAGAAAAACAGCTAGTACCTTTTTTATGCATGTTCTATAAGACAGAAACAATTGTAAATATATAATATTGTACTATTATTACCTAAGTATCGTTATTTACGATTATTTGTGTATCGTATATTTAAATTGTATGAAAACAATATCGAATGTTGGCTTTGAAAACATAAAACGCCTCTGCTTTGACAGGCGTTTCGGCAGCTATTCCGTTCCATTCAAACAACTTATTAAGAACGGTTTTTCAATATTCAATATTAAAAATTAAACGTATTATAATGATGAAGAGGTAAGTAATAAACTATGAAATATGCTTATATTTATTATTTTTACATTTACAGTAGGTTTTTAGGTTGATTACGACTTTTAAAGGAAACTAACATCATCACTCATCAATTGTAGTCATGAATTGGAACAAGTGGAAAAGTAAAAATCACTAGTTCGCGTAATCCAACTTTCCGCACGCTAACAGCTACGTAAAGTAGCACTTTTCGAGCAACTGTATTAAAAATACTTTTTCATATCTTTTTCTTTCCTGCTAGGAGGGATTAAAGTGATAATGTTCTGTTCTAGAACACGTTTTTATTTCTATTTTGAATATGTTTTACCTAAGTAATATTTTGGAATATAATAATTTCCTCATAGGTGATGTGATAAGCAGCAGTATGTGTCACATGGTAACAAAGTAATTTCCACATTAGGCGTTAACCCTTGAATCTCTCACGACGCTCAGGATTCTATTTTAGATACTTACAATTATAGAAACCTTCGCTTTGCTTAGGATTCAATGTTCGCCCTCACCGTAAAAATATCATTTTGCTCCCTTGTGACACAATCTACTAATGTATTAAGCAATTTGATGTATATTAACCAGATATATGTCCCTTCGTTTGATTTTTATATTTATTGTACAAGTTAGGAGCTTTTAAAATTTGGAATTATTACAATTTGTTTTTCGCTCATAACTCTAATAATAATCAAACAGTCGAACGAGGGGGCCATAATGATTATACCAAAGTCCAATAATAATAGTCCATTAGTAATATCCAGGGAGGAAAATGGTGACTACGTTTTTATGGAGAACTGAACGTCCACTATACGTACGTACATCTTAATATTGGTATTTATCGCAAATTAAACTTATTTGGATGCCATGGACCAAAAACGTGTCAGGAAAATTCTGAGATACAGCCAACAGACTTTAGGTCATCTAACCTAAGTAAACTCAATTTGACAATGCAGCTGCATCCCGCGGCTCGGTCCAGTCGAACCCACGGCGCAGGCTCGGCCGCAGCCCGAGCCCCAGCCCGGCACGTGTGCTGGAGCACTCGCGCGCCACCAACACGCCGAGCACCAGCAACAATGGCAGCAGAGGATTTCTCTCCAGAGATACCTCCAAGACTTCGTTGAAGAAAGCTCTGTCTAAGCTCAAATGTTAGTTTGACAAGCCTATCGAATAGATTACGAACAACTGGACTTCATTGTTGTTATTTGAGTTCGATGTCTGATTATTCCTTACTTAATCAAGGCTAGCTCACGTCTTGTGGGTATTGGCCGGGTGCACGATGCAGTGCCACAACATTTTTTTAGCACAATGACTACAATGAGCGCAACAAAACAAAGATTATTCTTTAAAATATTTTTTCTACTCGTCGACTGTAACTTATAATATTCTTTTCGATACGCTGTGTAATCATTTAATTGATGTTAAAGGCCAATGATGAGTCAACTATAAACAATTTAAGCAATCACGTGCCACCGCGCTCCCATAGAAAAGACATAATAGGGCAACTATTTCATGTGCTTATTCATTCAAGGCACGTTTGTCTTTTGTACTACATTTTTGTGTACTGAGATACTTGTGGGTAAACTTATGTATGATATGTGGGTAGGGGAGATTAACAATAAACAGTCTTAGCAATGCACTCGTTGTTTTAATACATCATCCTGCCCAAATAAGTAATTTACATGGTGCTGTCGATGGGATCATTGCTAAGACTTTGGGTTTTATAGGTAAAGAAGTAATATTTTTCGCCATTAGCCTCGAGAGTATGAGAGCATTTATCTTATACGGGCTACGGAGACTGCTTACCATCAGGCGGGCCGTACGCTTGATTGCCATCGACGTAGTATAAAAAAAATCTTATTAATTGTAAATTGAGCTAATTGTGACGTTATCTATGAAACCTGGATCTTTTGTCAAGGGCGCTTACGCAACACTGCGTAGCGCAGCGTTGTATTTGTATAGGAGCATCGTTGATAATGGCGTAAGCGCCATCGACAATAAAGTCCCCTTCAATAAATAACGTCCCAATTATACAAACGAACAAACAAATCAGTTGAAGACCGATTTTTTTATCACTTTTAAGGCAATTTACTGAAACAGCAATCGACTTATAATGAAACGAATACTTAACTAATTAACTTATAATTAATTCGACGTTTAATTAATTATTGATAAAGGAACTCCATATTTATAGTGTTTTTATTAGTATTGAATGCTAACCAAATTTTGGTGGTAACTACTGGGAAAAAAAATCCCACCTTTTACCAGTGGTAACTACTGGGAAAAAAAAATCCAGTAGTTACTACTGGTAACAACTTGGTGGTAACTAGTGGGAATAACCCGACGACACGTATGAAAACGTAAAGCGTAAAGCTTTTAAGAATAAAAACTTCTCAGATTTTAATGAATAACTTTTATGTTATCACGTTTATCTTACCGTAACAGTAATGGACCTAATAGATAGTCCCTATCAGCGGCTTTCAATAACTGTAAATTATAAAGGGTCTAGCCGCAATCCTATAGTGAAACTGCCCCTGGCTGAAATGTATACCTTTCTTAGAAGCGTTAATTGGTCTTATTATAAGATATCATTTTACAATATTTCAAGCCTGGAATCCCCTTGGTTTGGATAAAAAAAAAAATATATAAAATCTTTTTTAATTTTTCTAAGCTAAACTAATGGTTAGATTTCTTTGAAATTCGGATTATACATGGCACTAATAGCAATACATTAAAAAAAAATCAAGGTTCTAACTTATTTACAAAGGCCTAAAAAAATATTTTTTTTTGTATAAAATTTTATTTTATTATTTACAAGAGGGCGACAACCTCAATTTTTAGGTATTTAATGCACAATACAATATTGTATGAAATATATTTTTTTCATAAAAATCCATCTGTGGCAACAAGATAAAAATGTCTTACTAATGCAGGCCATTCGTCTTACGACCATTAACCGTAAAATACATATACATTCTCGGCATATGTCTAACAAGGAAGGGTCCCCAACTGTCCGACTCCGATTTGATTCATTTTGATATATGTTATAGAGTAGTCTAAAATAACGGACACGTATTTTTTTTTAGCTGCTCAAATGGATTTTTATACATAACATAAAATGAAATTGTAACATTAGTTAAACATTTACATACACACACACAGACACATACGCGCGCGCAAACACACACACACACACACACAGAGAGAGACATGCACACAAATACACAATCACTATCACGCACACACAAACGCACCCAACTACAGGTTCCTATTTAGCCGTAAGGCTATTATTACTACAACTGCTCTGTCGTCGTAATGCGTAATAAGTACTTCTAGTTTTTAAGTTAGAGATAATGAATTAGATAGTTACAATTGTTACAAACAACCACTGTTTATTATGGAGGAGCGGGACTTCCTGACACAGGTATTTCTTACCTACTATAAGACCCAACCTTGTTTGTCATATGTGTACCCAACATTTATGAAATAAATCATTTTCATTTTCATTGTATTGTGCATTAAATACCTAAAAATTGAGGTTGTCGCCCTCTTGTAAATAATTAAAAAAAAAATTAACCAAAAAAAAAAGATTTTTTCAGGCCTTGTAAATAAGTTAGAACCTTGATTTTTTAGGGTTCCGTAGCCAAATGGCCAAAAACGGAACCCTTATAGATTCGTCATGTCCGTCTGTCTGTCCGATTCTGTCACAGCCACTTTTTTCCGAAACTATAAAAGCTATACTGTTCAAACTTGGTAAGTAGATGTATTCTATGAACCGCATTATGATGTTTACACAAAAATAGAAAAAAACAATACGTTTTGGGGGTTCCCCATACTTAGAACTGAAACTCAAAAAATCTTTTTTCATCAAACCCATACGTGTGGGGTATCTATGGATAGGTCTTTAAAAATGATATTGAGGTTTCTAATATCATTTTTTTCAAAACTGAATAGTTTGCGCGAGAGACACTTCCAAAGTGGTA
Organism: Cydia pomonella; assembly: GCF_033807575.1. Classification (NCBI taxonomy): domain Eukaryota; kingdom Metazoa; phylum Arthropoda; class Insecta; order Lepidoptera; family Tortricidae; genus Cydia; species Cydia pomonella. Next base: position 33,860,669 of record NC_084703.1, on the reverse strand, counting down.
AAAAGTGTGTCCCCCCCCCCCCCCGTAACTTCTAAAATAACAGAATGAAAAATCTAAAAAAAATATATGATATACATTGCCATGCAAACTTCCACCGAAAATTGGTTCGAAAGAGATCTAGTAAGTAGTTTTTTTTTAATACGTCATAAAAATTAAAAAATTTTTTTTTTTTTTTCATCAAACCCATACGTGTGGGGTATCTAGGGATAGGTCTTCAAAAATGATATTTAGGTTTCTAATATCATTTTTTTCTAAACTGAATAGTTTGCGCGAGAGCCACTTCCAAAGTGAAAAAATGTGTCCCCCCCCCCCCCCCCTGTAACTTCTAAAATAACAGATTGAAAAATCTAAAAAAAATATATGATATACATTACCATGCAAACTTCCAACGAAAATTGGTTTGAACCAGATCTAGTAAGTAGTTTTTTTTAATACGTCATAAATGGTACGGAACCCTTCATGGGCGAGTCCGAATCGCACTTGGCCGCTTTTTTTTTAAATGTATTGCTATTAGTCCATGTATAATCCGAATTTCAAAGAAATCTAACCATTAGTTTAGCTTGGAAAAATTAAAAAAGATTTTATATATATATTTTTTTTTATCCAAATCAAGGGGATTCCAGGCTTGAAATATTGTAAAATGATATCTTATAATAAGACCAATTAACGCTTCTAAGAAAGGTATACATTTCAGCCAGGGGCAGTTTCACTATAGGATTGCGGCTAGACCCTTTATAACTAATATTACAATCACTTATGCTTTATTAACAAGCAAGAATTAACTCCGTGTTGACATAAGTAATTATGCAAGATCAAGCGCTGCGATCGTTTTCGTTTGCCCGCCAAGCCCTCTGCACCCGGCCAATAAAAACCAAGAGTTGGCAATACTCCAGCGTTTATGAAATATATTTGTTTTTATGTTCAAGACTTCATGGTTCCCAGCAGTGTTGGCCGAAACGTTATGGAATTAACCATTATTGGCCATTAACCATTATAGATTTACCCGCCCGTAACGGTTTACGGCTCAATTAATAATGGTTAATTGCAATAAACGTTCGGCCAACACTGGTTCTCAGTTTGGCACTCCCTCTTATAAAGCAGTCACATTCATATTTCTTGATTGAAAGGTACTATGTTGGAATAATTGCGGACTATTTTTCGACAAGTTGGTAAGCCTGCACGGTTTATTTCTTTTAATAATTCTTGTAAGGTTTTTTTGGAATTTTATGCTCCTATTAGTAAGCAGAGCTCGGAATTTCCGCTGCTGACTGTCGGAATCTAGAAACATTTTTATCAACACCGATAGATGTGTAATAGGAGAAAAACCAGTCCACCAAATAAAATATATATGAATATGATAAACAAAATTGCGTGAGGTTATATATAAAATTAGATAGAAAAGTAATCGAAATTCACGTCAAGTCAATACACACAGCAACACATGACATTTTACCTCACGTTTCTGATAATTTCTCAACATTCTCTGGGAGTGAACAGTTTTGTTTATCAAACTATATGCTTAATATAATAAAGTACCTATATGATATTGAGATTTAGACATATGTTTTATGAAACAATTCCTTAACTTTACCACTTTTTTGCATAATTTAATTTTTTTAAACTAACTATTTATAAAATAATGTAAAAATCGGCATATTTTTCAATTTATAATAATACTCGTTATCGATGTATAATAATAAGTATTAACCCTTCTCCAGGCATAGTACGATTTATCGACCACATACGCGACGGTACAATTTCAACTTTAGCATTCCGATTTAGGGTTCAAATTAGGGTGCACTTTCGGGCAATGTGACTTGTCTTCAAATGAATCATCAAAGGTGGACAAGATCACAATATTTGGAGTTTTTGGAAAAACCTTGTAGATTGGTGGGGCCTGGAAAAGGGTTAAGTGTACTTTGCATCAGACTTTTGTTGTACAATATACCGTTATTACTTTATAAGCACTCAAAGTCAGTGTTAAAAATTTTTTTGGTAGGAAAAGTGCAGACGTTCTCGGGTTATGTACGGATTAAAGACTGTATCCTGCCCGCGTAGCCAATATGCCAATCGCTAACGCTCGGTAGCGAACGAAACGCAACTTTCACTGTCGCATAAATATGGAAGAGTGGAGGAATGGAAATATGGAGACGCTACGCTACGGAGCGTTAACGATTGGCGTGTTGGCTACGCGGGTGCGAACGCCGCGCGTGTGGTGTCACGTATGTGTAAGCGTCTTTGACATTTCGTACAAAGTTCTATGGCTCGAAATGGCACTTTAACGCCCGCCAAAATGCATTTAAACCGGTTAACTCGTTGCTTAAAATGTATGTGACTTAGCGCCACTTGCACTACCTAATAAACCCGCGGTTAACCGGTTAAAGCTGGAGTTACCATGGTTACCAGTACAATTGACACTGGGTTAGCCGTTCAACCGGTTAACCCCGAGTTAGTGGGATGGTGCAAGTGGCGCCTCGTGTGATATTGAAGCCAAAAAAATAGTCATTTTTTGTTTTAATGTTAAGTTGACGATCTTTTAGTGAAAGCCTTTGTTTTATCCTTTTATGTAAAATACTGTCTTTTTCTTTAAGAAATAAATAAATCTAATCTAATCTAATCTAGTGTTGAAATGTCTGTGGCTTTCAATCGAAAATAACACTTAATTTTAGGTATCTGCATCTGCTTATCCCCACTTATTCCAGATCCGCACTTGTCAAATTATACCTAACTGTTAAGAACTCTTTGAAGTTATTATTATTTTGTTTTAGTTAGTAGGTAGGTACTTATATTAGTTGATATTTGTTTCAAAATAATGGGGGGACTTTGTTGGTTATACTCAAGTGTTGACAGTATTTTCAGGTGTAGACAGTCCGCGGGACGGGTCGCTCGGCGGGCACTCCGTGGGCGCAGGCTCGCTGGGCGCGCGCCGCGACGCGCCCGCGCCCGTGTTGCAGCGCTCGCCGCGCGTGCGTTCTGACGAGCGAACCATCGCCACGCAGGGAGACATGCTCAATAGCATAAAAGTAATACATTTACTATACTTAGTTTAGCGAGGGTCTCCAAAATAAGTTAAAAAAAAAACATTCGTTTCATATTTTGGCACATATAGTAAAAATACAAAATTAAATAATACCTGCCATACCCATACAATCCTAGATCCATTTCCAGTCAAGTACAACTGCCCAATCGCTGTACCAGTCTCAATTTAAGTCCAGTCAGTAGGTAATGAGACGAATCCGTGTAACCGTTGTAATCATCATTGGTTAAATCCAAATGTTACAAATAGGTATTAATTAGATTCCACGACATTGAAATGCCACTTTAATTTTAAGGTAAATTTGTCTCACGCTACAAAATCTAATATCGCTTACTGTTTTTAAGCATCAAAGCATGTTCGTGGTGCTGAGGTCAAAATTAAACAATCATGCTTACCTACTGTTGATCAGCGGTATAATTTTCGCTCACAATACTGCGTACAATGCATGTAACTTAATCTAGTCAATGAATTGGTTTACCAGTAACTGTTACACTGACGCATACATACAATTATTAAACCACTAAGAGCTTAGTGTACAATAACATTAAGGTAAACACTGCATGCAAACTAAAATGTTGTATTGCCAAACGAAATTTAATTGAATTACCAACTAATTACTTAACTACTATTTTGTGAAGCTGACGTTTAAGCTTCTTTAAAGGAGTGCAAAACATATCAATGTTGTTGTTGTTATGCAACTTACATACTCGTAGTCTTGGGATTGGGGAATTAGAGCCTAGCACAGTTGTGATACGAGTAATTATATTAAATCTAAAAGATTTCTTCTATTTTCTTATGTTTTCATTTTAAAATGTTTAAGACGAGCAGTATAACTTTCCTCCCGCTGTTACCTGTAGAGTATGCTAACTGGTTCAGAAGTCGTTTTTGAATTATTTATATCCGTAGACTGTGCACTGCGTAATGAGGGCGCCACAACTCCATGGTTCATAAGTTAGAACCTTTTAACCCTTGGGTCTAAAATATGAACCATGGGTCCGAAAAATAAAAAGAGAAATTAAAGCTTAGTAAACAGTTTCAGGAAAAACTATAGCAAACATATTCGGTTAAGCCATTTTTGAGTTGTTTCAAAAAGTCTTCCCTTTTTAATAAAAGTGCTACAATGGTACTCCCTTTTACTTGTTGTTAACTGTTATGTACAGGATACCCACTGATACCCCGTTAATGGCAGCGTATTTTGACGAACTGAAAGCATTTATGCTCTTGGCCGATTTTTAATAAATCTATTTTCATCTTTCAGTTCCAGAGAAGGTTACGAAACAACAGCAACTGCGATGAGAAATTGGACAAGTGGTAAATTTTATCATTAACTGTTATTTTTAACTATCATAGTTTGTTACCTACTATAATATAATACAATTCTAAATAACGAGAGCGAGAATACCTATCCTTTGTTATTGTGCATAATTTGTTTTGTGCGGTTTGCTATTAAAATGCTTTCGAGTTTTAGAAAGAAATACCTATATTCGGGGATATTGCACAATACTGCTTATCTAACAAATGCAGCAAGATCCAACTTCCTTGTACGTTGTTTGAATTTCGAAGTATTTCGACTGTTAGTTACGCGGTATTGCACTATCCCCGATGATATTTGAATATGTTAAACGAAGGACTTTCCTATTCCTTCCTGCCTTCCTTTCAACACCAATAACCCCTAAAGGCGTCATTACTAGTCGTACCCACAGCGCCAAGGACACCTATAGGTGTTATGACGGACGCTGTCAAAGTAACCTTCACACTTTCGAGTAAGGTTTACATTAGCTCCCTTGCGCCTGGGATCTTGGCGTTTGAGTGATGTTTGTGTTTATGACATAAAACGTTCAAAGTGTTAAGTACCTATCTACTCCCAAAGTCGTAGCTACTACTACTAGTTACTTCATATCTATTTTGATAGCTACGACAATCATAACTCTTGTATCAGACCAGCCAGAAAAACATTGTAATGTTTTACGTATACTCGGTATACTCGCTCACTATAGTATAGTTTAATCCTAACTACTTTGTATTTGGCCCTGATATAGTGTCGGTACAAACAGCTTACATATGGCAATAATGTGCGTACGTCATGTTATGTATAGTCGGTACAGTGTGTATTCATTCATGTTGATATTTGTAGAATTTATAAACCTTGTTGTCAGAAAATTAAAGCATATAATTACCTATTCATCAAAATCTGATTCCAAATATTCAATATTAATATATTCTTCAGATTCTGACTCCGATGAAGTTTGATTTTCGTCATCAGAGTCTCTTTCAGAACCATCAACCTCAATTATAAAACGTTCAGTCTGGGATTCTATTATAGGACGTTTATTTTTACATAGGGCTCTTCCTTATGGGAAACGATCGAAGAAACAGCTCAGGATGCGTAGGCAAGATGCCAATCGTTAACGCTCCGCAGCGAACGAAACGCAACTGTCTCTGTCGCACTAATATGGAAGAGTGATAGAGAGAGAGAGAGATAATTACTACGCTACGCAGCGTAAACGATTGGCATATTGTCTACACACTCAGGTACGGAAACCGCTACATATTATTAGTATGTTGTTGGGCATAATATTTGCTAATAACTGTAAGTTGCCAAGATTAAACGATTTTTTTATAAAATCTAGGCAGCCGTGGACGGGACCAACTTTTTATAAGGCGACCTGTTACCGTTAGATTATATATAAAATAAGCTTTGATTTGATATATCATACAATTAAATAACAAACAAAAACAAGTAAAAAGAAAAGTCTGTCCGTACCATAGAAATAGGATAGTATAGAACGACTGTCAAACTTCGAAAGTGTGACCAAAAATGAAATGCAAGTGTGTGTGTGTAAATTGTCTATGTGCAAACAAAAATAGTGATGTCATGTTACAACATATTAATAATCTATCGATGTTTAACTGCTTTATCGACTACTTTTTCAAATGTGTTTGAAAAAGTTGAAAATGATAAAGTTGAAGTTGTTTGAAAATGTGTTCGGAAAGAGTTGACTTACCAAAGAAAATTTGTATTTCGCGCCTTTTCTTGCTGACAACTTGGGTTGGGTGTGGTTAAAATGTAAGTACTGTGTTGGAAAGTGAAGTTTAAATTTATCGCTAAACATGTGCACCTTTAAAAAAGGTATTATAACAATCGTTATTATTTTAAGTCGGTTATCAAGGTAATATCTTAATGATATCTTGTGAACAACTAATTCCATACCTACTAATATACCGACAAGTTATCGATACAGTCATATGAACATTTTGTCAAGCCCTAGCGTAAAGTAACAGTTTAGGTTTTTACACAAAATATTCTAAATTATTGACTAATATGATGAAATATTAACACACAATTGAAGAAAAACTTATAATGAACTGTATAAATTGGTTTTTTACACTTTTTATGCTGTTAGTTTCATAAAATATCGTTACGAAAATTTCGCTAGGAATATCATAATTACCTGTGAAATGAGTATTTTCCTGGGTTTTCTGGCCCTGACATACTACAACCCGGCACACAACATGACACCATCGTCACTAAATTACTTAATATATATTTTTCTTTTTGATTCTCTTATATTTTTCACGTTAAAAAATACGGCAATATGATCTTGGCCGCATCGGCCGCCTTCGAACTCAAAATTGGTTACGTTTTCTCATATGTAGTCTGCCTCTTTCGCACTTATGGCTTGTTCATATACGTCATGGCTTCCCTTTCACACACTTCATCTGTCTGTCAAGCGAAGCGACTGACATGTCTTTGGTCCGTACGCAATTTGACTAGATTCTTATCACAAATAAATAACAAATGAGGGTACATTAAAAAATATTAAATACCTACAAATTCGTGTGACGTAATTAATGGGTGACCTTTAAGTACTATCTTGGACGTTCGATGTTCGAAATGGCATTCATAATTCAGATGTCACAGTTTTCAATTGTTTGATTGAGTTAAATGTAATGCCAGTGTAACAATTACGATATTTGCAAAATTTAATTACGTTTTATAAATATATAAAGATTTTTTTATATTAATCATTCCATTTAGTTTTCTTAAGCGTTACCGATACCCAATAGTTAACGAAATTCAATAAAAACACGGTGTAACACAGTGGCGGCATACATTTTTCTGTGGCTCTCGAATAATCACGGCAATGTTTATATGTTTCAGCTCTATATCAAAAAACGCTTTCTGCAGACCGATAATGTCGGCAGGCTCGAGCACAATGAGGCCTCTTTCCAAGGCGTATTATATGCGCTCCAGTGGCGGTCACCAACGAGATCCAACTCCAGGACAGTGCCAAAATGCTCGTAACCGTTAGGACTATCCCATCGCTTCATGCCATGGGTAAATAGGTATGTAGTCGGGTGCTTACATATTTCGAAACGTGTTTACCTACATCGCTGATGAATTCAGTCAGTCTTATAATTATAGTAGTGTAACCACAACTTTACCACACTTTTACCACACTTAGTCCATTCCAATATAAAATAAAAGTTAATGCACTTTTCACCAAGGTCACTTAACCGAGTTCTTAATCTGGCTTCCGCGGTGCGCCGCCAGTGCCTCGCAAGGCCGCACCGGCAGGGTCGCCATGTGAGGTTGCGCGACTTGGGCGTTGAATCAAACAATTCGGTTTAATTATAAACATATAACGGCTTAAATACCATGTACATGCACTTATCCTTTTTAGGCTTAAGATAATTATTAGGCAATACAGGGTAAGAAGACGCAGTAAGGCCCAACTTATTACGAACGTCTACCCGCCGAATTAAGAACTGAAATATCTGACGAAGCATTTGAACGTCAATTGAGGAATTTTTTATTGGAAAACCCATTATATTCAGTGGATGAATACATGGAATTAAAATTATAATAACTGTTTAACATTATAGTTTATGTAAAATTGATTTAAGATGACATTTGTTCTAGAATATTATTATTACTGCTCTTAGTTTTAATGACGATCATTATGTGATATCTACTAAATATTTAGTTTGACATGTATTCCATTATTTCTTTTTAGTTTTCCTGTTTCTTTTGTTTCGTAGTTTTTAATTTGACGGTAATTTCGAATTTGTTTTTTTTTTTTTTGATAATTATTATTGACGTTTTATAATTATATGTTTGCATGCCAAATCATTGACGATCATAATGTAAATTCATATAGATTAACATAAGAATAATTTATACTGTAATTTATCATTATGAAAATAAATAAATCTAAATCTAAGGGGCAGTGTCGTAGTTTAAATCATATACAACACTCACTTAAATCTACATCATTTGCAGCAGATCTTATAGTATTTAGTAAATTTAATCTTCTAAATTATATACCTGTACTAGGTATAATTACTTTTAAAATAAAATAAATTTGCAGTTGTTCGGCAAATGGTCAAGTTTATTCAGTGTATAATGTCGAGGCATGATAAACACTCAAAGAGAAAGATAAAATTATGAATATCTTAAATATTGTTAAATAAATAGCATATTCTTCATACAATACATCCACAAGACGTATGCGCATGAGCACTCTTACCTGCCTGTGCACACTTTCCCCAGAACTCCAAAATTTAACCACCAACTTATTTCGTATTGACTATAACTTCCAATTTTAGAATACTTATATTAACAGAAATATTATGTATTTATTCTATAACAAATATACTCACAGTTTTGAAATAACATATTGTCATGTATAACCACAGAACTATGTGAACAACGACGACTTCAAAAGTGCGACCAAAAATGAAATGCAAGTGTGTACGTAAATTGTCTATGTGAGATCAAAAATAGTGATATCATGTTAATGTGTTGTCAATTATATGTTTGCATGCCAGATCATTGACGATCATAATGTAAATTCATATAAATTAACATAAGAATAATTTATACTGGAATTTATAGTTATGCAAATAAATAAATTAAATCAAAATCATGTTACAATATATTAATAATCTATCGGTGTTTTACTGCTTTAAATTAAAAATTAAATTAAAATTCGTTTATTTAGAGTAACATAATGAATTAATGACTCATACATGTTAATTTGGAACACTAGACTTAAACACTATACTATAATACTATAAATACACATGTACCTTCTCCATAGACTGCAGGTGTAGAATGTTGTGCAAAAAATAAAGTTCTGTATAAAGTCACCTTACTTTCTTTTGAGCATCCAGCAAATCTGCGTGCAATCATGTTAGCTCTCAACCGATAAGGCCCTACGTTCTTGTTCTATATCAGCATCGTCACTGAGGTCGGTAGTAACCATATGACCTAGATACTTGAACTGGTATACCCTTTGCAGGGCAAACGTGTTAAGTTTGATAGGTGGTATTACTGGTATTACAGATGGTATTTTAGACTCGACCCCAAAAACCATATACTGACTTTTATTAACATTATACTTGAGTCCGTGCGTGTGTGCGTAATCCTCACATACTTTAAGCAACCTTCTGATGCCGCAGACTGACGCACTCAACAGCACCATGTCGTCGGCATAGCTCATATTGTTCATATTAACCCCGTCTATGTCACAGCCCGCATGCATGCTGCTGAGCGCGACAATAAGCTCATTCATATATAGGTTGAAAAGCGGTGGTGAGCTCAACCCCCCCTGCCTCACCCCACATTGCAACCTATATGTCTCAGACAATGTACCTGCCCATCTCACGTTGTTGATCTGGTTTCCATACCAATATCTAAATATACCTATCAGATCGGGCGCTAAGTTAATTCCCTCAAGTTTCTTCCAAAGTATATCGTAGGAAACCAGATCAAACGCTTTTGATAAATCTAGGTAACAAGCATAGACTGACGTATTTCTGTCAACATAATACGCTGCGGTATGCTTAAGGCACAGGATAGCACTTTCAGTTGACAGCCCGGGCCTAAACCCGAACTGGTTGTCATGCAATGAAAGGTTTTTATTCAACTGCGCATTAAGCACGAAAGAAAAACGCATGAAAACTCGAAAACACGCGTTTTCCCAAACATAAGACTAATCTAGATCGATTGTATACCCGCAAAAACCCCCATATACCAATTTTTACAACAATTTCAGCGAAATCGTTAGAGCCGTTTCCGAGATCACAGAAATATATATATTTATCTTATAAGATATCTTAATGATGTCTTGTGAAGAAATAATTCCATACCTACTAATATACCGACGAGTTATCGATATAGTCATATGAACATTTTGTCAAGCCTTAGCGTAAAGTAACAGTTTAGGTTTTTACACAAAATATTGTAAATTATTGACTAATATAATGAAATATAAAATAAAAAACTAATTAAATAAAAACTTAGAATGAACGGTATAAGCCTGCTTTTTATGCTGTTAATTTGACGAAATACCGTTAAGAAAACTTCGCTCGGAATACACGCTACGCTCTGCTGCTCTAATACGCTGCATCTTCACTACAGTACTTTATTAATAGTTTTCTTCCTGATTTATTCATATTTTTTTATTTAAAAATACGGCAATATGCTCTTGGCCGACTGCGGCCAACTTCTAACTGTCTGACTCTTTCGCACTCATGGGATGTTCATATACGTGATGGCTTCCCTTTCGCACACTTTGTCTTTAAGCGTAAGCGTGTAATAGGTCTGTGTGTATAACACAAAGTTTTTCAAAACGCTAATAGTTTCAAGTGAACCAGCAAATTTCAATTACATAACTCATTCACCCCTCCCGTGCCTCCAATCAGTCGTTTCGGATATACAAGAGGTGCAGCGCTCAGTTTCCCCGAATGAATAAGGGTAATTACATTCAAATTAAGTTATATGTTTCAGTTCGGTGAGGCAAAGATCTTCAGCAAAACGGATAAGAACGTCCAGGCTCAAAGAAGAAACTGAGCTTGTAATTTTTGAAATATATTTAGTTCTGTTGAGATGTTTTATCGTTCAGAAAATTGCGCGTGTACATTTTACTATGTTAAATACCTCATTAGTGAAAAATACTGACTAATTATATTGCGTTTTTATTGTAAGAGTCGTTTGTTTCATTATTTTCCTCTATCCAATGTAAGATTTAATTACACTTTCAGACCGACGCCGAGGAACTCAATAGTACATTACAAGTGCGAAAAATATGAAATTACCGCGTTACCGCGGAAAATGGCGAATTACCCATTCGCACATGTATCGTACAACGTTTTACAGTACATATATACAAGTCTATGTCTATGTCTATATATGACCCTTTAAATTTTCTACATAGTTACCTAATGTGCTAATGATATTATCGCACTAGTATATAGTCTGTTTTATAAACCTTCGTGTGCCAAACTCCCGCAGCGACAGAGAGATAAAATGACAATGTCTGCCGGCCTTCATTGTATTGTATATTTTGCCGCGTCTGGCGGGGGCTGGGTCAACACCATCATCTGATTAAACACTGAATTATGAAGTTTCTATAAGCCTAAGAGTTAGTTGACGATACTGACCAACTGTAGCCTATTCTTGTCTAATAATCTAGCATTGGTATATGTCAGAGCAGTACAGAACTAATTTTTGGCACTCAACTTTCCGTCAAGGGAGAGTACCTGTACCTAAAATTGTCCCGCAGCGGGACACCGGCAAAGAAGCCACTTCTTCCTGGCAGCAGCGGGAGAACGGTATAAGTCATTACGTACTTACAGATAAATCAAAGCAGAGGGCCTACCGCGAACCACGTTCACGACGTGTTTGTCGACCTCTCTGTCGCACTTGTAAATTCGTACGTAAGAGTGACAGGGAGGCAACACGTTGAACGTGGTTCGCGGTAAGCCCTCAGATGTACCGGACAATTTGGTGATATTTTGTAGATTGAGTGTTGTGAGGTTATCTTATCTCATACTTTGCTAAACATTCATGCATTTTTGTAATACTCGTATGACCAGAATTAGGATGTGGGATGAGGATGACACTATCCCATTGCCGTGTTAGTTTTGGCTATTTGGGAACTATGTTGCCCATAACCCGGTTAGATGACTTATCGTATCATGTAATAATTCTTAGTGTTCAGCCTATAACTAGGGAATTTGCGTAGTCTTCAAAGCTTAGGGGATTTAGAGTTAAAAACTGAGTACTATCGCGTCAAGCGTCGGTTGAGCGTTTTTTAACGAGATCGTTTGCAGCCAAATCTTTGAGGCGTCACGCCTCTTTATATGACAATCAATTGGGCTCGTGGAATAAGTATATACCGTCGGTATTGTTGTAGGGTTCTGACCTGAACCTCACAAACACGTGTTGATCATCGTTGTGGGTTATTTCCAGCAGTCACCACCAAGTTGTTACCAGTGGTAACTACTGGGATTATTTTCCCACCTTTTACCACTGATAACTACTGGGAATAAAATCCCACTAGTTACCACCAGCTTGGTTTGGTGGTAACTACTGGGAATTTATTTACGCAGTAGTTACCACTGGTAAAAGGTGGGATTTTTTCCCCATTAGCTACCACCAAAAATTGATTCGCGTTCAATACTAATAAAAACAGTATAAATATAAAGTGATTTAAACAATAATTAATTGTAAATTAATTAGTTATTCGTTTAGGTATAAGTCGATACTGTTTCAGTAAACTGCCTTAAAAGTGATAAAAAAACGGTTTTAACTGATTTGTTTGTTCGTTCGTATAATTTTGACGTTATTTATGGGTTATTCCCACTAGTTGTTACCAGTGGTAACTACTGGGAATTTTTTCCCACCTTTTACCTCTGGTAACTACTGGGAAAAGAAAACACTAGTTACCACCAAACCAAGTTGGTGGTAACTAGTGGAATTTAAGGCAGTTTACTGAAACAGTAATCGACTTATAATTAAACAAATAACGAATTAACTTATAATTAATTCAACTTTTAATTAATTATTGATTAAAGGACTCTATATTTATACTATTTTTATTAGTATTTAACGCTAACCAAATTTTGGCGGTAACTACTGGGAAAAAAAAATCCCACCATTTCCCAGTAGTTACCAGTGGTAAAGGTAGGATGAAAATTCCCAGTACTTACCACTGGTAACAACTTGATGATAACTAGTGGGAATAACCGTTATTTATTGAAAGGGACTTTATTGTCCATGGCACTTACGCCATTATCAACGATGCTCCTTTATAAATACACCGCTGCGCTATGCAGTATGGCGTCAGCGTCCTTGACAAAAGATCCAGGTTTTATAGGTAACGTCACAATTAATTCAATTTAAAATTAATATGATAAATGCTCTCATACTCTCGTGGTTGATGGCAAAAAGGAAAATAAACATATAATGTAATATGTAATTCCAAATAAAACAAAATTAAAATGTTTATTATACGGAACCCTTATGGATTTGTCATGTCCGTCCATGTCACAGCTACTTTTTTCCGAAACTATTGGGACCGTGCGAAGTGCGTGGTGGGGGTAAGGAAAATGATCCCAGCGCATAAGGTGGTAAAAATTAGAACTTACTGCGGATAGCGTCTTTAACATTTCGTACAAGTTATATGGCTCGACATGAAACTTTAATTTACAATAACTCCTGAAATATTCATTTAAATTGTATGATGTTTGAGTTTCAGTTCTAAGTATGGAGAACCCCCGTTTTTTTTTTGTGTGAAAATCTTAATGCATTTCACAGAATATATGTATACTGTATAGTTCTTATAGTTTCGGAAAAAAGTGGCTGTGATATAAACGGACAGACAGACATGACGAATCTATAAGGGTTCCGTTTTTTGCCATTTGGCTACGGAACCCTAAAAAACAATAAATTTTGGGGATTCCCCATACTTTGAACTGAAACTATTTTTTTTTTTTTCATCAAACCCGAGTACAGACTCGACGGAAAGAGAAGAGAATATGTATTAGGCTTCATACATTCCACGACTCTCTTTCCGCACAGACTCTACGTGTGGGGTATCTATAGATAGGTCTTCAAATATCATTTTTTTTCTAAACTGAATAGTTTTGCACTTCTAAAGTGGTAAAATGTCCCCCCCCCCCCCCCTGTAACTTCCAAAATAACAGAATGATAAAGCTAAAAACAATATATAATGTACATTACCATGCAAACTTCCGCCAAAAATTAGTTTGAACGAGATCCAGTTAGTAGTTTTTTTTATACGTCATCAAAATGGTACGGAACCCTTCATGGGCGAGTCCGACTCGCACTTGGCCGCTTTTATTAAATACACACTGAACCCCTCGTATGCTTACACGGATCCGTGCGTGGGAATTTAAATGTATTTTTTTTAAAGTCAAGCTCACTTTTTCAGTGATCAAATTTGACAAGCAGCCACATTACAGGCAGACAGACAGAGGCGTGGGCGACGTGGGCCACCCGCCTAGCTACGGTCTCGCGGTCCTAGGGGCCTCGCGCCTCAAATGAGTACCTATATCTCGGATACAACGTAAAAATGTTCGTTATTTCTTGCGCCACCTGAGGGCCTCGCTAAATGTACCTAGCCCACATAAAATTTGTTCGTGCCCCGCCACTGGACAGAGATTGACAGCTCCGCTCCGCTTCAAACGTCTACTCAGGCACTAAGGTGTTTAAATGTTTAAAATTATGCATACTTATGACAATGACGATGGTAAGGTGTCGGTAAATAATATAACAATTACATGGTGAGTCTTTTATTATAGTACCTCTATGTTCGTAATTCATACGCACAAGTTGCTCATACATGGCACTGATGTTTTACAACTGTCAAAAATCATGAACACGTTTAAATCGCTTTAAATGTCTTGTACATAACCTATTACATTTATTAATACAATCGTAACTTAGATTAAATACATAATTACAATTATATATCAAACTTAAAATTTTACGCTTTAATTATGTTCATAATCACGAACTTGTTAATACATTTCTTTCACAGAACATTAAAAGTGTTTAGCGATACAGAATAACTTTGTGTGAATTCCTTCAATGTTATACATAATTTACATTATTGCACAAAATACTCTTGCCGTGGTTGGTGCGGTTCATAGTACTTAACTAACGTAGGCCATCTCATGAGTGGCCCAATACCTGAAATTACAACTAAGAACTAGGCCGGATTGCTTATAACCTAAAATATCCAAGTCCTAGTGGATTTCATGCATGCTGAAGAGTCGGGGCCATCAAAACACGTTGA
Organism: Cydia pomonella; assembly: GCF_033807575.1. NCBI lineage: Eukaryota > Metazoa > Arthropoda > Insecta > Lepidoptera > Tortricidae > Cydia > Cydia pomonella. The sequence goes on along the minus strand of NC_084703.1, from coordinate 33,845,522 downwards.
ACTGTGGTCATTCGCATGTTTATTATGTTTGGTAGCCACTATTGATTTCATCCGTATCATGTCGGTGTGTCACACACACTAACACACTAACATCATTGGCAAAATAAGTTACTTTACAGTGCATATCATTATTGGTGCTATAGGTAAGACCACTCGCGACACCTGCGGTTTTAGCGTCAAAGGGTTAATACTTATTAGACAGAAACTAACAGTAATTTGCTAGATTAATAAATATTATACACAATAAAATCCGGCCACGCATTATATATCTTTTTACCAAATGCACATATTCAAGCAGTTTTTTTAATTGAACAATATGTAAATATAGTACTATATACAGGATGATTCAGGAGACGTGAGCAGGATCAAGCCTGCATATTCAGTAAATTATCAGCAACTGTTTGTCACTTATTATGGATAAAACAAAGAGGGTGACCATAAATATCGTAAATAAAATGAAGCTCTTTTTTTTGAACAGTAAAAATTAAATTAACGTTAATCTCACAAATACTGGTACGAAACAGTTGCTGATAATATACCGAATATGCAGGCTTGATCCTGCTCACGTCTCCTGAATCATCCTGTATATATATACATATAAATACAAGCATATTACAATGTATGAGCAGGATCAAGCCTGCATATTCAGTAAATTATCAGCAATTTGTCACTTATTATGGATAAAACAAAGAGGGTGACCATAAATATCGTAAATAAAATGAAGCTCTTTTTTTTGAACAGTAAAAATTAAATTAACGTTAATCTCACAAATACTGGTACGAAACAGTTGCTGATAATTTACCGAATATGCAGGCTTGATCCTGCTCACGTCTCCTGAATCATTCTGTATATATATACATATAAATACAATCATATTACAATGTATGAGAATATATTCTTCAAACTTTTTATTCCTTTGTTATTTGTCCAGCGTTTTCTGTTAATCTTCACTGGCTTCCCGCTACTACGCCAAAAGTGTACGTAAGTAATTATATTTTCACAAGCTGTTTTATGCTCATAAGAAATCTTACCAAAAAATATTTTTCGAAATTATTTTGTGCTTGAGGTAGTCAGGAAGACTTTTTACTGCTAGCACTGAGTTGTTTTGGAATATATAATGATCAAAGTCACAGACAACCTAACATTATATTATGTTTGTAATTTTATTCGGTACTTTGATCATTTGTGGATATGAAACTTTGATATCTACAAGTAATTATAAAAAGCGCTGTTTGAAAATGCACATTAATTTAAAAGATTTAACCATATCATTCATTGCCGGATTTTAGTTCGCATAGGTTGTAGTTTTGATGGCTCCCACAATGAGAATAAAAATAACTGATACCATTACAAGTGCATGTTGTAGATTGCACCAACCTGAAACCGTTGCAGTACCTACGTAGCGTTAATTGGTCACTTCATATTGTCAAAGAGTACTCGATTCTAACGTGTTTGTTATATACTATGTACAGTAGGGAGGGCGACCAAACGCCCTGTTGTTTCTGTAATACCTTCTCTATACATTCTCACTTCCACTCCTGCATTCATATCAACACTTACCTACAAGTAATAGAATTATAGCGAATATGCAAGGATCTAGACTAAATTAAATCGGAAACAATAGCGTCATTCGGCACAACCTAAAATAAAAGCATAGAGCCATTGATTACAAAGGCGTTAAGTATATTGAAAGCAGACTCAATGTATAAAATATTAAATTTAAAAAAAAACATACTTGAGTCTTTGAATCATTGGTTAATTATTTTGAATATTGTGCCATAAAACTAGGAAACTTTAGCTTCGTATTACCGCCCAAATGTATACAAAGTTAATGCTCCGATAGACTTTAAAAACTTAATACTAAGTAAATGCGTCACTTGTATACTAATATTTAATGACTTGAGGTATTCTTCCATAATGCGTTGCGGTTTAGGACTAATGACGAGTTCGCTGGCTCGAATTTGAAGCCATTATGGCTACGGCATCCAGAGGTACGGTTCCGAACAGTTACGAGCGCGAGAGGTTCATCTGATTCATCTCTCAAGATTTCAGGCTGAAAAATGCATTTGAGTGAAGCCTGCCTAGATTATATTTGGCCCCGGGATAAAGACGCTACAAGCAGCTTATGTATGGCAATAATGTGCGTACGTCATGTGTGGTCAAATAAAATGTCAGTATCGGTGTGTACGGCTACCACCAGTAGCTGGTGATAGCCGTACAGTTTAACACTGACATATTCGCTAGCATGTGCGTAACTTACTTTATATGCATTTTTCTCGTACACGTATATTAGTACGAGAGAGATGTATAAAACTAAGTTACGCAGACGTTAGCGAATATGTCTGTTTGACACTGCCAAGACAGTCGTGGTAAGGCTACTGGTCAACAACTAACTTCAAAACATTTTGTAACATTTCTTCGTCCTTTTATTTATGTAAATGTTTTATTCTATTCGGCATTTTTATGGTAATATCGGTTTTTACGAAATCTTTTCTTCTTGCATACATCGATGACCTTCGGTGATTTCCAACGACTGTTGTCAAGAGTCTCCTTTCCAGTAAAATAAATTAGTAACAGTGAAAATCCGCAACATGGCGAAGGCCACATATAATCTTGACAGGGTATACGCAAATGGTATGTCAGGCCCGTTGTTGTCAAGTCGTACGTCACTAAAAACGAACGCATTCTATCTAGTTTTTAAGTCGTCTACTTGGTTAATTTAAACATAGGCCCGCAGAGCCCATTACAATTTGTGGATAAAATTAAAAACCTTAATATTACAGGCAACCAGGCTATCAAACTTCAAAAATATAAAGACAAGTCTTAAATATACAAGTATGCGGTCATAATACTCATATTAGGTACACAGGAAATACCTTATAAACAGACAGCGAGCAGGCACAGCATTACGGAAACATACCTACCCCGACATCATTTCTCATTCATAATAAATATAAAATAATAAACATTAATTGTAAATTATATTTTTAAAAATACGCGTGGGTAAGAACAAAGCACTAAAATTACAATAAAATTAACGTAGTATGGTATACTACGACAAATAATGATAAAATGATTCATTTTAATACATAATATAAGTAGCTTCCGGTGAGCCTAGGCTTATTATTTTATTATACACTTACATGTGTTCATGTTAAATACCAGCTCCAATAAACTTTCTTTATATTAAAGTATAATTCATAATTTAAACAAAGATAATAAACAGTAAAAAACCGGAATTTAATTATCATGAAATATGTAGTATATACATTTGATAATGATAAAAACTAAATTTTATAACGATAAATATCAATAACCAAAATAACATGTTTACGACACTGCTATAAAATTGGACACATTGGACACGTTTCCTGTCGCCATAAAATGTTCAAAATTTAATCCTGAAATCGACATTTACAACATACCTTTGCAATATACCTTTAAAACATGCATCTTTTTTTGTTTTTATAGAATTGACTCCAGGACAATTTCTCTTTGGTATCCATTCGGATACCGCGCACAAGGAAAGTATTACGCTACAATGTGAAACCCACATTTACATCATGTCACTCGGCTATGGACAGAATTGCTTTCAAGAAATAACTTGGTATTGCAATACATACATAAAATTTCGTGTCAATTTTAAAAATAAAATAATACGTAAACGCTACATTAGTAATCTCACACTGCAGCAGTACAAAAAGTTATTATATTTCGCATACAAGTTGACTTGTCCCTAATAGTTAGAACCGGACCTATCTCTAGTTCTATACCATAGCATGGATATGAAGGGGCATCCCACAAAAAAGTCTACATTGCCGGGACGTGACAGGTGTAGCAGCTACCCTAGATAACCTGCACAAATCTGTATTATATACATTTGAATTTAAAACTAAATTATCAAACGTTATCATGCCAAATATCGGCTTCTTAGCTTTATCAGAAGTGTAAAAAAAATAGTTTCGTACTGGACACTTTTCTGGAATGCCCTGAAGTGTTCATCTACCATATAGGGCCTGCTGGCAAGCAACTCGAAAATGTAATTTTATTCATCACATGTACAATATAATTCGTACGAACTAAAATGTGCTATAAAATCTATTGAATCATGCGATCCAAATTTTTGTACACTTGAATCAAATAATAGGTTAGTTACTATAGACTGCTATGTATAGTTTATTTCTGTTAAATTTGGTCAACCACGTTTTTTGGTGCGAATACAAAAACATGCGCTTATTTATAGAATCAACAGGAGGAACAACTTTTGTTTTGAAATATACATACACGACCCGTAAATAACAATTCACCGAAATTCTCGGTGACGTTGCCCTACAGTACGATTGGTGACCGCTGCCTTCTGTACCTTCTATCGTGAATTCTCTATCTATATTATTAAAAAAAATATTAGAATATAACTTGTCGCCCCAAATTTTATTATCTAGGTTTACCTAGATGTAGAACCCTTTATAATCGCAAAAAGTCGAATTTTGTGACCTTGACCTTGAATTATATGCAACGCGTACATGAGATTTTCCGATGTAGACATAATGAAGACGTATATAAGTTTCTACCTTTTATCTCTCATTCCGTGGTGAAACCCCATTATTTGACTGGGTTATTAAGGTGGTTTATTGACCAAATACAACAATAGTAATAAAAACTATATTTCGCAAATACGCCTTAAAAGCTTCATAACTTTTTTATGGAAAAAGACTCGCAATCATCGTTGTACAAACACCTCACATATATTGATTAAGTCAAGGCAATATTCACTTTACATAACTTCAAATTAAATCCATCCCTTCGACTTGGATACCGATTTCGTTACACAAACCGGGCATAATGTAATGTCTAATTTCATGGGCGTATTCGAATGCTCAAAAGGGTCGCTGGAGTATATTACCGAATTATGTCAATTGACCCTCGTAGCAGATGGTACAAATATAACTTCAGAGTCTTTTATGGAACTGCAACTACTTAAATGTACAAAAAGCGCACTATCACATACGGAGAGATGCCGCAAGTTGATAATGTTGTAAGAGGGGAGCATTTCTATTCCACCTTGAAAACTGTTCAAAAATCACCAAGAGTGTAATTTTTCGTTTAAATTATAATTGATCCACATACATTCCTCTTCCGTAAGGGGTCCTAAATAACATTGGAAGATTATAAAAAAGGTTGTTTATTTATTAAATAATTCTGTTGTAGGTTGGCAAATGCCAAAAAGTTAATTTCTTATAATGATATAGATGTGTTTTACTGTACTCGACAGCTAGCTACCTCCAAATTTGAGGTAATAACTGTAACAGACCTAATGTATTCTACAATTTACATTTTACAAGATCTTCGAACTTTTCACTGCCAGTCTTCATTTGCAGCTATATTATTTATTTGTAATGTCAAAATATCTAAGAGATCTATCTATTTCTATCGGTCCTAGAGTCAATCTCTTTATGACGTCACAGTTGAAAGAAACGCGTCAATAAGAGATATCGTCGCTAATAAATAATAAATAACACCACTACGTTACATAGGATTCCTTAAATACTTTAATTACTGGACTGCACTCTTAATTAATCTCTTCATGTAAAAATACGATCACTTTATTTTCAGCAGCCACTATACAGATAAAATATTGCTCTCTAACTATCGTCATCTTTAACATAATGCCTGGATGTTTTGCGAAAGAGTATAATAGGTCGGCCACTTACTGAACTGCCGAACTTCACCGTTTCACAAAACTTGTCCTAACTGATTGACGACAGGTTAGCTAAACTCCAACGAAAACAGGACTCAAACGGAACAAATAGGCATTCTCTAACGGTCTGGAACCAATGGCTAAGGTAGGTCCAACCAGCAGTTCATCAGTCAGTCATGGAACACGATGTGTAATGTAAGATCCGCTCGGGCTCCTCGTTTATATCCGGACTAAGGCCGCGCTCCCACTTTGGCGTAAAGACAGATAGTCGTTAGTAAATATACAAGCCACGACAGTACGATTACCGTTCTACATGTGAACATCTCTATCTAAATGTACAGGCCACGACGCACGATTATCTGTCGTTACGGTATAGTGGCAACGCAGCCTAAGGTAGACGTCTCAGTGCTCGTCACTGTCCCACTACTTGGCATTGTCAATAGAGGTGACAGTTGTTGTTGTGAGGTGCATTAGCATGTCGATCACTAGGACGTTTACCTTGATTTTGCAAAAGATAAAAATTAAAAATATTAGATGGATAGTGATGGTCAGACCCACCTTTTCTAAAACAGTGGCAAAGGGTGTTAAGTTATCAAGTCCTTAGGTAAATGTCTGTATACACTCGTAAGTATACTAAAAGTTTAGTACAATTTAATGTTGCTGCGCTTTAAATAATACATAACTATACCACCTAATAATATAACAAAATACGTTGCCAATTTATGCCCCTCGTATGTCATGCCACGTTACTAAAGATTAATTGATTTAGTAAAATGTGTCAACTCTAAGACGACTTCGTGCTTCGAATAAGACAGTCGATGTAGATGGCGCTGTACGGCTCCGTACATTATGCGGTAACTCGGGTTGTCAAATATTAAGTTTAATCAATAACTTTTTGCACGACACTTAAGACATCAAAATACTATCCATCATATGGAAGTGAAGTCTCATGTTCCAGAAATTATACATATAAAGAACCATATTTAAAAATGCCTAGCCCAAGAAATAAGGGAAATGATAATGTCGATAAATTCGATACTAATAATAACAATGCACTGTATTAAATAATCTATGCATCAACTGTCATGTGTATCCCTATTCGAGTTAAGAGAAACGGTCTTTCGTTTATTTGCTTATTTCAAAAACATTAAAAAAGAGGGTCAACATTTTAACTTTCATCAGGAACAGTCCCGGTTATTGGTGAAGAGTAATTTCTTATTTACCAAGCTGAGGAGGTGCAACTACGACGTTACGTTTGAGGAGTGTTTTTTCAAAAGGGCTTATTCCTTTCCAAAATTTTTTTTCGGGAAATAGAGAATTACGACACAAGTGCGAAAAATAGGAAATTCACGAGTGGCGATATATTAAAACACGACCGAAGGAAGGTTTTTAAATCGACACGAGTGGCGAATTACCTAATCGCACATGTATTACTTCAATACCTTCCTTTTTCCTTTGAACCTTTCTTTTAGAGAACGAGAAGAGACTTTTAGAAATTTGATCTTCATTAAAATGCTCAATTTAATGTTAGAAGAACTGTATTCATACTTAATGATGAAAAAAAAAATGGAATAAGTCCTATTGGACAGACACTCCTCATTTTACTGTCAGGTCAGACGTATGAAGACCATTTTAAGTATCTCGGAGGTGGACTTACATAATCCTACTATTTCATACACAGGTCTTAGCTAGGTGATTGAAAACGTTTATCGTGTGGAAAACGCATTTTTTTAGCTATCAGTCTAAGTGATTGTCTGGAAGTACTGAAAGTTTATCACAAATACGAACAATTCATGTAAATGAACCAAAAAAGGTTAACGTATTTATTAGTAATATTCGTACTGTGGCTGAGGTGTGGTGTAGTTAGTTCGTGTGAAGCGTTCGTTTACGATGCAGCAGGCACTGAGGGCGCTAGGGGCGCGCGGGCGCGGCAGCGGCGGCCGCCGGCAGCCTGCGCTAATGCCCCTTGGCGGCTTCCTTCGCCGCCATGATCACAGGCGTTAGCGACGCCAGAGGCCGGGCCAACTTCAAAAACGGATGCTGAAATAAACATTCACGTTTATACCTCACAGTCTTAATGGCCACATATTTACGAGAATTTTAAAACGGTATTAATGCTCTATTAATGCTCCAATATTGGACTTCTCCACTGTCAAAATTTACAGTTAAAGTACCTACATGATTCAGTACGGTTTCATACATGAAGTGCGAATCCATCATGAGCCAGAATACATGATTTTTAATTCGAACACAATGTTTTATCGACAAAGTATTTTTGATTATTACATTGACAAAGCTAAGTTGGCAGCGATTTTGATAGCCTGTGCAAGTGTTAAGTAAACGTCATAATTTCATAGAAAATTGACGTTTAAAATAACACCTGCGCTATCTAGACTGTTAAAATCGCTGACAACTTATCTTGGTATGACTCTATAACGTATTATTGTATTGGAGCGCTAATGTGTGATGACCACGAGTGGCCATATACAGGATCAATTTTTTAAATGAGGCACTGAGAGCAGTTAATACCAGTGATGAGCAGCTTGTAAGTATCCTAAATAAAACATTCACTTTATTGTAAGTAATTTTCTGTAACTTATAAATGGAAAAATTCACTTTTTATTTGTTATATTTTTTTCTTGGTTTTGCGAGTTTTTAGCGAACAGACAGATAGACACGGCGGGCGACTTTTTTTTCATATATGTTTAAACAATGTTCTATGCTCAAACTGTTCACAATTTATGTTAAATCGGAATTAACAACATGCCAAATAGAATGAAACTTCAAGCAGAGTATGTATAATGCTCAATAAAAACATTACGAATATTATGGTGTAAATATTAAAAGAAAGGAAAAAGGGCGCAACGTAACGTGGTCTTTAACTTCCGTCCATTGTATAACAACCGGGTACGATTACCCCTTAGCCAAGCGACTATTGTCACATATTCTCGAATTTTCTGATCACCATCCGTTTTGCTGACATCAGGGGTAGCGGAAAGGTTACATGAAATTTAAGTGAAATGTATACGGTAACAATGCTATCAAAATCATTTCCTGTCAACTATGTAATTTTCAACAGTTGAAATATGTCACCGTTAAGGGAATATGTGAAATGTTTAAGAAGATGCCCATAGCTATGTAGTACCTACCAGTACAGTACAGTAATAGTAGTGTCTGGTATCTACCAGATCCCTTGCTGCTACTCCAACATGGTCTGAGGAGACCTTCTCTAAATTTTTTATAGACGATTATTGACATTTACAGATTTTGGGGAAAATCTAGTTAGCCCCTATTGTCAGGGCAATATTCATATAAATTTAAGTCTCCACCAAAGTAGATTTATTTAACTGCACGCTGACTAAATTCCCAGAGGTCACAGGCCGCCAATTATGTTTCTTGCACAAATACTTAAATTAAGAGCCTTTCTTCGTTTACCTACTCGATCGTGGTGTAATATTTGATGTACTGATAACGCTAATCCTTAGTTTTTAGAACTCTGCACAAAACTGTTCGCGGAGCTTTAATGAGATCACTTCATATCAAAATTTTAATCGTATCTATCTATAATTTAATATGAGAAAAAACAGTTTTAGATGCCAATCGATTCCATTTCTATCCAGGATTAAAAACTTCTTAGAGGCCAACCCTTAAGTTAGGGCGCTAGAAAAGTCAAAAACGTAATAAAATGTTTTTTACTTCTTTTTGTTTTGCATTAGACAGAAAGTAAGCGATCTTGACGTGTATTTTTATTGAAATTAGTCACGGCAGATATGTAACAATTATAAATTATATACGTATACATCATTACAATTTTGATTTCATAAGTAATAACTACTAATTAAAAAAAGCTATTTTCAATAAAAAACACACGTCAAGACTGTTTACCTTTTTACAAGCTTTTATTTAACTTGCCCTGTTAGTATCATAGTATGTATGTATTTTTGTGTGGGTCAAATCTTCAGACAAGAGGCGGCCATGGGATCTCTGTGATAAAGCAACGCAAACTATTTGTGTTTCGGGTTTTTATTTAGAATTGACTCACTACTTATCGTATTAGTTGTGGAAGTAAAAATACAGTTAGCGATAAAAGCTTGTCCCAAAAATGAAAATTTTTGCCAAAAACTTATTTCTAATGCTAAAAACGAAGTATAGTATGAAAAAAGATAGATAGATAGATAGATAGATAAATCATTTATTTGGCAGCTGCAAAAACACACAATATAAAGTTTAAATCATCATAAAGAACACAAATTATTACAGGAACAAAATAAAAATAGCACAAAAGAAAATTGAGACAACAAAATAGGCATAATTAATAAACAATAAAATAAAATAAAAGTACCTACCTACATACTGTGTGCGTTGCAGCAGGACAAAAGGGTCACGGCTCAGTGATACTCTTCACTCTTTCGAGTAAAGCACTGGTTTTCTGCCGGAACCCAGGTCACAGCAGATGTATAAAATGAGGGTATGTGTGTGTTACATGTTTATAATATATAAGTCGTATGTGATAATAAATAAGTCGGCAGGGGTGTGAACAGTGTGTCTGCCTGCCATCTCCACCATGTTAGATTCTGAAATCTGCGACCAAAAAGCCGTATGGAATACCAGCGGTCGGTAAAAAATCATTCACATGGTCTTTTTTATGCCAGTAGGCGGGTCCACACAGAGCGAGCATACGCGCGAGGCAGTTTCCTCACGCACAAACCGGTCAGTGTAGACGTGCCTCGGTCGAGGCGACGCGCGCGTTTTCCTCGCCTGAGCGCTGAGCCTATTCAAGTAGTTGGTACTCACCTTTAACAAATCAAGCGCGGTGGCGCGCCGGTCGACGTCCACCTCGAGGCACTTGTCGAGGAAGTCCTGGAACACGGGACTCAACTTGTCCTTGTCCTTGATGTCTGGCTTCCCGTTGGTCGCGATCAGGTACAGAGCTCGAAGAGGATTTTCATTAAGATAAGGCGGTTCTCCTTCGATCATCTCTATAGCCATAATACCTAACGACCATACGTCCACCTGCAATATATGCTACTTTTAGTACTTTTTTTGATTTTGATACTATGTATTATTGAATTTAAGTGATAAATTACACTGACTTATAAATTGATATTTTTGAAACACAGACAACACAAACTCAGCATTATGAAGCGTTGACAAAGAGCTCGAGGTCACCATACATAGGTGCAATTTTACTTGTGAAATGCTACGATTCGAGCAGCAGAACTGAGCTGCAAAAATCTACACTATTTTATACTATAAAAAACCTTGGTACACCACCCTCAAAGTTTAACATGTGTAAATATTTTTAATTTACACAAGTATTGGGTCCTATCCCACGAAACTTACAAGTGTACAAATCGACAATATTGTTAAATTATAAACAAAAATACGTACCACCACATTCTTACATGTGCCACATATACAATATACAAATATTTTGCATTTGAGGACCCGTAACACAAAACATGGAGGGTCAAGATAACTTCAAGTGGAGTCCAATAAAAATTGCAAATGATGTAAATAAACCAATTTACCTTCAATACTTCGTAATCACGCACTGTTTGACAACAATCATGATCTTATCAACAATTTACATACTTAAATATATTATTTGTATCATTTTATGTTATGTTAAACATACGTTAACAAAAACTGTCATATTTATTTACATTATTAGCTTTTTCTATTGGATACATCATTGTGACATAATATGATAAGATTAATTTATATCATAATATACAAATTCACTTTAAACTATTACGCGTGGTAAATTCTTAAGAATTTATATTGAGTTCGTTAAATTCACTTAATATAAATATAGAAAATATCAGTGACCAAATATTTCATTTAAAATTACAAAAAAAACCTAGAATTGTATTTATTACAATTTGGTTGTTTAACAAATATGTATCCTTCACTTAATTTATGTTTAGGATATTTCAACCAAATTTATATCGTTAAAAAACCGTACGCATATTTTTTAGAACGCTCTTATTGAACGTGTTCCAAAATGTTTTTGAACACGTTCAATACCAAATTCAATTTTGAAACATAAAGAGGTATTGTTCGGGAAGTTCAATGGAAAGATATATAAGTACGATTTAAAATGTTGAGATATATTAGACAAGGACTGGAAGTATTCGAGAGACACTATGTGGCAAAATCAGAAACGCCGTGTGTGTCACATGTTACATGGTATCATGAGAACCTGAGCCCAACCATCGTATAACTGTAAGCAACTATTGCTTTGGATCGAGGAAACAACTTCTTCTTGTGGAATGTTGGAGATTCTGACCAATAGACTGAAGTAAATATTCCACTGTAGATTTACTCATCTAAACCTTTAATTGAATGTGTAATACGTAATATTTGAAGTTCCTATTACGCCTGACAAATTATTCTTCTACGCTATTACTATCACGAGTGCTTAACTTTTTAACAGAACAAAAAGTACTGCGGTAGAATGGATGTACAGTAATAGGCATGATGACAAATTTTAAAATCCCTTTTAAAACTGTCAGTACACTTGTAAGGGTTCCGAGAACCACAATTTCAACTAAACTCTTATGTTTTCAACATAAATAATTGCAATTTTCTACTCATCGACTGTAATGGTTGTTCGTTTAGCGACGATAAATTTGTATTATTTTGATACCTTTAATTTTGTTTCAGGCATTGTGCAACATTAGCCGGTTTAAGTATGTCCGCTAGTTTGTGAAGTGCTGCCCAACCCAACTGGATTCTTCTGGAGATCTGCTTTTCCTGTTGTTTTTCTATATGTTTTCATTACAATTTTTTCACAAGTAAATTTGGTGATAAGCCCAGTTGTATTTTATATATAGTTGTAAATTGTAAGTTTCATGGGATAGGGCCCTGGTAAGGAGTGTACCGAAATAAAACTGTAAATTTCAAATGAAAAAAAAATTGATGCGATTGAGAACAAGTTAAGGTTTTTAGAATAACTACAATAAAAAGCTACTTTTAATTTGGATATTAGACAGGTTTTCTATTATATTTTTTTCTGTAGGAGTGATAGGGAGCGTGCATGAACTGTAGGAGGCAGCACAGGAGCCGTCAGATTTTTGGCGCGAGGCGTAAATGTGATGTTTTTTGTTCCGATGTAGCCCACAAGATGGCAGAACCTACTATGCACAAGAAAACACGTGACGTGTACATGTGCATGTTTATGGTTCCGATTCAGGCCACAAGATGGCAGACCCTCCAACGCGCACGGTCCCTATAGGCAGCTTCTTCCTAGCACATTCAGTGGCAGCTATTTACGGACCCGTTTTTCATATTTGCTTGCATTCGCCCATCACCTGCTGGAATTGTTAATGTTTTTTGGTTATTTCGTTCTTCTCCTTTAATACACTTTTGATTTGATACCAATTATAGTTGAGAGAACGGCACTCCAGGACGTTTGGTGATCTTGCTCTGCTTATCGATAATTAACAAATGCGATTTTTGTACTAAGGAAATTGTATGATTTTCGACATGGCCTAGAATTAAATAACGCAAATTTTCGATTACTTTAGCTATCCTAACCTTTGTACGAAGAACTGTACTGACTTTCTTCGTAGTTCGTTCCACTTTAACCGCATATGTACCCTAGTTTTTACGATAAATATGACAGGCATGCTTTGTTTTCGCAAATTCTCTGTTCAAGGCCTCTTCAAAAGACAACATACTAAATTAATTATATATTATGTAATAAACGGAACTTCGAGGTAATTTTAAGTGTTACGTAATCAAGCATATAGGATGTTACAAATTTTCTTGCTATTTGGAAAATACCAATTTTCAGTGATCTCTTCTATTTACCGATGTAACGTTGCTTAGCGTAAAACCAAAATTATTTATATTGGAATATATAACATAATAATTAAACTTATTATCGCGGTAAGAAAGTCGTAGTCATAAAGGTTAGAAATAAAATTACAGCCGTTTGAAATTTACAGTTTTTTTTTCGGTACAAGCTTTAGTAATTGCGGTCGCGTTCGCATACTACATTTGTACGGGAGCGCTTATGTGTGGCGACTTCAATTGTATTGTGTACTCCATCTAGTAGTTGAGGCGGTAATAAACTCTTCTACATTAAGTCTAAGCTCTCTGATATAAGTTACAATCCGTGCTACCGGTAGCTATAAGGTCCAAAACAAGTTCATTCTTTAGAAAAAGTACCATGACATTGTCCCACAAGGTTGACATGAAGTTTTATTCCAAATTCTATTTCCATTGTAGGTATTTTCAAAAGGTTACCTTGGGTCCATATTGCTTTCTCGTGACAACTTCAGGAGCCATCCAGTATGGAGTTCCCACCATCGTCGTTCGTTTGTTTTGTTCAGGGGATATTTGCGCACAAAAACCGAAGTCAGCTGCAATGGAGCAGAATTTTTTAGTTACACAAGCTGAAGCAATTGTCTCTCAAACATATCATAGATTTGGATTTATTTTTTACATAAATTATTTTAAACTAATCTGATATGATAAATACCTAATATTGATTATATATAAATGTGACTAAACAAATGATCTGATATGAGTGATTTTTGAAGTTTGAATACTTACTCAATTTAACTTGTCCATCAAGGCCGAGTAGAATGTTATCAGACTTGATGTCTCGATGTATGACGTGGTTGGTGTGGAGGAAGTGCAGCGCCTGCAGCACCTCGCGGCAGACGGCCGCGATCTGTCCCTCGTCCATGCAAGTCTCCGTCACCACGTCCGTCAACGACCCGCCGGCCAGGTACTCCATCACTACCCACAGTTCCTAAACCAAATCATAATGTTTATTGACCCTCAATTAATCCCCACCTCATCTTTACATTCATGTCAAATATTATGAAAAGCTAATAACTGCTTTAACGCCACCAAGGTAACTAAGTATTGGCATGTATTACTGTAAACTAAGAAGACTGAAAAATGTTTCCATAAAATTACGTTTTTGAAATTATCTTGGTGACGGTTCAAGATAGGGGGCTGAAAGTTAAGGTGTTTCTATATTACAAGATAGCCAACAAATGACATTATAAAAATCCGATATTCGTCACAGGGGCCACTTCTCCTACCTTAGCCTGCTAGATCCTTTTCTTCCCAATTTTTTAAATTTACTTATTTCCGGTATTATAGTGTGTACGATGGAAAGAGTCGTGGAATATTTGGGGACCAGACTCTATGACTCTTCTCTTTCCGCACAGACTCTAATAGCTATTCTGTTAATCGGAGCCGAGACTCATCCAACAAGTCAGAAAACATTAAAATAGGCTCAACTGTTATTGAACGGTGTAACTAACAACTCGGGTTAATATATATATATATAGATATACCTCGTTAACCAAATAACTGTCTAGATAGTTAACAACGTTGTTGTGTTTGTTCTCCCGCATAACCAGGATCTCATTGATGATGAGCTCTTTCTTAGGTTGCTGGCTGAGGTTCATCTGTTTGATGGCCACTTCCATGCCCGTTGATGTTTCGATAGCCGTGTATACCGTGCCAGATGCCCTGCAAAATATACATATTTATACAATAATCACCGTCTGCTATTATAACATATGTGTATCTGTTGTGATGTATAGTAAGCTCACATCGTCTGCAGGCGCATATTTTTACCACAATTGATAGAAAATAAGTATTATTATTGTTCTTATATTTCAATTCAATGGATCCCTAACATTTTTGCTTATTTGTGTCACTCAAATAAACATAGAAATGGTAGTAACATTTCAATATGTTGGATAACACTTTCTCTCCTTCTAGAAACTACAATTAGCCACACTGTACATACCCTTGTCCAATTTTTTCCATTTTTGTGTATTTTCGATTGGGATCACCAACGCTAACAATCGTTCTTAACTTCTCTAGAATTTCCTCATCAGTCATTTTCTTTTTCCTCTGCTGCTGTCCGGTCGCTCTTCTGGAAATATATAGTGATGTTAATATTGAAAATTATTGCCAGAGCCAAACTGTAGTCTTTTATTGAATTGTTATACGTTTATACCAAAGCAAATGCCATGAAAGAAATCACACGGAAACTAGACTATATTTGCAACAAAAACCTTAAAAGGTTGAAGTTGGCTTCATAAAAATAATCACGTAACATGCATACCACAGCAATATAATTTTCAGATCCGAGGGATTAAACTAGCAAATTTAAATGAAGCAACCAATATAAATGAAGTGTGTCGGTGTTAACAGTTCGTATGAAGGAATTGTGTATATTACCCGGTTTCGGTGTTGGTCTGTGCGCCGTTAGAGGGCGGCGGGTGCGGCGCGTGCGCGGGCGGCGTCTGCGGCGCCGGCGCGGCCGTCGGGTTCTTGTTGCGGTCCAGCGGCGTCGGCGCCGGGCTCACCTCCACTCTGCTCGGTATCTGCTGCGATGACAACATAATCACTTCATTCTGTGAACATCTTAATGCGTCTTGGTTTCTCCTAAGCTTTTGAAAATATCGAAGTAAATAAAACAGTGCATACCGGATGTGCAGTTACGGTAGCATGCGGGACGTGCGGTGGCGACGCCGGCGACGGCGCGGGCCGCGGAGGCGGGGCCTCTTCCTCTTCGATTGGTTTCGTATACTGGAATAAATATCATGTTTAATTAGAACATTTGCTCAATTATTTTTAATATCACATCATTATTTGATATTTAAGCTCTCAAGTGGATTTATTCTCTGGAGTTCGATTTATGATTTCTCTAGTTTCTGTACAATGCCATACGATTAAATAAAAATAAAAATTTGATATTTAAAATGGCTCTAGTAAACTTACTATACTCTTTGTGCGATCGGGTCGAGACGGTGGCGGAGGCGGAGGCTCGGGGTGCTCCGTGTCCGTGGGGGTCGACGACGATGGACTACTGGAAGACACTCGTGATACCGATGACCCTGTGTCATTCGATAACCTTCAGTTAGCATTCAAATTAAAATGGAGAAGGAACACGTAATCCTCATAACTCCTCCCTTTTAATGGCCTCCGAAATGTGGCGGATTTTCAGTGATAATAATTTATTTTACTGGCAAGGAGTACTTTTGTCAACGTTTAAAGCAATTTCGCAATGAAATATAAACGTTTTTACCCCAAAAATGCTAATAAAGATTTTATTATCTTATTACAACAAAAAGGACGGACGACTGCGTAGCATTCCGACAATGTTTTGAAATTGGTTATTGACAAGACCGGTACTAGCATTTTATTTGACTATGTTTAGTATGAAGTCTCTGATATGATTTTTACGCCTCAGCTCAGAAACTTAATCTGTTAAACAACAGCCTTTGTTTGTAAGCAACAATGTCGTTTAATAATCAACTGTATCGTGATAGTATTAAACCATATAGGGAGCGTGCATGAACTCTAGGAGGCAGCACAGGAGTCGTCAGATTTTTGGCGCGAGGCGTAAATGTGATGTTTATGGTTCCGATTCAGGCCACAAGATGGCAGACCCTCCAACGCGCACGGTCCCTATAAATAGGATAGCAAAATTGTTTTTTAAACGGCTTGTTCCTGTTTACCTATGTTATGATGGCGTTTTTAGTAGTAGCAGAAGTAGTATGCAGCGAGCATCAAGGAAACAATAGCTTTTGTTTAACAGATTAGGGTCTGAGCCCAAAAAATCATTTCTTAAATTTCATACTGTACGCACATTATTGTCATATTCATGTTTTAAGTTTAGCGACACTATCATATGTCCAAATAAAATCTTATCAGGCTTAGCCTCTGTTGTTTGGGATCCAGTTATTTAAGTAGACCAAAATTATTAAATTGACAAATTCAAAACACAAGTACATATTTAAAAGCTCAAGATTCCGTAATAGTGAGTGGAGCTGTACAAATTGAGATGCATTTGAGTTGTTATAAAGTGTATTTATTGAAGCGCTGGTGGCCTAGCGGTAAGAGTGTGCGACTTGCAATCGCTGGTTCAAACCTTGGCTCGTACCAATGAGTTTCGGAACTTATGTACGAAATATCATTTGATATTTACCAGTCGCTTTTCGGTGAAGGAAAACATCGTGAGGACACCGGACTAATCCCAATAAGGCTTAGTGTACTCTCTGGGTAGGAAGGTCAGATGGTAGTCACTTTCGTAAAAACTAGTACCTACGCCAATTCCTGGGATTAGTTGCCAAGCGGACTCAGGGTCCCATGAGACGCGGCAAAATGCCGGGTCCACGCGAGGAAGACGATAAAGTGTATTTAATGCAAAGGCATAAGGTCCACCGATGATAATTGAGCCGTGTTGCTATCCGTACCTGAGTGCGTGGTGTGCATCTGAGCAGATGTCATGTACTTGGAGGGCGGCGGCTGCGTGGCGGACGCGTCGTACCACTTGAGCACGTCGAGCACGGCCTGCGGGTTGCTTTTCTGCTCCTGCTTGCTGATGTTCGACGCCATAAGCAGCCGCGCCCATGCTTCCGGCATTCCCTGCACCGACACATATTACTGTTTAGATACACTGGACATATAATAGAGTAGATGGTCAGGATCCCCTGCGGCATTCGGTAACAAAGCCGCGTCAGTTGTTTTTAGGTTTTGCCTTTTGTACATTAAGATTTTCTTTTCTGCAATGAAGTTTAAATAAAATAAAGATTAGACAAACCTAACGAGCCAGTGATAATAGTTTGTTTCTAACTGTCACTTTACTACTACAGTTTTTTTGTTAGAATGAGACAACATTCAACAGAAGTTTGGTGAGTTTTATGAATAAGGGAAGTAAGAATAAGTATTATAATTATTAAGTTACAGTAAGTTTATAATTATTTTGGACAATAATATTTAAAAAAAACCGTTCGTTGTATAAGTAGGTATCCTTGTACAGTAGTCATTTTAGAATAATAATAATAATTAAAATTACATACTTAGGTACAAAATAACCATACAAAAAATGTAATGGAAACACTTGGTAGGATCATAGCATTCTGTACAACCACAAACAGGTTAAAAATGAGACGAGATTCAGTCATACCATAACAAGAAGCCAGAAAACTGAAAACATACGCTTAACTTTGAATACCGTGAAATGTATGTACTTTGGTCCCCAACTCCCCATCCCCACTGGGTAACTGTGCTCCAACAGTTTATACATACATCACAACTATATCACAACCTCATTCAATTGTTTAAGTTGTTTAAGTTTAAATTTGGAGCTAGTTCTATAACAATGTCGGCACATTTTACGGTATACAAAAAAGTATAAAATACCTACATTACGTATTTAATAATGATCACATAATCTTAAATATACAATAATGAAGAGTATAGGGCCCCGCCAATATGACAATCATTGATATAAGTCACGTGACACGATAGATCACGTGACTTTTCGTAGCATCTGTCATCCCGATACATATTACCTTTTCGTTTGGCGTTTGTCGATGTTCGATTGTCTTGTCTGTGTCTTGACTAAAACTCGTCAACGTTCTTGACCAAGATTATAAAATTAAAATCAGTAATTAAATAGATGAATGAGTATGAGTATGAATATGAGTTGAATTTTATTGATAATGTCGACTCCATAGCTCGCTATTAGTCTTACCATGCGATAAAAACTCCGATGCCTAATCATCACATCCCAATTATGATGACGTTTAAAGTTTTTAGAATAATTTCTTTGTAGTGTGTGTTCGGTGTATACGTGTATATTAATGTTCTTTACATTTTTTTATCACGTTATAAGAATAGTTTACATATTATAATTGTACAAAACAAAACCGCTCCTTAATTATATAGATCGTGTCATTCACGACGACGCGTGCCTTGACTCATATTGTCATATTATTAAAGGTTAGATTTGACAAATCTGCGCGACATCGTGGATGGCACGAACCATACCTCTAACTATGGGCAGAAGATCACTCGGTTTTATTTCTTTATTATTACTTCTGCAAAAGTGACAATATAAGAGATGCCATCTTGGCACAAGAAAGTTATATTTGTAATAAAATTGTAAAAGTAAGGATTCGAAAGCTTGCTTAAATGCGGCAAGTGTAAAATCTATGTAATGCATACATAGAGTCATATATTATAATTTTATAAATCATTAAACAAACGTATGCAGACAGCAAAAGCATAGGTACCTCGATTTAATTAGTAAGATGTAAAAAAGCATATCACAAAAATAAGCTGAGCCATAGCATCTTTGAGGTTAATCGTACGGTCAATCAGCAGTGATTTAGTTATGAAGATGAATGCAGGCATAACCATAACTGTCGCATGCAAAACTCAAATCATGTGCAATCTGGTTGAAGGACCGTGCAACGAACTAGGATGTATCTGGCTTTCTCAACCTGTAGGGCTAAGATGGTCGGCTTTTTATCATTTGTCACCATGCCTGTCACGTTCTAACATGGTAAGTGCGAAAGTGACGCATGACATGACAGATGATAAAAATTCGGCCATGATACCGCTGCTGATCTCCACCTACGCTCTATATACAGTTTGTAAAAAAATTGTGGGGATCCGTTCAAGGGCATATTCGGTATTGTGTCCTGAGTAGAAAACAAGTGCGAGTTCATTTTACTCACGCACCGAGGGTTCCGTACAAACTTGGAATTATCTTGTGTAACAATTGGGACCGTGCGAAGTGCATGGCTGGGGTAAGTAAAGCGATCCCAGCGCATAAGGTGGTAAAAATTAGAACTAACTGCGGATAGCATCTTAACATTTCGCAAAAGTTATATGGCTCGAAATGAAACTTTAATTTACGATTACTCCTGAAATATTCATTTAAATTTTATGGTGTAAGGGACCATTGTAATCTGTATGAAATGCTTAATATAACTAACGTATTTAATTCGATAATGATTAATACTGTATCCGTATAAGTAGCTTTGCAGATGCCACATACTATGTGATATTTTTCTAGAAGTTAAGAATGGGTATAGTAAGTTATCCTTAAAAGATAGACATTCAACATCACAGACTTTTATGTAGACCCATGAAAGAGAGACAACCCCACCATACATTGTGTTGGTATAGCTCAAACGGATTAGGCAGCGTTTTCGATTAAAGCTCCTAGCCAGCATGATTTTTTCCGACAACATTGTTATATTTCAAACACTTTACACAAAACCTTAATAAGTTATATACCTAAGCCTTCCTAAAAAATCACTCTATTGATAGATGAAAGTTGTATAAAAATCTGTTCAGTAGTTTTTAGTTTTTGAGTAGTGTTATAAGATGTAGTGCATTGACATTTTCCTCTAGACTTGCGGACGCTAGGTTGCGTGACAGTCGGGCACATAGCGAATAAAGGCGAAAGAATTTTCATCAGAAGTACCTATACTAAGTATAATTGTGTACAGCGCCATCTATCGGCAAATTGTCTAACTAATTTGCGCGATGTAATGCACGTATGTTGGTTTTCGAGGATAATTCTCTATTATGTGAACCAATTTCAAAAATTATTCTTTTTTTTGATAAATGGTGTCTTTAATGTAATCTCATAGCAATTTCCAGTTTAATAAACACACTTACAGTTGATTAAATTGCAAACTGAATTCGGAAACGTTTATTGTTAATTAAAAAAAGTTACCAATATAGAGGTCTAATTATATTTTTCCTGTAAATATAAATATTATAGGACATTCTTACACAAATTGACTAAGTCCCACAGTAAGCTCAATAAGGCTTGTGTTGTGGGTACTTAGACAACGATATATATAATAAATATTTATAAATACTTAAATACATAGAAAACACCCATGACTCAGGAACAAATATCCGTGCTCATCACACAAATAAATGCCCTTACCAGGATTTGAACCCGGGACCATCGGCTTCATAGGCAGGGTCACTACCCACTAGGCCAGACAGGTCGTCAAGTAATAATGTTAATATTATGTAAAAATGTCATAATTTTTCTTCGGTAAAGTTCGGAGATAAGGAGGGGGGGGGGGGGGTATTTATTTCACATTTTCCTCCATAAATCGTTTTCCACTACTAAAAAATAATAAAAATTGTTTTGGGATGGGCAATTTGAGCTCTTTCAAATGATACCTCACTTGACCTAGTCACTAGAGTTTGAAATTTTGCTTCCCCTTCATATTGGGCATTTCCCATAATATTAAAAATAAAATAAGAAAATAATACTTTCAATGTGTTTGGGTTAGCATTGTTCATAAATATTCCAAATTTCAAATCTATAGCTTAAGTGGATCTCGAGATATTTAGCGGTGTGACAGACGGACGGACGGACACAGTCGCACCATAAGGGTTCCTTTGTATCTTTTTGGTACGGAACCCTAAAAAGTAGAAGAAACAATTTTTTGACGCAAAAAAAAATGTTTTTACGGGTCCCCACTATTTTGTTACACTTGTAGATAAACAATAGATATATATGTAAGGAATTCTAAAAAGCTTAAGACCGAACAACATCAGATGTTAATCCCAGCTCGGTTTAATACAGACATACCTATACTATAGTATTTTTCATACAGCATGGGTACAGTGACACTCTTGTCTTTAAACGGTTATAGGGCAGTGACAGTTCAAATTAGGTATTCATGAAAAAATACTATAATATATGCAAAAGGAGACCTTTTTACGACTTAATTACTCAAGCGAATTCAGAGCCAATGATTCCATACATTACAACCGGCCTGTGCGCACCGATAGTCCGAACCGTGCATTAGCATCTATACTATAGTGTATTTCTAACACCGTGAGTACGGTGACATTTGTTTTTTTTTTTCATTCCATGCCATTGAAGTTTTAGGCCAATCCTTTATAAAAAAAATATCTTTAATCTTAAAATAACTAAAAATACTTACCTACGTAGCTTAAAATATTTCACAATAATATACACAATACACATAAAAATATATTTTAAAAATAAAGAAATAAATGTTGATCTCGATTTTCATTATGGAACTCATTTGGACCTGTGGAGTTTGACTCTACTACTACTTATCGACCGAATCGATTCCGTCATGGTGTCAAATCGTTTCAGTCGCGTCTTATCGTGATATTATGCATACCTTCATAATTAAAAATATAAATCATCACCATTAGAATCGACTATATGCTCTTTGCAAATTCCACTGTCACAGGTGTCACAACTCTTTAATAGCTTAATGACATGTGTCATCGTACCCATGCTGTTGAAAAATAGCATATAGAATTTGAAATAGAGGTGTATTGTCAAAGAAAACTTTATAGTGACGTAAATTTACTGCCATCTTTCGACGCATAGTTAAAACTTTTATATCGCCAATTAACTTTGATCCTTATTCTTTCATTGATATGTGTTCAATTTGTTAAATATCAAAAAGTGGCACCATGTTACCGGGCACTACCTAAAGGTTATGGCGTCATCGCTCGAAACGATGCTGCTATAACTTTGGCCTTTGATCTATTAGATTGCGCCACTTTTTGATATTTAACAAATTGAACACAAATCAGCAATGAGCGGAATTCTTCATAGCAAAAATCAAACTGTCAGAGGGATTGACCTAACTGTTTTATCGACTTATCGATGTTACGGAATAATATCGCATTAGGTATCCATAATAAACTTAAAAGATTATTCTGTAACATTTGACCTCTTTGATAATCAACTTGCATCTCCGTATTAAAGTAAATCATGTCAGCGTCACATATGTCATTTATGTCACTTGAGTTTTCATGAGTGATTTCCGTGCCGTGTTACTAAAATGGTTAATCCTAAAAGAAAACAATAAAAAAATGGATACAGAAAGATTCTTATTTCAGTTTCAAAGAAGATTCTTCCACAATATATTGCTCTAAATGTTACGTTAATTTACATCATAAAAGTATTTTCTGTTTTATTCTTTACTATTATACCAAAATACAGTGGCGGTCAGCTAATTAGGGACACCTGTGTTTCGTTAAGTGACAAATATTTATCGATAAGTCGATAAAACAGTTAGGTCAATCCCTCTGACAGTTTGATTTTTGCTATGAAGAATTCCGCTCATTGCAAATCAGTGAAAGAATGAGGATCAAAATCAAATGGCGTTCTAGAAGTTTTATTTATGTGTCGAAAAATGGCAGTAAATTTACGTCGCTACAAAGATTTCTTTGGGAATACACCTCTATTTCAAATTCTCTTTGAAAATACTATATGACCTTAAGCTTTTTAGATCACAATACGGTTGCCATAAATTTAATAAACAATCTTGAGGCCTTTCTCTAGTTTCTTCCAGTTCTAGATAGTAGTAACTACATCGATTAGAAACGATCGACGACATCGACGTATCGATCACGCGTACGCTCAGTGAGAGTGAGAGAAGAACCCGAACCCAGGGGCCTTATGAATGACATACGGTGAAATTATTTAAATTTATAATAAATATTGCCGAATCTTCATCATGAGTAGGTACTCATAATAATGAATATTTTAGGGAAGTATAGAATTGTAAGAGGAGAACCACCCGTGCCAACAGAATGTTTTTTTTTACTTATTATTTCTCAATAATCTACCTACGTATGTATTATTTTATATCAACAAGTGTAAGGCATTCTTAAAAATTACCTTTACTTATTTCTAATTATTGTTATTATTTACCAATATTATCAATAATTTTACAACAACAAAGTATAACTATTTTGACAACTTAAGGTTCTGTTAATCGTATATTTTCATTATTGTAATATCTCAATGAATAGCTGCAGAAAACGTAAAAAGGTCAAATACGGCATGGTCTGAAAAAAAAAATCCTTTGGCAGAAGCCTGCCCCATTTTGCGGTACGAGGCGGGATCGCATGCTCAAGTACCTAGTGTCCCAGAAGGAGGCAGTTACCGAAATTAGATTACACTTAAGATATTTTTTAATGATATGGACTGAAATGTCTGCAACAAAGTGATTTTATTTTATTTTATTTATTTATGAATCTTTGGGTTCCTGAGATGTTTTTAAGAAATACAGTCACCCAAATTTTAGCCACGGCGACGTCTGAGATTAATAATTGTTTAAGTTCTAAGTCAAGTTAGGTATCATTTTCAAATAAATCAAGGATGTAGACGTAGATTTCACCTACATGGGTTCAGCGGTTTTTGATTCCCCATACAAACTTCGACCTCCCTTTTCACTTTTAAGGGATAATTTTTGGGATAAAAACTATCCTGTGTTCTTCCCCGGGACTCAAACTATCTCTGTACCAAATTTCATACCGATAACGATACCAAACTTAGCCAAGTAGCTTATATGATAATTATATCAGAATAAAGTTGAGAGCCTCCCCACAATGTACATGAAAAATCTTCTTAAATCTATCCTTGTGTCCTATGGACCAATCCTGCCAAAGGAAATCTTTTGTACACGACACGCCGTATTTCATGAGCTGTATCCAAGCTGTATTGGAAAAGCTTAGCATGACCGATTTGCAACAGATTTGTTGACTAAGTGTTGCGTATATGAATACACTGTTACGTTAAAAATTGTTAAGATGTAGAACATACATTCAAATTTATGGGAATACTTAAACCTTCTACATATAATTACACATAAGTAAATATCAATAAACATGCCAACTGCCAAAAATTTAATAGAATCAGCAAATGCATCGATGCCAGCGTTAGTTAACAATTATAAATGCAGAGTGTGATACTACTCACGTGAACTTTAATCATTATAAAAATGTATACATGTTTTGCCATAAAATACAAAACTCATATCATTTTGGCTCAGTCAGGTAGCAAATTCCGAGCAGTATAACCACGAGATCTCCATACCTTATTGCGATATTCCTAATTTTATACTACATCTATCTACCTTTAAACGAGCAATTCTTGTATACATAATATATATATATTTATACTACGTCGGTGGCAAACAAGCATACGGCCCGCCTGATGGTAAGCAGTATCCGTAGCCTATGTACGCCTGCAACTCCAGAGGAGTTACATGCGCGTTGCCGACCCTAAACCCGCCCCCCCTCATTGAGCTCTGGCAACCTTACTCACCGGCAGGAACACAACACTATGAGTAGGGTCTAGTGTTATTTGGCTGCTGTTTTCTGTAAGGTGGAGGTTCTTCTCCAGTTGGGCTCTGCTCTAGATCTGGAATAACATGCACTGGCTGTGCCCTACCACACAAAGCGAGATGACATTCACAATGCCCATACCTCTCTTTTGGACGTAGTTTAAGGACGTACCCGGGTCCAAAATAATTATTTATATATTTCGGTGATCTCCGAAACGGCTCTAACGATTTCGATGAAATTTGCAGTATGGAGGTTTTCGGGAGCGAAAAGACGATCTAGCTAGGTCTTATATCTGGGAAAACGAGCATTTTTGAGACTTCAGTCAACCTCACTACTTTTTGTACCGAGACTGGCTGAAACAGCAAGACTCGTTCGTACGTTTCCGTGAAAATACGGTACAAGCTAATTTAATTATGCACTATATCAGTTGTTACGCATAATTATTTTCCCATCCCTTTTTTCAGAAACTCGCTGCACTTATTTCCCTCACTATTAGAAATCGTCATGCTTATTAGTTATTTTGTTGTAAATGATGTTAGGTGTCTTAAAAAGATAACTACCAGTGAAATAACTGGTAGTCAAACTAAGAAAAATCTTTAATCAGAATTAACATAGTAGCTTACAAAGTTAAGTGAACTCTGTAGTAAGGTAGTATCACACTGCGCAATACGTCACACGTCTCCGCCCATCCAGGCATCCAATTCAGTAACCATGTCGGCATTAGCCGTGGACGATTTTTGTATGTCCGGTTGTTTGCTGATATGTACATTTAAATAGAAAAGTGAAAACAACGAAATATAATGCATAAGCTATATACTACTATATGCTAACACAATATGCTATTACTTACTGTTATAGGCAGCTTGAAACAAAAGCGATAATCATGGCACTCCATCCATAGTTTATTTTTATTTGATAAATAAATATCTAAATACATATGTGTACGTTTCTAAACTGTGTACCTAATCTATAAGAATACGTAGGTTTCTATCTAAACAAATCATAAAACTCCTGATAGATTCAATTAACATTATGAAATTAATTTACGTAGTAGTTAAGAAAAAACAACAAAGAAAAGGAGTCATTTCCATATCCATGGACATTTCCATATCACTCGGATTCATTATATACGTTGCAGATTTAAAACACACAGTATCTTTTCTTCTTTAACGTTCCAACGAAAATAATGAAATGAACAAGTGTTCCGAGTCGGGTCCGTTTTTGTTCTATTATTTTCTTTTGCATTGAAAAACTAATTAATTACTATTTCTTTTATATACGTCTCTACTTACAAGCATATGTAAATAAACCAATAATTTACTTTGGCACGTTCAATATGTTTTATAATACATATTATACATCTTCAATGTATTTTTATTTAATGCTTTCATAAAATATTGAAAAATAGCATATTAAGAACATTCTAGAAAGTCTCTAATAAAAAAAAGAGTCATTTCCATACATACGTAACTGGTGACCGAAGAGCTGGCGGCTTCCTCGCACAACGTATCAGTATTGCGGTACTACGAGGAAATGCCACCAGCATCCTTGGTCTTATTTTAGATTTATGCTAATTATAGTAATCCTCTGTATATATCTCTAATAAAAATATATTGTCAACGTTTAATGACTTAATTTGTCTACGAGTCTTAAGGACGGAAGAGACTTAAGGATGGAAAGGAAGGACCTTAGCAGTTCTGATGTACCTACTGCATGCAGAATCACATCAATGACACTACATTATAATTTATTTCTCCTACATTGAGTTGAGGATAAGGAATTACTGTTAGTACTGTATGGTTTATGATTATGAGTCAAGAATACATATGGTATATCCAATATGCTACCAACTTACACTACTTAATATCCCCCCGGATTATCCCAATGCAATGTGTTGTGGTTCCATACAATTATGCTGCAATTGACCCCGAAAAAGGAACCGTGCTTACTTGTGTGAAGTCGTTATTAAAATTGGTTAATAAATCATTAGGTCGGGCATAATAAGATTATGCCTGCCAAAAAATATTAGCGCGACCTTATTTCGGTGGTAAATTATAAATATGATAAGCAATTTTTAACAGATATCAGCAAGTGTGTAATGTGTCTACTATTAATTTATACCATTAATCAGGAAAATAAACGAGATGGAATTTTATTTGAAAGTTGGCATGTAAATAAAATCTCAGGGAAAAAGCCGAACCTATTCAAAAGTAAACTAAAATTTTCTTGTTTTTTTGGCCAATGTTTAACATATTGACAATTTAAATTCCCTAAAAAATCGATTAAATATAACGCCTATGACAACAGAACGTCGTATGTTTAGCTATACAATAATGAACACATGTTTTACAGAATGATTTATAAACGTTTGCGGACTATAATTTCCTGATCAACAAAATATTTTGGCTTTGATTACCAAAATGAGAATAATTCTATGAATCCAATAATATTTTAATTAATGTTTCCAACTGTGAAATATATGTGTTTGTGTGCATAAGGCAAAGCGACCAACCTTATGTTCTGATATAGGAACGCATTTATACTTTCCACGATTTAATAACAATGAATATATTTCAGCAACCAAAATATGGTAAAGATTATACTCGTTGCCCTAGATATTTCAATATGTTATCGATTTTAAACAGATCTAACTAGTAAAACAAAGAAACGTGAAATATATTAAGCTTGTTGAATAATTTAAAGCCATAAAACAGAATAACAGCACTTCTAAAAAAATTAACTAGAATCCAAACAAATACGTATTTCTTTATGAGAAAAAAGCCGACCCGCGTTCCAATATTATATTGATCAGGGTCAAATTAACCTCTGTAAAGCAGCCTTACGAGTATGTTTGTATCGCCTTTATACAGAATGTTGATTCAGACTGGATCAAATGAAAGACATGATGGAGGACTTTAACAGGGGGCTAACGCGAAAACGTAGTTTTTATAATGAATTTTTACACGTTTTAATCAAGGGCAAATGCCGTGAAAAAATCGCCCTGGAACTAGACTATATTTGCGAATTCTGAGAAATCATCGAATCTCTCTTATGATCCTGAGTCACTGGCCTTCGTGTGATCCATATTGAAAGCAACACCGTATATATTTATGATAAACGGTTCTTGACGAAACGATTGTAAATATGGGCCACTTTGAAACTTGTCACAATTTGTGAATTCCTCGTTGTTTTTAATTGTTGTTATTACGAAATGCAAAATGGCCAGTATTTCAATGGGGTTGGGAACTGTCACAGGTTTGCATAGATGACGCCAGCATAAGTTTTCCCAGTCTCTAGTTTTGTTCTATGAGTTTTGGCTTTGGCTAGCATACAAGCCATAAAAAAAAAACTTGTCTGCCATAATTAAGGCCCCCAGAATAGACAGGAACACTTATGCTGGCACCATCTGTAAAATACCAACGCCATTACCTTAACCTAATATAACAGACAGAAACGGGCTTCAAAACAACTCAACCGACGTGATATTTAAGGTTACGACTAATTTAAATGTATATTTTTCAAAAGTAACCCTGGAGTTGCAAGCGTCTATAGACTACGGTGACTGCTTTCCATCAGGCGGGCCGTATGCTTGTTTGCCACCGACGTGGTATTTAAAAAAAAAGAGTCCCCAGCAAGCTCGGCCGAATTACACCTTACCCTACAAACGGAGTTTCGGTCTCATTTTAAAACTACGTGTTGGATTATAATTAAACTTTGCACATACAATGATATGGGGTATATTGAGGGCTGAAATTAGTATATATTGCTCCACCTTATAAAACAACCAAATTAGAGGCAAAACAAGTTTTGTATGAAAATCATTAATTCAGATCCGATGAGGGAGACAGGAGGTAGGAAATGTCCGATGAAGTGAAATATCTAGGTGTAACACTAGATAAAGAACTGAACTGGAGGAAGCATGTCGAACTTACCACAACCAAGGCGCTGAGAGTGTTTGGAATGTGTAGAACGGCATATGGGAAAACATGGGGTTTAAACCCAAAGGTACTAAGATGGATCTATACCATGATGGTAAGACCTATCATTTTGTACGGATGCCTGGCATGGTGGACAAGGACACTAAAGAGCACATGCAGGGAGAACCTTATGAAAATACAGAGAACAGCATGCATGGCTATTACCGGGGCGTTTAGAACAACGCCAACAGCGGCGATGGAGGTACTGCTAGACCTCCCGCCGCTACATCTGGTGATACAATCTGAGGCGCGGAAATCGCTACACAGGCTGGCTCTAACAGGCCTATGGAGCGATAGCAAGCCAAAGACTAAACACACAAACATGGAATGTGACAATTTCATGGAAAGGATAACGAATATGGGCTGCGATAAGATGCAACCCAAGTTTGTGTTCCGTAAGAATTTTGAAGTTAAAGTTCCAACAAGGGCTGAATGGACCGAAGGTCTTCAAGCACCAAATTCGGATGAAAACGACATCATATGGTACACAGACGGGTCCAAGACATTTATGCAAATGACTTTAGTTGTAGCATAAGCATGGGTAATTACGCTACTGTCTTCCAAGCCGAGACGTACGCTATAATTGCCTGTGTGCATGAGAATATAGTTAGGCAAACCCAAGGGAAGAATATCTATATACTCAGTGACAGTCAGGCTGCACTCAAGGCGCTCAGGGCGCCCAGAGTGGACTCTAGACTGGTGTACAATGGTGTCCAAGCTCTGAACGAGCTTGGAAGACAAAATAGAGTGCA
Organism: Cydia pomonella; assembly: GCF_033807575.1. Lineage (NCBI taxonomy): Eukaryota > Metazoa > Arthropoda > Insecta > Lepidoptera > Tortricidae > Cydia > Cydia pomonella. The sequence continues at coordinate 33,815,160 of NC_084703.1, read as the reverse complement.
ACTGGTATGGATTCCAGGGCACGAGGGATTCATAGGCAATGAAAATGCAGATGAACTTGCCAGAGCCGGATCCGCAAGTAACCACATAGGTCCGGAACCATTCGTGGGGCTCTCACAGGGAACCATTATAACGGCTATTAAAGACCACACTAGGACGAGACACCAAAAAGAATGGGACAGTCTGACGGGTCTAAAGCACTCAAAGCTCTTCATACAAGAAGTAGACTCTGGTTGGAGCAAAAAGCTATGGAAACGGCATGGGCAAAAAGGATGGGACACTCTGACAACACCGATTGTCGAATGTGTGGTGAAGAGGAAGAGACAGTAACACACCTAATGTGTGAATGTCACGCCCTCGCCAGACAAAGAATGAAAGACTTTGGAGCAGGCTATCTGGAACCAAAGGAATTCAAAAGGCTACCCATAAGCTCCATCATCCGACACATGGAAATGGTCAAAAAGGCTCTTGAGTAGCTAATGGGTCTTTCCTTAGGGGGCAACTACACAAAAGATCCCTATGGGTCGAAGTGTATCCGCAAGGGCCCCCGGTAATTAGAAGATAAGATAAGATAAGCCTTAGGAACTCTGTGATAAAACAAGGCAACCTAATTGTGTTTGGGGTTTTTAAAACTGTCTCGATGGGAATTATTTAACTGTGGAATGAAAAGTACAGTCAGCGATAAAAGCTTGTACCAAAAATGAAACTTTTGGCAAAAACTTATTTAACTATGGTATCTGAGGCTACGTAAACTACTTACAGCCTCTAGAGCTGCCTAGCCTATATTAAGGACAAAGTTTCAGAGCAAAAAGCTAGTCGTTTTAAAATGAGAGCGTAACTACTTTGTATGGAGAACCAAGCCTGCTGGGGACCCTTAAGATAAGTTATTCTTTCACACGAAAACATACTACAAAAATATCATTGTTTAGTTATAGGTACCGTTGCTTGTATAAAATTTTGTATCATGTTAAAGTAAGGACGCCTAGCACAAAGAATTTCGTAGATTGACCCGCCTGTTCCTATCTCTATTGTCCCGCCCATGACACTAGAGTCAGACCAAGATAAGTGTCAAGTAAACGTCATAATTTCATAGAAATTTGACTTTTAAAACAACCCGTGCACCGCCTGGGCTATCAAAAGCGGTGCCAACTTATCTTGGTCTGACTCTAGCGGTCAATGCCACTGTGCGAGAGGAACAGCAACATAATGACGTGCATGCCTTAGGGATAGAAGCATGCAAGTCAATGAACGAAATTCTTTGTGCTTATATCCTTACTTTATTCATTTTTCTGTATACCTTAATATTCGATTATTTCAATAACTTAAAAACATTTTTAAAAAGGTCTTGGATTAAAACCGCAGACCGTTTATCGCCATCTCTTTCGCTTTTGCAAAATTCTAGTGAAAGGGGTAAGACGAATTTAGAAAAAAGGAGTTCGCAGCATGTAGACCCTTCAAACAGTTTTCTTTAGCAAGTTTCTGGCACAACATATTTATAAAATCATTTATACTTGTTCTTCTTTATTGTGATATATGTCGTATATGGTCAATTCCAAATAACCATTATAAAAAGACAAATTTCATATAATTGAATAAATCAATCCATAAGTCCTTACCGTAAATTCTCCAGTAACCGCATCAAATCCAACATGGACCGTGTGCTCGAAATTGGTTGGATAGCTAATGTTAGGCTTGTTATCATTGTGTGCGGTGCTTTTCGATCCCTTTATTTTAGCCTTCAATGTTTTCTTTTTCCTGTCACCGCCGTCATCCGGTTCTATAACAATGGGAGATACGTCATTAGTCGTCACATAAGTACGAACACCAGCCACAATACGAAAGGCTGATGTAAGTCAGTATGTTCATTTTAGGCAGGTTCCTATTGTTTCCGATACTCATTACAATAGAGTCAGACCAAGATAAGTTGGCAGCCATATGTTTTGCGGTAACTGAATTGTCAAACGTCAACTTTTGACAATCAGAGTTACCGCAATGTACGCAGCTGTACAGCGCCATCTCGTTTACTTGTCAAATTCGAAGCATGAAATTGTCTTAGATTTTTCATATCTTACTCAATGCTCTGGCTTGGCTTGTAATGTATCTTTGGCTTTATCAACTACTGTCGTTTAGTTAATGGTGGCCACATTTTTCCGTTTTTGTGATAAAGTAAAAATTAAGTAATTAATATAACACACAACACACACACATAGATCAAAAATTGGGAAATAAGTAGGACAACAATGATATGACATGATCCTTCTGGCCGATTTCGATCATGGCGACCACTTCGACTCTATAGTTAGCTCGGCGCTCATGCGCCCAAAGATGGCTGACGTAGCCGATCATCGAGGTGAACCCCCGCGCACATTGAGGGCACGTGAGGACACTAGCTACGTAGTGGTAGTGAATGGACGCAGGCTGGCGTTTTTACAGCTCGTCGCGTCTAGCGTCGAGGTCAACTTTACGTTGCTCCTCGAAATCTCGCACCTTGCCTGCACCAGCCTGCGCCACTCAGGACAATGTGCTGCTAAACCTTCTCACTGAGAGGGTTCGATGTTGCATCTTTTCATGTGTCGTTTCTGAACATCTTTGTATCGGAGGAGTTGTCCACCAAGTTTCTGCTTACCCTCCTCTAGTTCAGAATAAAAGTTAATAAGTTTATTAGAACACACAATTACCTTAATGAGGGCGCCACTGGACGGTCGACTCAGTCTTAACGACACCCATGCCATGAGAGCAAATTCTAATATCTTCGTAACACACATCCTAATTGATTTTCCGGAGACACAAATCATTTGGATTTCACGAGTGCCTTTTTAAAAATGCCTACTCGAACTCTAAAATAAGCTATGAGTGATCGGGGGAAAGCTGGAAGAATGGCTGTCAAATATGAGTAGATGCAGACCTTTGGGTAGTGGCCTCATGTCGACGGAGGGGGCAGAGTCCACGCGGTCAACGGCGCGGTTGCTGGTGAGGCGCACGGGCGGCGCCGGCGGCTTGTCTTCGTCACTCGACATGCTACTCCACTTTGCCGTTCTACGGATATAATATCATATAAAAAACTACATGTAAGTAACATTAATCGCTTCATTTTGTCGTATATGAATAAACATATAATTACCTAGATGTATAGTTAAATGAACATGAAACTAAGTCCAGATCAAAGAAAAAAATAATTAAGTCACACGACTCCGCAGCCAAAAACCCGCTCCTGTACAATCGAGTCTATGCTCTCGTTTCAAAACGACATGAACAGTTTTGAATGATTCACGGTTAGTTTCACTAGACTTAAATCGACCGGGATATAAACCGTGATGACCTTTTATATCGTTTTTGAGCTCCCGATATTTCGACGCGTTTCCATGCATCTTGTTCACGGGTAAGCTCAAAAACAATATAAAAGGTAATCACGGTTTATATCCCGGTTCGATTTAAGTCTAGCAAAACGCCATGCTTTAATTAAATGGAACTTGGCATGAATATTTACGTCACCTATATGGGCCTACGCTAGCTGACGCGGACGCCCGCCGCGTGCGCACGCACGCGGGTGCTATTTGTAGGTGAAATTCGCCGCACGCGTCCGCTTCAGTTAGCGTTGCTCATACTATTTTTCTTTGACCCGCTCGTCCGCTCCGTGCACCCGCGTCAGCTAGCGTAGGCCCTATATGTCTGGTAAGAAAATAGAGCGAGTAGAAGTTTTGTAAGTAAGTCCACTCTAATTTGTTTGTATTACAAAATTTCTAGTAGCGAAAACTCGTAAAACTCGTACCAGACATAGAAATATGTTACTTGTTGTTAATATTGTTTTAAAATGATAATGTTGTGAGAGAAGTTCTATTGCATAGCGGTGGCTAGGTTCGCGGGGCTCTTAATTTATCTCAGACACGTTTGGTGTAGTTACGCCCCTACAACCAACTTCAACAAATTTCAACCTTGGGATATAAGTACTAACAACTGTGATAGGATTAAATAATAGGTAAATATTGATTTGGAAATATAATAATGTTTGATATATGAAAGTTATCTTTAAAAGAAAAAAAATCAAAATCGAAAAAAAATCCTTTTTTGTGGAAGTTGGTTCAAAAGCATGGCATGTATGTATCAAAATTGGAAATCATAATAATATATAAATAAAGTTGCTGTGCACATTTTTTATTTATTAGAGTAGGTATATTAGGAGTTGCATTGCAAGAGTGTAGAGCTCCATATAAGAAAATTATTTGATTAATATGATTATTCAAACACTTTTTTAATGGGACCATTATGGCAAATGTCCACTGGAAATGATACATGTTAACTAGGGAATGCTCCCATCACAGAGTTTGTATGGCCAGTACCAGGAATTCCCAGTCCCAGTACTGTATTTGTATAGAAACCAATACCGGGAGCACTCCCTACTGTGAACTGTGTATGAGAGTCACTACAGAATGGTCAAACTTTATTTAATGCATATCGTCAGATGACAACCAAAGCTCACCAATTGAAAATAAATACTTAAACAAAATTCAACCTTATTTTATTATCAGTTTGGTTCACTCTGGCTCTGAACTTATAGTAGCAATTAGTGAGTTTTCGTTGTCACCAGATGATATGTGACTGGCAATTGTCTGCATGGTCTTTGTATAAAAACTTCGCATTGCATTTTGCAGGACATTATTGCAAAAAAAATTGCTGTTTCATGCTTGCGGAAAAGAATTTGGTAATTTGGTACACAGATCACATTTCTTAGTAGATGGACAGATTGTATTCATTCTCATACCATTTAAGCATTTAAAAATGGAATGTGAAGAAAACAAAAATATTTATTTGCCCATGTAAGCTTTTGAAGTTACATCTTTGACATATGGGAAATGAAGAATGGATTTCATTTCATTTCTTCCTGGGTATACTGCAGGTGTCAACAATTAGTTTCTTCAGGGGTCTTGTTTTTAAAATAAACTAAACATAGCGGTCTGTTTCTACTGAATTTCTTAAATAAGTAAAAAAATAATATATCCAAACTGTGGTCTGACATTTGGTGACCCCTGGTATATTGTATTTCAAGCTGACTCATGGTTACCACATATTGAAATCTCTTTCAAATTTAGTAAGATATCAAAAGTACATTTGATAATAATGATGATGATTAAGAACAATGATCTATCATAAGCCTATACAAAATAAAAATAACACAATGTTAACACATTCACTGCCAAAAATTTATATGAGTGTTTATTTTGTACTGGAAACAGGGCACCCGGTACCGAAAGTGTTAAGGACTACTGGTCTACATTGATTTTCTCTGAAAATATGTTTCTATTCTAATGGCCTATGAAGCAGGAGTTCCCGGATTCTAATCCTGAGTTATGGATGTTATCTACATATTTAAGTATGTATTTATCTAATATATATATACACATTAAAAAAACTGTTCTCCTAGTACCCATAGTACAAGCTTTGCTTAGTTTAGGGCTAGGTTGATCTATGTAAGATTGTTGCCAAATATTTATTTTTATTGTTTGATTACTTAAGTAACTGTCAGCGATTTCAAAGAAGTAGATTATAATCTTATTAATTCTTCAAGTTACAAAACCATTATTTTTAATACAAAATCTTGAATGTGCAAACAATTTTACATTAAATCAAGATACCTAGAATAATAACTTGGTTTCACAAGAAGTCAATAGTCAGCGTATGCCAGAAAAAAATGCTTTCTATCAAAACTCTGTAAATAAAGGTAACTTCCCAGCACAATAATAAATGAAATCCTTTACAATTATAGGTGTAAAACACATATTATAGAAAGCAAAATTAGACAATTTGGCTTCTTCTAATCTCTATAAAAAATAGTGACAACTTTAAAATGTGGTTAATATGGATAATATTAAGATTTTGTAAGCAAGTATCATAAATGAGAACAACTGATACTTTTAGGCAGAATTAAGTCTATGTAGGCGCTATAAGTACTCATATTCATGTTTGGATTGATAATAAATTTAAAGCAGACTGTACCACTGGATTACAGGAAGTACATTAGTTATTTGTTATTGTTTCCAATATTTGTCATACGATCAACTAATACTAATCACATTGATTATTTACTTATATAGGCGCCCATTACCGACAAAAATCATCTTATAATGCCTGGAAGACATTTCATTTCACCTACCTGGAAATGAATGTATCTGGAAAAATAAATTCTCGGAGACAGACCGAAGTCACATTTCAAGTAATCACCACACTAAAGAAGAACAAAACCAAGATAATCTACAATTCAGTGAAACCATCTATATTATGATGAATGTAGGCTTATTTCAATAGTTAGAACTAAAGCAGCAATGACTGGAGAAGCCGCCATTACTTTCAATTCCAAGACCATCATACATTTTCTTTCTTTTACGCTAGTGATGTACCATGACTTTGTAAAATAAATAATCTTCCTTCAATTTTTGTCTCCGTTATTGCCGAAACATGCCAAGCGTCAGGGATGGAGTTATACGTTAGAGGGAGCAAGAGATAATGCTATCTCATTCCACCGCATGTTCGTTAAATTCATACAGGATAACAGGATCATCAATCTCAAAACCATTCCAAAAAATGCATGTTTATGTGCTAACACGCATTGAGTCATAGGGTTTTTCATACTTTATCGTGGGTGACCACGGTATATTATTATAGTCATTACACTTTAATGTTGTCGTCCACGGTATCAACATGATTTATAGTTACAACACACAAGGAACCAAAATGAATGAGATTATATGCAGTCGCTACTATTATACTGTTGTGGACGATAGTATTGGCCGGCTGGCTTTCAATAACTGTCATTATAATTATTATTACAATCACCTTATGTTAATATACTACATTAGCCATACTATTTTATTAACAAGCAAGCATTAAATCTGTGTTGATATATGCTAGATCAAATGTTTTGCCGTCACCGTTGATTGTTTTTGTTCCCGCCAAGTCCAAGCACCCAGCCAATAGAGGCGATTGAATTAAATACAATGTCATATATATATTGGTACCCTGTTGTGTTGTGGCGATAAAACCATTATAAAGTTTAAAAGTACCCATTTGGAGTCGACTTTGGCAAGTCTTTGAGACGCAGCTGAAAAAAAGATGTTGTTTTTAGCTTGACACTAAGATGTTTTTCCTACAAGTTCCTGCTTCTTGTCACGATTTATGGGGTTCGTTGTCTGGGGTCCGCTTGGAAAATAATCCCAAGAATTGGCGTAAGCACTACCTAAGACACCGCGAGGCGCTGAAAGACGGCCCGCTACTTGGTTGACGACGGTCCAGAAGGATCTGAAAGATATAGGAATATGTGATACCGTATCCCAAAACCAAAAACAATGGAAGAGGCAGACAAGGAGGGTATATATTTGTCTTGTACGAACTCCTCTACACTATAATTACCTTTATACATGAGAAACGACTTTAATTGTTTCATAAATATAATTTCATTTTTGGCCGCTATAATGTGGAGTGGTAGATGATTTTATTCGGGTTATTCTAGATGACCGGTCTGGCCGAGTGGGAAGCGGATGGTCCCGGATTTAAATACTTTAAATCCTGGTAAGACAACACAAGCCTTATTGAGCTTACTACAGCACTTTAGTCAATTTGTGTAATAATGTCGTATAATATTCTTTATTTACTTCAAACAAACGAAATCTTATCTCGAATTCCTTGTTTATTTATTTTAGATACGACTTATAATTTAATTTTAATTATGACTCATCCCAGAAGAGTGGGCAGCACTAGTGGTCATAGACAATCTATATTTTTTTTAATCTAAACACTATATACGTACTTATGGGCTCTACTGACCGGTGGGATTTATTAACAATGAAAAATTGTGAAATGAGTTCTCAAAGCGCCAATTACACCCACACTTCCCGGTAACGGACCCGAAATCTGTCCCAATTTCGGGCCTGATAATAATTTTCCATTTCACGGAATATCAGCACATATTGGGTTTGATATCAGGAGGCCTACCGCGAAAATCGAAGTTCGTCAGTCACTCTAATTACGTCTAAGTTAGAGTAAAAGAGAAAGATCCTCGCAATTTGCGAATTTCGATTTTCCCGGTAGGCCCCCAGGTCTGATAAAGTGTGGATGTATTTGGCACGTAACATCTAACCGAGGGCGTGGACCGGTGCGGTAATCTGTAGACAATTTATATAGTATTATTTTCATACTGAAATCGCTCTTTGGTGAAATCGACTAGCCAATAAAATGTTCTATAATTTCATATTTGTCATAGTTTTGTGCCCACACACACAATTTAATTGTCAACTTAATCAGATTGCGCGAATTGATTGTTGATGAAAGACGTCTGACGTACCGTGAGTTCCGTCATCCGTCGTTTCATGTTGATTTCATGATATTGTCATAATTTCGTGTACTTTTCGCTAATTCGTATTCTATTTATATTTATTATTTAACCAAGTATGCCTCGATTATGAATCGAAATCAATAAACATGGACACAGAAACTAAGGTAATTAAAATGTTCCATATCTGTATTTACCAACCAGCTTTTGCCACGGATAATTATATATTTTGCTAATTATTTAGTAACAGTACAGTAATTAACCTTGTATTGTAAAGTATGCTGTGTTGAGACTGTGTGCGAACCTATTTTTTTGTTTTAATGTGGTCCACTTGATTTGCAAGTTATAAGGAGTCATCAAATCATCTGCAAACAATTCATGACTCTGACTATATTATTCTGCTTGTTACACTCTAAAACTTCACATAGTACGGTCAGCTGCAGAGAAAAAGTATCCCCACTGCATACAAATTTTGTTTCAAACCTCTATACGGGGTGGGGGTACGTTTTCTCTGCACCTGACTGTACCTATCATGAAGTAAAGGTGGAAAGCCATGCTTTAAAGAAATAGAGTGAGCTCATATAATTGATATAATAAAAATACGTGGTGATATCGAGATTCCAAAAAAAAAGATGTATGTTCCTTAGTGTAAATTATTTCTACTAAATCAATTTTTAGGGTTCCATACCCAAAGGGTAAAACGGGACCCTATTACTTAGACTCTGCTGTCTGTCTGTCTGTCATCAGGCTGTATCTCTTGAACTGTGAGAGCTAGACAGTTGAAATTTCTACAGATGATGTATTTCTGTTGCTGCTACAACAACAAATACTAAAAAGTACAGAACCCTCGGTGGGCAAGTCCGACTTGCACTTGTCCGGTTTTATTTGTCTTCAAAAGCTATATTTTAAATGTATTGCAATAACATGAAAATAATTACAATTTCAATAGTTTTTTAGGTTGCTTGTGCTTACATTGAATTTTGCTAAAACATGAGTATTATAGTAATATAGTAGAAGTATTTCATGTTTATTATCTGTAATGAAACCTAAGACATGATTAAGAATGCCACTAGCAGACGTGACTACCCACACATTCAATTCGAATTTAAGCTCAGTGTCAACTGAACTGAAATCTGCAAGCATGTTAATGGGTATTATAAATATTTTCTCTGCAGTAATATGGTAATCTTTGACAGTTTTTTGTGTGAAATGTTTATTTTTAATATTGTGACAAAAACATGCAGGCTACATTTGTCTACTACTTGTTAAGTGCACATTGTCAGGTGACAACCAATATTTAGTACCTCAAGTTCAGAGCTAAAATAAATTGTATACTCAATACAGTTTTATAATGGTTCAAATTATTTTTAAAACTTAAATTATACTTGAGACAAGTGAGTGGGAAAGAAGCAGGGGGATGCTTTTAACCATATACTAGTAATAAAACATGGTTAATTTATAACCAACTTAAAAAAAGGACTAAGGTTATCAATTCAACCATTTTTTTTTCTATGATTGTTACCTCAGAACTCTGCCATTTCTGAACCAATTTAGGTTTTTTTTTTAAGTATATAATCCCTAGTTGCTCCTGATTTTACCAAAACCTAGTTCTGACAATTGGATCCATGAGGAATCCAGGAAACTCCTTGAATACATACATGTAACGATTTTAGTATTTTCATCAACAAACCAAGGATTTTCATCCAATCCATTTGATGAAGTGGTACTGTTGATGATGACCAGAACCGGACCTTTACGCATATTTCACTTTGGTGATTTGTCCTCTTCATTATGTTTGTTAAGCAAGTAAGTTTTGATGGAACATTTGTGTTAAGGTCTAGTACTCATAATAGGTCCCATGAGGTCCAACTCCTCAAATCTTGATGGCTTCTGATCCAGACTTTGAAACTTGAAACATACCCAAAGCACAAAAATGTTTTGTGACATAACAGTTTGGCCAGACAGGAACTAGTCATGCAGAATGATGCATCTCCCGTAAGAAAAACTAAAAATGAAAATAAAAATTAATCTTAAAAACAAAATAATAAGAACTTCAAAAAATATATAATTAAATATCATCCTGTTTTATATGCGGTAGCAACTGATACATGTGAAGTCTATGCCAAACCAAATAGTTACAATACTGGTTCTTTCCTTCTTATCGAAATACACTTGGCATACGGATTGACGTCGTGTTCAAGCTTTGGCTTGGCACCAACTTCTTTCTTTTCTTGCACTTGGAAAATCATACGCAAGGACAGGGAGGTAACACGTCGAACCTGGTTCGCGATAGGCGCTCAGTTGCCACGGTATATCAAAGAGAATTTGAAATAGAGGTGGATTGTCAAAGAAAACTTAGTAGCCACAGTAAATTTACTGCCATCTTTCGACACATGATTAAAACTTTGACTTTGATCCTTATTCTTTCACTGATGTGTGTTAAATTTATTGTATATCACAAAAAATGGTGCCATCTAATAGATCAAAGGCTAAAGGTATGGCAGAATCGTTTCGAGCGATGGCGCTACAATCTTTAGCCGATGCCCGGGAAGACGGCGCCACTTTTTAATAATTTGATTTTTTGTGTAATATTTTTTTGGAATTTGTGGTGTCATTTGACGACATAACAAGTGAACGACTGGGTCACAGTGGTTTTTCTTTTGGTTTAGAAGAAAACTAATTAAACATTAAACTCTTATTACACAATCAAGTGAATACGTGGCACACTAAAAGTATGACTGATAATCATACTTGCTATATAGAACATTAAATTATAATGACTTACAAATCTCTGTCAATTATTGAACTTTTTAAAAGGGATTCTAATCATAGATATTGAACCTATTTTGTTGAACGGCAGAAGGTACCCCTTCCTTCCATTTTAGCTAGTTCAAGTTCTAGGCAAGGGTTTAGTATTAGGGTACTTATGAATGAAATATCATTTAATATTTTATTGTATCCTTAATTGTATAATTTTTCAGACGCATCAAGATGTTTCTAAGAAAAATTCATTTGATGAGCTATCTAAGGAGGAACTGATTACAAAATGTAAAAGCTTGCTTCTAATTGCTCAAAAAGCAAGGCATTCCAAGCAAGGTGAGTATCATAAGGGGTGTACCGAAATAAAACTGTAAACTTCAAATGAAAAGAACTGATGCCATTGAGAACAAACTAAGGTTTTTAGAATAACTATCATGAAAAGCTACTTTTAATTTTGATAATAGACAGTTTTTTTTATTATTTTTTTTTTCCGTAGGAGTGATAGGCAGCTTCTTCCTAGCATATTCAGTGGCAGCTATTTACGGTTTTTCATATTTGCTTTCATCAGCCCATCACCTGCTGGAATTGTTAATGTTTTTTGGATGTCTCAATCTTCTCTTTTAATACACTTTTGATTTGAGCCCAATTATAGTTGGGAGAACGGCACTCCAGGACGTTTGGTGATCTTGCTGTGCTCTTCGATAATTACCAAATACGTTTTTTGTACGAATGAAATTGTATGATATTTGACTTGGCCTAGAATCAAATAATAATAATAAATATTATAGGACATTACTATACAAATTGACAAGTCCCGCGGTAAGCTCAATAAGGCTTGTGTTGTGGGTACTTAGGCAACGATATATATGTCACCGTAAAATTGTAAACACTCAGCAGTTTATAATCTCGCTAGTTACATCAGCTTCGTAGGTAGGGTCACTACCCACTAGGCCAAACCGGTCGTCAAAATAATCTATCCTAAACTTACTTTAGCTATCCTAAACTTTGTACGAAGAACTGACCTGGCTTTCATCGTAGTTCGTTCCACTTTAATCGCATATGCCCCCAGTTATTACGATAAATATGCTTCGGTTTCGCAAATTGTATTAGTAATTTTTCTGACGACGGTCACTTGTTCCTAGAGGTCTGCCGCTTCAAGGCATCTGTTCAAAAGACAACATACTAAATTAGTTATTTACTATGAAAAATTAGAGGTCATTTTAAGTGTTTCGAAATCAAGCATATAGAATTAGGGAATGCAAAAACCGGAGGTTTTTCAAAACCGGTTTTTTCTTCGGTTTTACCACAAAAAAAAACCGAAACCGGTTAAAACCGGTTTCGGTTTTTAGAATCAACAATTCTTACATTCATCGCCATGGAATAAAGAAAAGATTGCTTCACGTGTAAAAACGAATACTAGTATAGTACGAGGGTTGCTACTTATATATCCGGAAACAAAAAAACAAACGTACACGGCAGAAAAATTGTAACATTACTTCTATAATAGAATGTTACAAATTTTCTTGCTATTTGGAAAAGACAAATTTTCAGTGATCTCTTCTATTTACCGGTGTAACGTTGCTTAGCGTAAAACCAGAATTATTTATATTGGAATATAATTATAATACACAAATTAAATTTATTATTGGGGTAAGAAAGTCGTAGTCCTCTTGATTTGAAACAAAATTACAGCCAAGTGTGAGTGGGTCTCGCACACTAAGGGTTTACAAAGTATTTTTTTGTAAGATCAACTCATGGGTGACGTTTTTATAGATTTTCATTTAACTGACTATTTTATGTAATTGTTTAATTTTTTTTCTTTATAGCTTAATTTGGAGATAGGATAGGGTAATGGTAAATTTCTGCCCAAATTCTTAAATAACTTATAAACTTTTTATCTTAAACAATTTTGAGTCAATTTGTCCAGTAATTTTGGAACAAAAGAAAGATTGATGACAGACGGACCGACAAGACACAGAACCCTGAAAATTGTTATTGCTTTATTCCATACTAGTAATTTAATTTATTTCATAGATACAAAAGGTTACTATTACTTTAATTACCTTATCTTAATACCATTGCTTGAACTACTAAAGTGAAACTTTCAGTGTCTGATAAAACATAGCATTAAAAAAAATCGTTTACCTACAGTCATGGACATATTATGTATATTATTCTAGTAATATAATTTCATATATTTCCTTACATTACAGATCTTCAAAGTGAAATAGACCAATATAAAGTCAAACAACAGGAATATGAAAATTCAAAGAAACAATATGACGAAAAAATTCATACTCTTGAAGAACTTGCTAATTCTCTTACTGAGCAGAAACTTAATTACATAACTGACCTTGAGTCTGCCCAAAATAAATTGAAAAATTTAAATCAACAGTGTACAAAGTATGAGGAAGAAATCAAAAATCACAAAGCAGAATTATTGATAAAAGAAAAGAAATATGCAGATTCACTTGTCAAATTATCCGACCTGGATAGTGAAAATATATCATTCAAAAGACAAAATACCAGACTTGTGGAGGAAAACGAGCAACTTCTTAACCAGCTGTCTGAGTTGGAAACAAGGATAGAAGAGTTCAATAATATTGGACTACAGCAAACAGAACAATTAAAGGTGTTGGAAGAAAAACTCCAGTCAGGTAAGATGTTGTCCAACTTAGAGCAATGAAAAATGAATAGCTAGTAATTAAACAAATGATATTTTAGTTATTGCTTTAATCATGCAATCTTCTTATCTGATCTATATATCTTTTTTTCGTTATCTTTAGTCCGGCTCATTTCCGTTACTAATTCAGAAGTATAGTTCCATCCAGAAGAAAGCATGAAACTTCGCATGCATATTGCTTATTGGTTAAAAAAAATATAGAAAGGGAAGCAACTTTACAAGTAGATGCTTCCCAATTTTTTACCATTGTCCTATTTTCCAGTTAGTCATTGTTTTTAGAAGAATGGTTAATGTTATAAAACTTACAAAACTCAAAATTTGGGGCCACACAATTCGAAAACTACAAGTACTAGCAAAATACTTTAAAGGCAACTATTGTAGAAAATTTAATAAAGAATATATTGTACATTGGCAATTTTATTGTAACTTCAACCGTTAAAAAATGGGACACAAAAATGGGGGAAAAACCCACTAGACAAGTTATTTCACTTCTGTTTTTTTTCTTACCTACGCAAGATACATGCATGCCAATTTGTATGTTTTGATGTATGGCAATAATATTTTATACTGTTCATTACAGAATCTGCATTTGAAGCAACATTTAAAGAACTTAATGACAAAATTGCTGATCTAGAAAGTAAACTTAAATCATCAGAAAATACTGATGAAGTTAAGAATAAAACAGTTGAATATGAAAATAAGATAAAGGAGTTAACAGAACTATATGAGAATGAAAAAGTCTACCATGAAAGATCTAGCATTAAGTTAAAAAGTTACAAAGATAAAATATCGAAATGTGCTGCTTGTATAAATCAACTTAAAAATTCTAGATTCATATTATCGAAAACAGTTAAAGAATATTCAGAAAACATTCCTAAATGGCAAAATGACATTATCGCGGCTTCCGTTGTTTTAGACGGCCAGTTAAAAAAGCTAAATGAAGAAAATAATGCATTAAAAGATAAGATAGCCCTATTAGAGGAGCAATTAAAACAACAGACGAGTTTAACAGACTGTGATTCTACAGTACCTACGTTAAAAGAAGAAGTTCACGCTCTAAGAAACCAAATTATCCAATTACAAAATCAAAAAGGTGATTTGGAACAAAATAACAATGAACTAACACAGCATTTACAAACTCTTAAAGATAATATTCAAGATAGTGATAACATAAAACATGAACTGGAAAAACTAGGAGAAAAATATGACGCTTTATTAATTAGGAACACAGAATTGGAAAAGATAGAGACTAAGAATGTGGAACTCATTGACCAGCTACAGAAAAGCAATACCAATAATGAAGTTATGGTACATTTGGAATTACAAATAAGAGCTTTGGAAAGCGAAAAATCTACACTAGTCAAAGAAAAACTAAATGCTAGGGACATGTCACTGGAATTAGAAGGGAAAAATAATATCTTGACCAGTCAAATTCAAAAAATGCAAAATGATATACATAATTTGAACTTAAAAATTAATGAATTAACAAAAGAGAACGAAATTTTATACGATCGTGCAAAATCTGAAAAAGATGGACAAGTCAGTGTGTTAAAATGTCAAGTGGCAGCTCTCCAAGAGCAGCATGATTTACTGAAAAACGAGTATGAAAGTGTGGTCGATATTAATGGATTATTAAAGGAAGAAGTTGAAACTCTGAAATTATCTTTAGAACAGCCCAAAGATGAGTCCGACAATATGTCTGAATTAAATGTATCATTACAAGCAGATATTGTAAAGTTGGAAACAAAATTGTCGGCGTACAAACAGGAAAATGCTTCACTTATAGCCGAAGTTAAAGAATCGCGTTCGAAACTAAAAGAGTTTGATAGTTTAGTAGCTGAAAATGAAGATGCAAAATTAAAACTTTCCAGTTATAAAACAGAAAACGCAGAGTTACTAAACGAAATGAAAGAAATAAATCAAGTACTTAAAGAACGCGGAGAGAGTATATCTAAATTACAAAAAGCTATTGGGGAAATGGAGAGGTTAATAGATACACTAGAAAAAGACAGGGATATCACCAATCAGGAGAAAGAAGAACTTCGTAAAACAATAGGAGTGTTAGAACGTGAATTAAATAATGCAAATCAGAAAACTACCGAAGAAAGTGGCATAAGCCAGAAGTTATTATCTGACAAAGAAACTGCACAAAGGAGTGTGGCTGAAAAAGAAGCTGTAATTTTGGCTTTAAGAGAAGAAATAGAGAAACTTAAACAACAGTCTTGTTCTGGTGAATATGTGCATGTTACTATTTCGTTTTATGTTTTTTTTAGTATATGAATATCGTAATCACTTTCAATTTTATGTTTTAGCTCCGGACATAAGTAATGAAGATATGTCTACTTCAACCATATCTAAAGCGGAAGAATATTCACGTATGCGAGATTTAGATGAAACTTTTGAGGAAAAGTAAGAAATAGAATTGATTCATTTTTTTACTACATTTATTCGAATTGAGTATTATTAAAGAATTAATAAAGCAATGTTTAATAATTTTATATGACGATAAAAAAATTACAGGTACACGAAGCTACGAATTTTTGCTTTGAAATTGAAAAAGAAGTTGAATGAAACCATGATGCAGTTGCAAAGTGCAGAAAAAGAAAAAGAAAAACTTACTAAGTTACTTGAAGAGACTCCCAAAACAATGGTAGCCTCGATTAACGAGGTCGATCATGGGCACACGGACCAGACTCAGCAGGAACAAAAAAATCAGGCACTTATATCGGAACTCGAGACAAAAGTGCAAAGTCTGACTCTCTCTGTCCAGTCTATGGAAAGTTCTACGAGTGAATTACAACTACTTAAAGGTAATATTATTATCAGCGCATTGAAAGAATCGGCATCGTTAGAGCTTATGCTTACGATGCGTTTACTGCGGTACGTACAAGTCTTCGGGATTGTCGCTATTTTATTTTTCAATTTCGGGGGCTCGTTTAACGAACGGTATTACACTAATTATTGCTTTATCATTGAAACTCAGATACATATATGTATATACGAGTTGGTAGATTAATATAATAATATTAGTCTAAGTCTAATACTAAACGAGAAATGGGTCCTTGTCATAAGAACAAAGCATTAATATTGGTTTTAGGTGAACTTGCAAGTGTAAACCAAAGGTTAGAAGCTGAAATAGAGGCACACAAGGCTACAAAGGAAAGCCTGGATAAGGCTCGTCGCGATGTTAAGAAAAAAGATGTTCTGAGCCTAGAAATGGAAGATTATGAGAAATCTATGAAAGACTTAACTTCGAAGATGCAGGAAAACAAGAAAAAAATTGTACAGGTGAAGTATCAACTTGAACCAATCAAGTTTATGGTCTATGTTTATACTTCAACTACATGCAGGGTTTGTTTTTATTAACACTTATGAATATTTAACTTTTTAATGATTAAATCTTTGGTGTACTCCCATTTGTACCCGCCTCATGTATGTATGGCGGCGGTCACGTGGGGCGGGGACAAATTAGAATACACAAAATCTTTTGATATTATTATATTAGTAAATACTCATTGTGGCGAACATCCCTTATTTTCAGATGGAGTCTACAATCGATACGCAAGAAGGAACCATCGCCTCAATGAAAGTACAAATTAATTTGTTAGAAGAACAAATAAAAGCTGAAGAAACACAGAATCGGTTGATCCGAGAAGAATTACAGAATGCTATCGACGAATCAAAAGAAAAGGATGAAGTCATTCAAGCAAAAAATAACGTGATTTCAAAATTAGAGCAAGAAGTCGAGGACGAGAGGCGGAAAAATGAAGAATCCAATTTTGAGACTACTTCTTTACTAAGTGACAAAGAAAAGATAATCGTCAGTCTTGGCCAAGACAAGGCGGAATTGAATAACAAAATGAAACGAATCGAGTTCAAGTGCGCTGAACTGAATGACCAATTGAATATCACAAAAATTGAGTTGGAGGACTTAAAGACTGAACATGCTAGTTATAAGGTGAGGTATTTGTTCTAGAAAAATTATAAATAATAATGATCAAAAAATAACTTACTAAGAAATGCTAGTGATTGTTCCCGATCATTTTAATACCGTCGATACTGCGGACACATGTGTCCTCGGGATAGATATACTATTTTACATTACAGTACATATGGTGTTACTTTACTGCATTGGTGCGATAATTAGCACATTACGTAACTATGTCGAAAATTTAAAGGGCCACATGTATTTAAAAACGTTGTACGAGACATGTGCGAATAGGCAATTCGCATCTCGTGTCGATTTAAAACACTCCCTTAAAATGCTTTAATTTATCTCCACTCATTGCGAAATTCCTATTTTTCGCCTTTGTATATTAATGTACAATTTTTTTACTTATGTACAAATATAAATAATTGATGCAGGTTAGAGCTCAAGCCGTGCTGCGGCAAAATCAGACGGTAGATCACAGCCAGGAGGAGCGACTGAAGGAAGAAGCCGCTGCGTTTAAGGCTCACATCGAAACCCTTACGTCTAAACTGGCGACCGTCCAGTAAGTAATAGTACATTGTGATATTTACAAGTGTGCAGACACATTACACACGAGGCGATATTGTGCTATAAGAAAGCCGATGTGTGTAATGATAAATGCACACGCGTTTCATACGTCGTTTTTCAACATACTTGCGAGGAAAAAAATATATTTTCATATTAATAAAATTGTAATAATTAAAATGTTAGTATTAATTGTTGCATCTGTCATACTGCCTGCCGGCCCCTCGACCCTGCCGCTGGCGGGTCGACCGGCCCCCGCCAGCGCCCTCCAGTCCTTGTTGTAAAATCTACTCGACTAATTTAGAAGGCTCCGTCTCCATACATATTATTAGCAATTATTTACAATCTTTACTCGGATTATCATTCATTACGCAAGTACGAGCAGGAGTGCGATAATATAATTAAAAAAACACGTCTGTGTAATATCTAGAGTTATGAGCCTAAATGCAGTTCAGTTTCTACGTTCGTACGCTACGAGCAAGTGTGTTGAAAAACATAATTATTTAAATTTCCGTGGCAATTCAGGTCCTGTGCCCAAACCTATCCGAGAAGTTCAGCTTGCGCCACCCATGGACCATGGCCCGATCCGATAAATACTATTAGCGTTGGTCCAACTGGCCTTTGAACTGATTCAAAACCAGTGTACATTGATTTCAGGTCGCAGTGGTCCGCGGCTGAGGAGGAGGCGGCGGCGGGGCGGCGGCGCGCGGCGGAGACTGCGGGCGAGCTGGCGCGCGCGCAGCAGCGGGCGGCGCGGCTGCACGCCGACCTCGCGCGCCTCACGCAGCAACTCGAAACCGAGCGGACGCACCACAAGCTACAAGTACACATCCTTTATTCTTACAAAAATATCACTCACGCTTCTGGCCTCGTAACGGAATGTGTCGTCTAGATTAATGTGTCAGTCAGGCTGTAATCAAACCCTATTAAACCGACTATAAACAAATCCATATTTCAAGCCTCTTTGCTACTTTGTTTGTAGTCTAAACATTTAGTATAAAAATACAAAAATATGATGTTATTCGCTATGTGCACGACTGTCACGCAACCTAGCGTCCGCAAGTCTAGGGGAAAACGTCAGTTCACTACATCTTAAAAAACTGCTCCAAAACTAAAAACTACTGAACGGATTTTCATACGACTTTCATCTATCAATAGAGTGATTCTTAAGGAAGGCTTAGGTATATAACTTGGTAAGGTTTTGTGTAAATTGGTTGAAATATGACAATGTTGTCGGAAAAAATCACGCTGGCTAGGAGCTTTATTCGAAAACGCTGCCTAATCCGTTTGAGCTATAACAACACAATGTATGGTGGGGTTGTTTCTCATTCATAGGCCTACAAAAAAGTCTGCGATTTCAAATGTCTATCTTTTAAAGATAACTTACTATACCCATTCTTAACTTCTAGAAACAGATCACGTAATATGTGGCATTTGCAAAGCTATTTATATGGATACATTATTAACAATGATAAAATTAAATACGTTAGTTATATTAAGCATTTCATACAGATTACAATGATCCCTTATACCATACACTTTAAATGAATATTTCAGAAGAAATCGAAAATTAAAGTTTCATTTCGAGCCATATAACTTGTACGAAATGTTAAAGAGGCTATCCGCAGTTAGTTCTTATTTTTACCACCTTATGCGCTGGGATAGCTTTACTTACCCCCACCACGCACTTCGCACGGTCCCAATATGTTGACCATTATTGTGCCTTCTGAAAAGTTGATACGATTCTTTAAATACCACTACTAATTTCGGTTATTTACCTTCAAAGGCGAGCTGACTACCGCCCACCGTGCGTTAGAAAAAATAAATCATCAAAACGTCTTCAGTGGGTGCAGTATATTAGTAATGCTTTTACGAATTTCGTATCGCAAACCACCTCCTTTCAACAGTTTATTTTCACCTCTGTATCTCTAGGTATCAACACTTACACAATGTTACAAGACACAAATGGCGGACATGGAGGCGCGACACCACAAAGAGTGTGACGAGCTGAGGAACCAGCTGACGATCGCGCAGGAGACTGCGCCGCTGCCGCTGCCGCTGCCCGACCTCGACAACCGCAACTACGTGCCCGTCATACCCAAGGAGGACAGCGACTCGGAGCTGGACATCAATGTGTCCATGATACCGAGAGAAGAAGGAGAGGTTGGTTCCTGTGAAGCCGGCCCCACTGTGATAGTCTGTTAGTGACTCGGCGAACCGCCAATTCGTGAGCCGCATGAAGCTATTTGGCGGCTCTCCCAAGTCACCAAACAATGAAAATTTAATAAGATTAATAATGAAATTCGATAAGATTTAGACTAGTTCCTTAAGCCATATTAAAATTATTTTAAAACGGGATACTCATGTAATTTTTTGACAAATAATCGCAAGACATGTTGCGATCTGTTTTGATGACCCCTGAACGGGACTAGTTTTGCTGAACTAGAGACATATCGGAAAATGTAGATGTCTATAATGAGCGACGCCACCCGCGTTACGTATATTATATCGCGTTTTAAGGCTGTCTTTATCTCTTTATCACAGGATTCCTTGGGAAATATGCCTTTTAGTTGCTTGTAGTAATGATAAGTGTTTGTTTAGGGTTCAGAATCGGCGCCATCGCCACCGCCGTCGAAGTACAAAGCCGAAGGTTCGAAGGGCGGCGCGCGGTCGCCGGTGCCGCTGGAGCAGCTCCTGGAGGAGGGCGTGCCCGAGGACGAAGCCTCCGACGCCGCGGCCCTCGGCCTCACGCCCGACCAGGAGATCCTGGACCTGCGCCGCAAGCTGCTTTCGCAGCAACACAGGTCAGTGGTGACTGGTGACGGCAGACAAATAGCTCTAGAGCGAAGGTGCTCCTAGAGAGCGTGCCCCAGGACGAAGTCGCGGAATTATCAGTACTGCTACTTGAAAATGGATGTTACGACGAACGAAAAATCAACGCTCAACAATTTGCTAGCTAATATTATAATCGGATTAACCGGAACTCTATTTTCAACTCCTTCTGTTTGTAATATTAGTTGTAAATTTTTGAGCAATACATCTAGGGTCAAGTGTAAACAGTCATATAACAATTCAACCATAAAAAGTTCAATTTTTTTTATTAAGTAGCAGTACTGATAATTTCGCAACTCAATGCTAGAAGGCGACTACGAAAATAACAGAGATGTCAAAAATAGTTTATAAGAAGTATTTAAATACAAAATACAAATACTTTTTTGTTATACTATTTCAAATGCAAAATACAAAATAGTTTTCAAATTTGTACTTACTTAAAATACTAACAAAAAAATAGGATTTCGAATTACGTTTTTAAAATACGAGTACAAATACTTTACGATAAAAAGTACTCTTCAATAATGAATACCTAGTCTGAATGAACAAGTATTACTCGGAATTTCCACGTCGGAAAGGCTTTCTTTATTCTTTAAAAACAGTGTGTCAATCAGTCCTCTAGAGTGCAAATTTCGTGTTGTGTCCTCATGTTAAACAGTTGAATGGATTTTTAAGTGATGTTTTTAATATAAAATTTTAAAAGCATTAATTTAGATTTGTAATGTTTTACAGCTCAGCTAGTGTATGCCTCTCGTTGGTTGGTGAAAACGTCTGGTTTGTGTTTTACCAGGGCAGAAAAGTTTGTTAACCTCACGTGCCTTGAAACCCTCCCAACGCTTGTGGTCATGTGCGGTTTTACTAAACATATTCACCAGTTCCATGTTAAAATAATAAAAGAATTGTAAGGATTGTAACGTCAGGCGGGATTGTAACTCCCACCTATTTTGTAATTTGAAAATAGAAAATGGTCTCAAAATATATTTCATAAAATACAAAATAGTTTTCTTTAAAAGTTATTTAAATACAAAATAGGTATTTTGCATTTAGTATTTTCATTTTAAATACAATTATTTCAAATAAGTCACATCTCTGGAAAATAATAAGCGTTTTGGAACCTAATCTAATTTATAGACCACTCGTATGTTACTTATTTCTCTATGCAATGAAGTTTTAAATCAAGCACTTTATGCCGTGAAAATTACAGTAAATATCGACCGCAATCAGAATACGATTCGAAAGTACCGTTAGCACAACAGCTTATAATTAATAATTATAATCATAAATGATACCTTCATACTACAAGCGCAGACCCTCATTGACTGAGCGAGCGAATCGTCTACGTTTCAGCTTGGGAAATTACTCTTTCGTATGTACGCCATTTGTCCGGCTGCTCGGAGGGTTGCATTTTTGAACAGCTATGATAATTATATACTTGAATTTTTTTAACGAATTATTTGTTGCACTTATTTTCAAAATGGCGTGACCATAGGGGCTGCACGGCAGCTCGCAGAGGCTCTAGTAGATAATATTAAACATTCACTACACACATATTGCAGCATTATTCTTTATAAAGTACCCCTTTATACCTATTTAGATAATACTAGCGACCAGCCCAAGCTTCGCACGGGTAACACAAACAAATTATACACCCAAACCTTCCTCTATTGATTGGTGAAAACCGCATGAAAATCCGTTCAGTAGTTTTTTGCGTTTATCGTGAATATACATACATACAGACAGACGCGGCGGGGACTTTGTTTTATAAGGTGTAGTGATTTTATTTATCCTTTTTAGGGTTCCGTAGTCAACTAGGAACCCTTATAGTTTCGCCATGTCCGTCTGTCTGTCTGTCTGTCCGAGGCTTTGCTCCGTGGTCGTTAGTGCTAGAAAGCTGAAATTTGGCATGGATATATAAATCAATAAAACCGACAAAGTCGTACAATAAAATCTAAAAAAATATTTTTTTTTTAGGGTACCTCCCCTACACGTAAAGTGGGGGTGAAATTTTTTTTTTTCGCTTCAACCCTAGAGTGTGGGGTATCGTTGGAAAGGTCTTTCAAAACTAATAGGGGTTTTCAAGAAACATTTTTTGATAAAGTGAATTTATTTGGAGATAATCGCTCCGAAAGAAAAAAAAATTGTGTGCCCCCCCCTCTAACTTTTGAACCATAGGTCCAAAAAATATGAAAAAAAGCGTGGAAGTAGAACTTAAGAATGACATTAAATGAAAACTATAGCGGACATGATCAGTTTAGCTATTTTTGAGTTATCACAAAAAGTTTTCCCTTCATAGTAAAAAGACTCACTTTAATTAGGTACTGATTATGCAAATTTGCCTATTTGTTTAACTCGGGTGAAAGGTACCGTTTCATCCCTTGGTTAACAATTTACTATACTTTAAGCTCCAGTTTAGCTTATTGTGACGGAAGAGTAACTACGGAACCCTACACTGAGCGTGGCCCGACATGCTCTTGGCCGGTTTTTGAAGGTGGTTTTAAATTTTTTTTAAGGTTTAACTACGTATATTACAATATACATTTGAACACACGATTTTTTATATATTTTTTTTATTTGCCGGAAAAAAAGCTATCTAATACCGTGAAATTTGTATTGGTAGAGTGAAACACGTAACCGTGCTGCTTGCGGAGTCGGAGCGCGAGTGCGCGCGCATGGCGCAACTCAGCGAGCTGCTGAAGGGCGAGCTGCGGCGCGTGCGCGGCGCCGCCGGCAACTCCGCGCACAACGCCGAGTACATGAAGAACGTTACGCTCAAGGTATGGAAAATTTCTTAGGTAAAATATTGCCGTTAGCTTTAGTCTAAAACCTTTCATTTTAAGATATTTTTTTCGGGAAACGGTGAATTTCGTTTTCGCGGTGCAATTTGGGAAGAATTTGAGTCATATTAGTCTTTTCTTGCAACATTGCTGCAAATATCATTTTGACAGGTGCCTTCAGACAGTTGACGTCCAAAGTGCGTGGCGGGACAAGTATGTACAAGTAACCACAACGTACTGCGTCAGAAAATGTGTTTTTGGGACTGCTGGCTGACTCCCTCCCATACGATGCGGGATCTCAATAAAAACAGACCGAATGCAGCGAATACAACCATCATACTTTACTTTTTAACCAACTTCATCATTTTGGTATCGTCTTGGCTTGTCTCAACAACAACATAGACTAACATCGAACATGCCCAAAGAAGATGTTGACGAATACCGAAGTGAGCCGGAATAAGAATTAGACAAACAACAAAGACAACTAAAGATGATATGGACGACCCACGAAAGTGACGAATGAAGAATGGGTGACGAAAGCAGAACGGAACAAATTTAAGAACTTGACAAAAAACGATTGAGACGAGCCAAGACTATGCCATTCATTATTTTGCAGAAGGCCCTCAATTCATCGAGATCTTTGTTTTTTTAAGCTTGTTCCCAGATTTCTCGAAGAAAGCTGGCGCGATTTGGGATTTTTTTTATTTTTGTACTCTAGTACTTTTATATGTCAATTAAATGACTGCCAGTGAGATCGAAATAAACTTTATAAGAAACGCGGCGCGCGGGGGACGAGGGCCCTTGTCTATGGGATCATAACAGCAGTATTGTTAGAAATATATATTAATAAAATGTATGCGGACTTCTGGGAAAACCAACATTTACTTTTATTTTACTTATATTTACTGTTGTCTTAGAAAAGATATTGTGTACAACGGTACATACCTACCTTAAACCGTTATTATGTACCTGTTGCACAAAACACTATTGAAAGGGTCCTGTTATTATCATGTCAGGCTGTAATAATCGGATCCTGGAGAAATTTCGGTCACTGAGTTCTAATTAGTCGCCCGTATATATAAGCGATAGCGTAGTTCCAACGTCCGAAGCAATCCGGAATTGTTACGATTTGTAACGCGTTTATACGTTAATCACTAGAAAAATTATGAAATCAAGTTGGTTAACCTCGTTAATGGACATAAATGATGTTGTATCATCCTTTAATGAGTAAATAATTATTTAGAAGATATAATAGAAAAATTACTAGTTCTGTGTAACAGTTGACTGCCCGTTTGATGGAGATTACGCTTACAAAACTTTGTTCACGGAAAACTAATGGGATCACTTCGGTCTTGCAAATCAGTTAAATGCGTTCTTTTTTTCATAGGAGCCATAGAAGATAGTGTCACAAGAGCAGAATGATATATTTACGGATAGGACATACATTGAAACCTATCTATATCCACAGCGAAGAATTCTAAAACAAAAGCTTTGGGTGTAATGAGGGATTCTATTGATAACGCCTTTGATGACAATAATTTTGCTACCATGTGACACATACTCACACCACTTATGAGTAAAATAAAGTAACCTTTATGATATTCGATAGGCAGCGACGGAATAGATATAGACGAAGAACTTAGTACATTTTTGATTTCGAGAAACACTCCAAATTACTATGATCTGATACATATCACTGAAGGTTATCCCTTCTCCATGAATATACACCGCCCGCAGATTAAAAAAAAAGTCCAATAAAGTTTAGATTGACAAAAATAAAAGTATATATGTCACACCTCTTGCGTGGCATATAAATAGTTAGTACAGTCAAGGTATTAAATATAGACCCGGACAAAGTGCCAAAAATATATACACACTACCTTAATGCATAGGTAATAAGGTCGTGTATACATATTTTTGGCACTTTTTTCGTGACGATATTTAATACCTTGACTGTACCTGGGCGACCGAGCTTTGCTCGGTTATAATTATAACTATTTATTGTAATATGGTTGTGTATAGGTGATAATCTTAACTACATTTTTTTACTAAATTAAACTTGTCTAAAACAATAAAAATTAAAAAATTATATATAAACTTGAACATATAAAAAAAAAAAATTTAGTCACCGGGTGAGATTCGAACCCGTAACACTCGTTTAGCAGTCCGCGTCTTAACCCGCTGGACCAGACGGACAGTGGCCGGCAACACGAAATTAGCGACCATATTCTGCGTGGAAAGAAAAACGCATGAAAACTCGAAAACACGCGTTTTCCCAAACATAAGAATAATCTAGATAGATTGTATACCCCCAAAAACCCCCATATACCAAATTTCAGCGAAATCGTTAGAGCCGTTTCCGAGATCACAGAAATATATATATAAATATATATACAAGAATTGCTCGTTTAAAGGTATAAGATTTGTTTTACAAAGGGGAAAAGTTGTGTTTCACTCGGAGGCAAAGTTTGTTTAACCCTCGTGCCTTGAAACCCTCGCAACGCTCAAGATTCCATTTCTCGAACCACTCGCTATGCTCGTGGTTCAATTTTGGAATCTTTCGCTTGCTCGGGTATCAATATTAGCACGAACGGTTCAACAAACTTTGCCTCCGAGTGAAACACAAAAATTTTCACCACACCAACGCTAAGAAACTATTAACTATAAAATACCAAAACATTCAAATTAAATCAAATCCAAATGAATGTAATAATAAAATTATCATTCAAAATCATCATTTAAAAGTCAATTCTACTAGCTAACATAAGGAAACAACTCAAAATTTGTATCAGATTACTTTGCCCACATGTGGATAAAATGCAACTTTCTCATTAGTTTTTGAACAATCAAAAGGGCCTTTACCAGTTGGTGGGGTGAAAGATATTATATTGGATGTGGTTAACATTTTAATGTGGTTCAGTCACTCGCGGCGCAATGCCCGTGGGGTCATTATTGGCTCTAGTCAGACTTTTATACTTATTCTAGTTTTTGCCATAACGGTTTGCGGGTCACTATGGCTTTAGGCTTTAAGAGTCGAAATTACAAAATCAGTTTATACGTACTAACGAAGTAACTATTGGACATTTTGGTTTCTTTCGTCACTCACCAAAAGCTCGATTTTGTTGATTGAGGTGTGTAATAAAGAGTGTTGTATTGTATTACCAAAACTCATAATACAATCTACTGTCGTTATTCAAATATTGTCGTGTATTTAGTTCCTGACGCTGCCTCCGGGTGACGAGCGCAGTCGGCTTGTGCCCGTGCTGCAGAAGATCCTGTCCCTGACCAATGACGAGACGAGCAAAATTCAGGCAGTTGCCAAAGGTAACATTACTTGCACATGGCGCTGTACGGCGTGGTACTGTATCTCGCTAAAACTATTTCTTTCCACTATCTAAAAAAGCATTTAACATAATCCTCTTAATGTATTACCCAATAACAGTACAAACCTTTTTGTTTGAACTATTGTAGTGTCTCCATTTACGTATTCTAATTTGAAGTAATTTTCTCTATTAATAATACGTTCTTAACGTCATCATCATCAGTTTATATGTATTGTTTATGTATGTCTTGTTGTTTCAGGAATGGATCCAAATCCAAAAGGGTGGGGAAGCTACCTGCCTTGGCCTGGGGGAAAATAGCGTTGTATTTTGTGTAGCCATATGCTTTGATGAAATTAGGAAAAAAAAGAAATAGGTTAAACAAACAATACATAAAAATGTTAAATTGTAAGTATCGGTGAAATTAATTTCAAAAGTATGTAATGTTGGCTGTTAAAAATAGTTTGATCGAGAAATAATTTACTCTTAATTTATGTATTGTATTATGCTTGCCGCCTCGACGGAGACTCAATTATCCACGCAAGTCTCTTGCAGTTCATTATTCCTGAATATGGTACAAATTATAACGTGAATAATGACTGTTATTTGGAACAAGACGGAGGAATGGGCTTACGAGGATGAACTCTAAAATAGATCGCATACTAAATAAACTCACATACACACAAACTTATTCATTCCGAATGTTATTTTTATTTAAGAAATGTATCAATTTAAATTTGTGCTTTATACAATCTTTACGAGTAATTGTAACATATATTTATATGAATTTTTAACGTCTTTAAGTATTAGTTGTTTTGTATTATATTCGTTTTTAGTTCAGGAAATCACAATTGTGTGAAAGGATAAATAACGCGACAGTTTATATAATTATTGTATTTGGCTTTACCATTTGTCATATATTACGTTTGCGAAACGTACCTCATTCAATTATACTATTTGATGAATTTATTAATGTGTAGTGCAGTAATGGACCCCTTGAATATCAACAGGTATTCAAACTAGTTTCATTATTAAAATGACGGTCATTAAGCCGTGACATCATTTTATATGGCAAAAATGATAATAAACATTAATTTGAATAATAAATGCCAGCAAGTTTGGAACCGGATGTCTGCCTTATCTAATATAACAAGCATAGTGTCGGCCCGGTGAATCTATTTTCAGTTGCATGTTACAACATTAAAATGTTATGTTCTCCTCGAACTTACTGTTCCAGGCGCTGTTCTACTGGAAGTTATAGTGCAAGTTGATCGTGCATTTCATAGTCAACATTCCATACCATGTGCAAATAACTATTACCACTAAAATAAACATTGGTTATAATATAGGTTTATATCATTATGCATACAATAGTCAGTATTTTCCTACTGAAGTTATATTTTATTGCTTACTATAATAAGTATATGTGTTTTCAGTACATAATGAACACATGTAGCTCGTAATGGTCGTAACATTGTAGAAATCCCAAGAAAGGAATTAAATCGGAGGGCAAACTATTATCTAAAAATGTTTCTGGTTCTTATTTGATTGCTTCTTTTATCATAATCTGTCAATTAGCATAACGTCCAATTTGATGACACGTATTGTTTTTACAAGCTTTTATTAAACTCGCCCTGTTAGTATGTATGAATATTAGTGTGGTTCAAATCTTGGAAACTAAATTTGACCTAGTTCCCGGTTTGGAGCTGAAATTTTGCTTACATATGTAAGTCGGGTGACAATGCAATATTATGGTACCATCAAGCTGATCTGATGATGGAGACAGGAGGTGGCGATGGAAACTCTGTGATGAAACAACGCAACCCAATTGTGTTTGGGGTTTTTAGAACCATCTTGATCAGTATTAGTTGCATGTGGAAAGAAAAGTATAGTCAGCGTTAGAAGCTTGTACAGTCAGCGTCAAATACTTCGTAGCAGTCAAAGTACCCAAATAGTTCGGTACACCATATATTTAGTATGGTGTACCGAACTATTTGGCCACTTTGACTGCTACGAATTATTTGACGCTGACTGTACTAAAAATGTTTTTATTTTTTGCCAAAAACTTATTTACGAAATGTTACTTATATAAACAGCAGATATCCACTCGTCGGAAATGGTATCTTAATTGTTTGCAAAACGTTGATGACTTTGCCTTTTGCAATTTTGAAGTAGTTTCTTCACTTTAGTTAGTGCGATTGACTGAAGAAGAAGAAAATATGTATATAAATTATGTCATTAAATCATAAATATTATAATTTGTATTCGATTTATATCGATTTACGCGGTGCTTAAATAAACAAATTTCCGTTACATTCAGCAGCAAAGTTATTTCTTGAAACCATCGTAACGCTCAAGTTTCAACTCTTTTAACTTCGCATTTTAACTATCCATCATGGTTCTATTTAGAAATCCTATAATAAATAGATATAAGCAAGAGAGGTAAATAACAACTTTAGCAAAATTGTATAATAAATACGGCAGTGCATCTCTTGTTTTTCGGTACAACACATGATACTTAGTCAAATGTAGTTGTAACATCTCACCAACTATAGGTGTCTGGAAATCACATGGTTACATGGTTATATATTGAGAAAATATACCTACTACTAAACAGTTTCTTTAAATAAATATAAGAAATGTAGATGAAATAGATTTATATTTATTTATATGTAGATAAATAATAAATCACTTATGTAATTCAGAAATCTGTTTTATTTCACCTTATGTTTAGGTACTTACTCAAAAAATAATCTCACGAGGAATTTAAGCGTTTTTGGGAATTGATAGTTATAATATAAATTGGTCTCATATATCTGTTTGATATTGACAGTAACACATACTCGATAAAAACTTCGGAAAAAAACTTGTTCCAAAGACACGATAAATTACACCACAAGAGAAAATTACTGCTGAGAACATTTTCAGGTTTTTTGTCAGGTCACCGAATACGGTGGGTTTGGTTTACAAAGACCATGACTAATCATAACACTTTCAGGTTGGTGTTCTAGTGGCGAGGCGTTCCTAGAATCACTAGCTTAATGCATTTTCTTTAGATGTTATTCCTTTTATGGTTATATGAAAATATTAGTACTATGGTACCAGCTTTCCTAACTTTACTCTAGCTCATGAGGCGCTACCATGATTGCACGGAACGGCCTATTATAGCGATTTTAGTATTTTCATCAACAAATTAAGTATTTTCATCCAAAACAGGGCCATTTGATGAAGTGTAACTGCTGATGATTAGAACGGGACTCTTTAACAACGCATACTTATTTCACTTTTGGCGATTTGTTTACTTCGGTATTTTTGTTAAGGAAGTATAAGTTATGAAGGCCTGCTGCAGATTTTACCGTTGTATTGTTTTGTGACGAAGCCTGTAGCTGATTGTGAGTTTGTGTTCACCTGACGAAGCCTGCGTTGCGGGTATAAAATTATGATCCCTGAATAAAATTCATACATAGCTTTGAAGGAACATTTGTGTAGGTCTAGTTCTGATTTTGGGTTCTTTGAGGTCCAACTCCTCAAATCTTGATAGCTTCAGATCCAGACCTTGAAACTTACCCGAAGTGCAAAAATATTTAGTTACATGACATTTTTGGGATTTTGCCAGAAAGGAACTCATAAAAAACTTTAAACAAAAAATGCAAAATAAAATTAATCTTATAAAAAGTAAAACCGACTTCAAAAAGGATCAAATAAAATATTATCCCGTGTTATATGCACCAGCAACTAATACGTTTGAAGTCGGTGCCAAGCCAAATAGTTACAATAGATACAAGCCGCGTAGCCAACGAGCAAATTGCTTACGCTATGGAAGGTATATGTAGAGGTAAGGAAAAAAACCTTGCATTGGTGGCGCTACAATACCTAGAATACTTAAAAAAAAACAAATACATAGCGCATTTCACACCGTCAATAACGCCGTGAAATATCATGTTTAAGTTGGGCCATACATCTGCTCCTTCTGATCTTGCTAGATTTCAATTTATAAATGACCCTAAATGTGACTGTGGTGCTGAGGAGGCTGATATTAACCATATATTATTTTCTTGTCCCTTATACGATCGCACTGACCTCCCTTCCTTGCTTATTAACCTTGATTTATATCACATCTTAGCTTGGTTCATCTTCCATAATAACTAAAGTATATTTTATAATATTAAGTAGGATATTTATCACATTGTATTTTTTTTATTGAATATACCTGACCTGACCACTTTTTCCAAAGTCCGAATATCCTACAATATCCTTTATGCCTTTCCGCGTTTAATTTCCCACTCTTTTTCGTGACGTTGGGTACGGGCAACACAGCTCTTCAGTACATACATAGAAAAAAAAATCGGCCAAGTGCGAGTTGGACTCGCACAGGAAGGGTTCCGTACCATTATCTATAAAAACGGTCACCCA
Organism: Cydia pomonella; assembly: GCF_033807575.1. NCBI lineage: Eukaryota > Metazoa > Arthropoda > Insecta > Lepidoptera > Tortricidae > Cydia > Cydia pomonella. The sequence goes on along the minus strand of NC_084703.1, from coordinate 33,783,565 downwards.
TCCAAGTACTGACCCCGCCCGACGTTGCTTAACTTCGGGGATTGGATGAGAACCTCGAGATTGGAAAGAAATATTTATTTTATACTGTTTTTAGTATTTGTTGTTATAGCGGCAACAGAAATACATAATCTGTAAAAAATTCAACTGGCTAACTATCACAGTTCATGAGATACAGCCTGGAGAAAGACGGACGGACAGCGGAGTCTCAGTAATAGGGTCCCGTTTGACCCTTTGGGTACGGAACCCTAAAAACGCCTACGTTCTTAGCTACTCTAGCGCTACTCTGGAAAGATTTGGAACTATGATTATAGCTAACAGCTGGACCCTTTGCAACAGTTCCAGTATTCCTTACCTCTACCTTCCATGCTTACGCTCCGTAGCGATCGATACGCAACTGTCACTGTCGCACTAAAATGGAAGAGTGATAGAGAGACAAATCGTTTCGTTGTCGAAGCGATATCGGTTGTCACCTTGGCTAGGCCAGCTGGTTTACTGTTTATATACTGGTTTTTTCTTTTTTATCGAACTAAGCATTCGGTTTGACGGCGTGACGCTTATAAGATTTGGCTTGGCACCGACTTCAAAAGTATCAGTTGCTAGCGCATACAATATGGGATAATATTTTATTTTATCCTTTTTGAAGTCGGTTTTACTTTTTTTAAGATTAATTTTTGTTACAGACAAGTTGGGTGTGCTTCAGTACCTATAGCTGCGGCATTTCTGAAATTTGCTGTAACCTCCTGCTTGTGTAAATTCTTCGGATTAGGTTGCCGAACGGAGTCAAGGCTCCTCAAGTAAGCTGTGCCAGTGTCGGGAAGATGAATAGTACAGGCAGCGGCAGAAGGCGCCTTGCGGGTAAGGTGTTCCAAACTAACTGAACACATCTTTATCGCAAAGAAAATAAGACTGTGCGAAGGACATTTTGAACACCCCAGCCGCTTAGCTAGTTTTGCTGCTGACTGTACTCGTATCCATACAGTTAATGATAATTCCTAATGTTTATTGCGAATGGAATGGTCAATTAAGATAAGATAGGTACAGTTTTAACATTTAACCAGCAATAAAACACTTATCTTTTTCGCCAAATAATATTTGACCTACTTAGCTAATTATTTTCCTATACTGAGCTATAAAGTCTCTAAGACCTAATCCCATACAACTTCTTGAACTACTTTTCTTTGCTTGACTTCTCATGCTCGTAACGTAACGTTCGCCTTAATCCCCTGAGTGCCACAGACTCGATATCACATCAGCATCAGAAGAGATTCAATTATTTCACTTATTCCCCAGCAACAAGTGCTATCATCACGAACAGGACCATTATATATTGTAGGTAGTTGCCTTACATGAAAGATCAATCGCAGAGCCGGCCTATTCTCGGCGACGTCACTATCCCCTATGATGAGAATCTCGTGATTGCCGTTTAGGACAACTCCAGCAAGAAGGTACTTAGACATGACACACGAGATGGAGCTTGAAAGAGTCTCGGCAGGTGGCTACTGGCTACATCAAGGGTCGGATGCAGTTGGCGGCCCTAACCACCGGTAGCCTTAGATCGCGCTCCGCTACCGGCGGCATCGGAGGGTTTATTGCTTTCACATGTTTGACTTTCACAACTTCGTTAGTCTAAGACGAAGAATAAAGAGAATACCTTTGTAGCTAATTTAAAGAGAATTTAATGGGAAATTAGAATTACATTTAATGTCTAGTCTGTTTTTATGTTTTTAGTATCGCGATTAGATAAACGATGTATCCTACCCTTGGACTATATCTTAACTCTATGATCCTACCTATCGATTTTTAACCGACTTAAAAATACCAAAAGGAAAAGATATTCTTGTGACTGAAAGTAGGTATGCCTACTTCACGTTTGGCGATACCTATGTTACATTAATATTATTCTTCATTAAGCTTATTCAGCAAGTTAAGTAGGTTTTTTAAGCAATATGTTTGTCAAGATCGAGTTCCGATGAATTGATTCCACGATGAATTGAGGGAACTCCTCAAAACTTAAGAGCTTTCCAACTAGTACTAAAATTGCGTTTCTTATTATTATTTTAATCTAGAAACCAAGCATTTCCCTTTAAACAGTGTTATTTGGTGAAATCCTGAATAGATTTCCTTCGCGATAAGTATTTTATTATTATACGTCGCGATAATCATGAGATGCGATATGATCGTAAATAAGTTTAATGACATTTCAATCTGTTTCGGGAAGATAATTTTTTCCATAAGATAATTTGTTCCGCTTGGCAAAATATCCTAGCAAAATCCCTGTATGTCGTGCAGTTGTGTAATTTTTTGACCAGAATCTGGAGCGGCTTTAGGTATAAAATACGTCTCTAGTTTTGTCTCTCTCGTCCACTTACTAAAAAGAGACAGGTGCTATTTATGAATGAATACGTAGGTGAGAAGGAATGAGTTGGTACTCATATAAAAAATATAATAATAGTGCATTTATCATTATCACGTTATTTTTAATTATTCAATATTCAATAGCCAATCAACAGAATAGGTTGAATTTTATATCCATATTTTTGCAAAACTACTGGCAGGCTTGGTGAAACAGTTGAACAGAATGAAAATTGTACCCGGTGAAAAGAAAATTGTTATATCCGGCATCATAATAACCGCAATTAAAATACGATAACTGTGTTATTCAAGTAAGCTGAGACATAAAAATAAAACTAGATATTTATTATATGAAAACTACAAGGGAATTAAATTAATTATTTTAACTTAACTAGATAAAAAGTACTAATTTGATTCTATTGATTCGAGTTCCCGGGCGACGTAGCAACGGCGCATGCTCGAAAAGCGCTCGGAAAATTCGCGACTACGGCTGCTGAAGGTGAGTATTCTATATTTTCTTATTATAATCTTATTAGATTTTATTAATTACCTACCTATCTTTGTAGAAACGCATTTTTCGGTTTCTACTGATAATATTTTTCAATATAAGCACATTTTGACTTTGCATAAAACTATATTACGTGCAAATTGATTTTGCCGGTAGGTCTTCGATTTAATTGCGCAATTCAATAATGTTAGAAAACTTATGTGGAAATATTTGTCATTTAAAACTTCGTAGTGCATACTGCATAGATACACAGCTTAAAGTATTAAATATTGCACAGTCTTATGCTGCACCTTCAGTTACTCTCATTATAAATGTCGTCCTTCAAATTCGTTATTTTAATTTTGCAACAAATATGGATGTGAAATACATAATTCTAGCTTGTTGCTATTAAATAGTATTTTGACATATCTTTTGTAATCTGCTATTTGAAAAGAGACACGTCACCACGTGAAAGTCTTTAAAACTTAACTCTTCCTCCATAGGAATCTAATTGGGGCATATTTTTATCAATTGGTTTACGATGTCACTTAATCGTTCTTGCAGGGAATTGATCGTCTTTAGATATATAGACGGACAAAATGGAGGCAGGCATGCGTTGCGCCGGCAAGTCCATGTGTCACGCTCGCCAATATATGCGGCTTTAGATTATTCTATTTTCAAACGTGCAAATGTATGCACTTACGCTTATTATAGCACAGATCAAGTCTACTAAATTTAGACAATGCATTGACTTATAGTGGCAGTACACGACTTTTTCTTTTATTGTGGGCTGAAAACCGACTTGCCTGAGCGTTTGCACCTTGGTTTTACAGTGTGAAAGCCATCTTAGAATCGACCGTTGAGCATTAAATTACATTGAACAAGCCTGGCAGAATATTACTTGCCTGTCTTACATAATTACCACGAAGAAGCGTTAGAAATGTTATATTTGTTTGAGTTATTTATCCCCATTCGTGATATTTGTCTGTAGGTCCGGTTGGTTTCAAATAATTAATTTGATAACCGCTTAAGATGGGTAAGGAGAAGACGCATATTAATATCGTGGTGATCGGCCACGTGGACTCCGGCAAGTCCACCACCACCGGGCACCTCATCTACAAATGTGGTGGCATCGACAAACGCACCATCGAGAAGTTTGAAAAGGAAGCTCAGGAGATGGGCAAGGGATCCTTCAAGTATGCTTGGGTGAGTCTTTATTAGGATCCAGTAGGTACCTATCCTGATACGATACAGTAGCAAAAGAATTGGCACTATTGTTTCGTTAGATCATATCATTCCACTTTACACTTAGTACTAATTTTTTTGTAAATATATAAAAGCCTAAATATAAGAAATATTCTGAGAGTACTTTCTTAAATAATCACACTGAAACTTAAAAAAAGGTTCCCCGCTGACCACTAACTTATAAAAACCTACTTCCAAAAAAGATCCAAAATGTAATAAAGATTTTCAATGAAAATGTGTCTATCGATTAAGCCGTTTAATGAGTTTTCGCAAATAAAATCACACCAGAGACGAAGAACTTCCATTTGTTTATTTTTTTGAGTCCAATAATGGGTACCGTACCTACTTTTGAGTATGTTTTTTATCCGCAGCAGCGGAACCCTACACTTATCGTGGCCAGGCAATACCGATATCCTTTATACCAAGTTTCATGCTTTCTACCGGATGGAATTAGGTATTGCTACTCTTGAAATTTGTAAGGGAAAATAGGTACCTACAATACTTTACACTTACAATAAAAGAATATTTTACTTTGATAGCTTTGAAATATTAACTTGAATTTGATGATAACATTGCAATCTGATGCGGATATCATTTTTGAATTAATTGTTTCCTCTTTATATACATTTACATATCGGGTGACTTTTTATAGCCAGGTGCCAGGGAAATTGCAGATAATATGTTGTTACTTAATATTTTGCCCCAACATTTTTGAATTCTGTACTATTTTAGGTATTAGACAAGTTAAAAGCAGAGCGTGAGCGCGGTATCACGATCGATATTGCACTGTGGAAGTTCGAGACTGCTAAGTACTATGTGACAATCATCGACGCACCCGGACACAGGGACTTCATCAAGAACATGATCACTGGCACCTCCCAGGTAACTAAAGCTGTAAAGTTGCTGTTTTGCGAGAAAATGTCTGCAAACAAGTAAATGGATTGGTAATAGGAATGATGCAATTTGCAGGCGGATTGCGCTGTTTTAATAGTGGCTGCCGGTACGGGAGAGTTCGAAGCCGGCATCAGCAAGAACGGGCAGACTCGCGAGCACGCGCTCCTTGCGTTTACGCTTGGAGTCAAGCAGCTGGTCGTGGGTGTCAACAAGATGGACTCCACCGAGCCGCCCTACCACGAGGCCCGCTACGAGGAGATCAAGAAGGAAGTGTCCTCTTATATCAAGAAAATTGGTTTGTAGTTCATTCACATATATATATAGTGACAAACCCACAATGTTTCACTTCATGAAAAGTCTATGCAGAGTTAGTTAGCTTAGACTGATTCTAGTCTACGTATATTTACTATAGTCTTCTAAATTATAAATTCGCGAGAATTTCGTAACTTGGTAAAGTCTAACTATTTAATATTACTTGACGGCTTTTAAAGAAAGGTATTTTTAAGTTTCGAGGAGAGCGGAAAGGTAAGTATACCTATAATAACTAATTGTAGCGGAAGCGATTCGAGCGAACAAATATAGCACAGTCAATGCCGACTTGCACCTTTTACTTGCATTCCATTCGACCTTCAGTCCAATCGTTTGGTTACTTCCCATTTGTTTTATAGAACTAAGAAGTATTTCACGAATTTAAAAAGGCGAAAACTAAAACTGTACATGACAGGATAGCATACACTAAATTGCAAAAAAGACTATTTCCTTAATGGTCCACATGAAATTAAAAAACCGGACAAGTGCGAGTAGGGCACTTTTGTGTATATCTAAAACAGCTAAAACAATACTACAGAGAGGACCACTGCGACATTAATGTACAGTGTGTTTATTTAGTCACCTGAGGGCCTACCGAGAACCACGTTCGACGTGTTGCCTCCCTATCACACTTACGCACGAATTTACAAGTGCGACAGAGAGGCAACACGTCGAACGTGGTTCGCGGTAGGCTCTCTGGAATCATGTACGTAAGGTCCTACCGAGAACGCTTTTTCTGTCTCAGCCGAGAACGAGACCGTGACCGAGATTCAATGGCATTCTCGGCCGAGACCGAGACCGAGACCGAGAATTTATAAAATAGAAGAAAAAAACGCGATTTTTGCAATCAAAATGTTTTAATAGTCGAAATTCGATGATTTATCAGAAAAAGTTTTCATGGCCAATTCGTAGCGCTATTAAATAAATAGTATTTTTAGGGTTCCGTAGCCAAAATGGCAAAAACCCTTAAAGTTTCGCCATTGCCGTCTGTCTGTCTGTCCGTATGTCACAACCATTTTACTCGAAAACTATACGATATATTTTATAACAATATATGGAACGAAGGTGTATTATGTAAGTCGCATCTAAGTAAGGTAAATAATTAAGCTGTAATAAATACTTTTCAGGAAAATTATTTTAAATATATGCTTATTAAAATGAAGGAAGTGCCACAAACATTCGCTCTTTTGCTTGTCTGGCTTTTTGTATTGTATGAAGGTACGGAACCCTCCATTATGCGTTGCCCGACACGCACTTGGCCGGTTTTTCTAGTGCGGATGTGCACAAATAGAGGTACAGTAACAATAATCAAAATTAAAAAAGTTATATATTGTTACCCAAAAAAAGTAATTTTTCAGCGTTATGGTCCGTTAACATGTGACTATGCTCGTCGTTTAACCGGTCAGTTAGTGACTTGCTACTAAGCTAAGCCACATTAAATGAAAATCCACCTATGTCTCAAAAACCACACCGCGAGTTTCGTCAAAATTGCATAGAAGCATCCGCAAAGTTAGCATAAAATTATGTCCAATATTCCACAACAGTAATCCGCCTTAGGTATTGTTTTGTAATTACCTACTGCTTTACCTTTTCCCGTAAACAAAAATATATTACGTATCAAAATATCCAGTGTCATCTTACACCCACATCAAGTTAATTTAAGTTGCATCTCAATAACAATATACACTCATTTATTAACTCTTCCGCAATAACAACGACCACAAAACGAAAAGAAAGAACCAAAGAACAAGTCATTACTGGCAACCGAGCCTATCCGATCCCAACACCGTAATTGATAAGTAATTGGCTTAAAATGTGGGTACGAAACCAATCAAAATCACAAAAACGTCACACCAACCGGGCGATGCAACCAACGGCTGGCTTAGAAACGGGCGCTCGTGCGCGGTAAATTCAAAATCCACCAATGATAACTTATTGCCTAGTCTCGGTCTCGGCAAGAATCTCGGCCCATTTTGGCCGAGAGCCGAGACCGAGATCTCGGCCCGATTTTTGGCCGAGAATGCCGAGACCGTTATTATTGACTGATTGGCATTTAACATTTTCCATGGGAGAGTAAATTTTGCTGGAGGGTGATTTCACAATACGTCCCTGTGGTCTATTACAGGATTAAGTGTGTAAAATGCTTAAGACTGCGTAGACCGTCCAATGGCGCCCTTGCCCTCGAAAAATGTGGCCACCATTTGCCGTTTAGTTGATAAAGAGAAAAATAAGCAAATTAGAATTATGTGACTAAGACCGAAAGCTGGGGAATCTGTAGAACAACATATTGATAGGTATATTGATTTATACATAGATTAATTGGTTTATTAGAAATCACAATTTCCGTAATGAAAGCCCACGGGACGGTCGACGCAGTCTTATTACTAAAATTTGCGTTAAATGGAAATTTGTAAAAAAGCAGAAATTGTCTGCATATTGTCCGAATATGCACCTGACTCCTGTTGTACTGCAATATTCATTGCACGTTGTCCATTTAAATATTCTTGGCCGACATATGTTTTTCTACTTTTCGACTGTAATGGTTGAATTAAGATTTCGTATACCAAACTATAATTGCGAACGTTTCATGTATGTGGGAGTGTATTGCGGAAGAATTTATTTTTGACATTCACAATATAGATTCATATAAATTGACATGAATGTAATTTGTAATGCAATCGTATGTTGTGTAATAAATAAATCTAAATCTAATCTAAATCTATGGGCTCCCAACTCAACTATAAATTTTCTTTCGATACGCTGTAGTCAACTATAAAATAATTGACCAATCGCGTGCTGCCGTGCTCCCATAGAACGGGCGACGGGCGGGCGGGAGCTCGCGCCTTTGTCTTTTTGGGTACTTAGATACTTACCAATTTTCATTTCTTATTGAGGTTTTAAAGTAAAAAATAAATATTTTTGATGACTCGTAGAAAAAGTATTGTATACAATAGTAATATTGATATAATCAAGCTTTTCAATCTCGTACCTCACTTAGGCAACTCAGCGACTGAAAAGCTCTCTATTATATTACAATTCTATAAAATAGTATTAGTTTCGCGAAATAATTTGACCCAATGTTTTAAAATTAATTGCCAAGTCTCGAAAATGTTATGTGAATTGTGTACAGGCTACAACCCGGCAACCGTGGCGTTCGTGCCCATCTCGGGCTGGCACGGCGACAACATGCTGGAGCCTTCCGACAAAATGCCCTGGTTCAAGGGGTGGACCGTCGAACGCAAGGAGGGCAAAGTCGAGGGGAAATGTCTCATTGAGGTAACGCTCACTATTTTTTCACTTTAGATTTTTTTGTACTTAGTGCCATTTTGAGTAACTAAAGCTCTAAATTCTACCACGTCTTAAAAAAAGGAATAATTGGAGGAATGGATAAATAATAAAAATATTAGGTAGTTGTAGGTTCACTTATTCTTTTTTGGGCCACTCTTCACGCGGCGCGACAATTAAACAACAGATATTTTTAATACAGCCGATAAAAACAAACGGTTTTTAAGTTGTCACATCTTAAAGGTGTAAATTAGCTAAGTTGGAATGGTATTTTATCGAAATACCTACATACATAGAAAGTATAGAAACCAGTCGACCATTAGTCAAGTATATTATTGCTATGCTCTTGCAGGGCTCATCTTCGAGACATCTCTTTTGTTATTGAATACCTATAGTAGGTACATGATTGCAAACTAGAAACTTAAAAACCTACCTACCTATTTTTTAAATTACGGCACTCACTTCTCCTTGCTTAACTAATCAAAGGTCATCTAGAGGTGTTTCGGTACTGATTAGGTAAGTAAGACTAAGACATTATACGCCTACGAAATTTTGTAGTTTTCACCTAACCGAGCATACCTTATATTTCGAAGCATACCTACCATGATTCCGAGATAAGATTGCAGCCAGTTGTTCTTTCTGCATATTCATTGTTACTTAACTACGTCCACTATGTAGGTATTTTTGAATACCGAAGGTCGATCGCTCGCTCGCCTACCATAACCTTCTGATATATTTCTCAATGTTTATTTATGAGAAGCGATGAATAAAACTAATATTTCCGTATTTTGCTGCACCAAGAAGTTAAATGTCATCTAAATAAAAATCTAAGACCTATTAACCTATTATATCACATGTAGTAGGTATGTATTTAGTTGTTATTTAACCTTTTGAATGCCAAGAACACCTGGGTTCGTAATAGTCGTGCCCACGCCACACCGCCATTAGCACAGGCGCACGCGCTATCAAATCAAAGTAACCTTCACACTTTCAAGTAAGATCTACATTAGCTCGCTTGCGCCCGTGATTTTGGCGTATGAGTGGCGTTTTATTTTTGACGTAGTGTTCAAAGGGTTTTTTTTTAAGAGCCTATAAAGTGTCCCACTGCTGGGCAAAGGCCTTCCTCCTAGACTTCCAATCTTCCCGATGAACTGCAGCATCCGTCCAGTCGTTGATAAATGCTTCCAGGTCGTCCCGCCATCTCCTCTTAGGCCGACCATGCCAGCGTTTACGTTGTGGCACCCACTCCGTGGCTAGTTTAGCCCACCTCTGTGGGTGCATACGACGTACATGGCCTGCCCAGTCCCACTTTAGCCTGGCAGTTTTGACCCCAACGTCGACGATGCCTGTTTTGGTGCGCAACGTAGTGTTTCGGATCCGGTCAAAGGGTTAACTTTTAAATACATAAGTAACATTATTTGTTTCTTTTTTGTCGAGAATGTATTTATGGTTGTTGGGTAACAATGTAGGTACATTTGATATGCGATTAGCAATCGAATTAGGAACCTCCTTTTTTAGGGTTCCGTAGTCAACTAGTTTCGCCATGTCCGTCTGTCCGTCCGTCCGCAGCTTTGCTCCACGATCGCTAGTGCTAGAAAGCTACAATTTGGCATGGCGACAACGATAACAAAAACTAGAAAATATATTTTTCTTACAGTACCGCCTAAAAACTAACCCCCTTATTCATAAACGTCTACTAAAGTTGACAAGCCGCTAATAATCGTTCGTCCCTTTCCATCATACCAATACGTCGGAAAGGGACAAACGATTATTAGCGGCTTGTCAACTTTAGTAGACGTTTATGAATAAGGGGGTAAAACTACTTATAGCGAACATGATCGGTCCAGTCGTTTTTGAGTTATTGCAAAAAGGTTTCTCTTCTTAGTAAAAAGACGTACAAAGCGCTGTGAAGGTCCTCCCTTATGCTTGTAATGTATTTATTAGCCCTCGTGTATGTACGATTCCCACCGACCGGCTGGTTCGGGCCGCTCCGGAGCGCATTTTAAATGTGCTACGTGACAAAATCGGGTCTAAAAAGTCTCAAATACAGCATTTGGTGCGCACAAGGTTGTCCTTCCAACTCGTTCCATGGACCGCTCTCCTTTGACCTTTAAGATTCAAGTACCTGGTCGACCGAGCTATGCTCGGTTATAACTGTTTATTGTAATATGGTGGTGTATAGGTGATAATCTTAACTAAATTTTTTTACTAAATTAAACTTGTCTAAAACAATAAAAATTATAATATTATATATAAGTTTGAACATATAAAAAAAAAGTTAGTCACCGGGCGGGATTCGAACCCATAACACTGGTTGTTTCTTGCCGCCCGCGTCTTAACCCACTGGACCAGACGAACAGTGGCCTGCAACACGAAATTAGTGACCATATTCGGCGTCGAAAGAAAAACGCATAAAAACTCGAAAACACGCATTTTCCCAAACATAAGACTAATCTAGATCGATTGTTTACCCCCAAAAACCCCCATATACCAAATTTCAGCGAAATCGTTAGAGCCGTTTCCGAGATCCCTGAAATATAATTATATATATACAAGAATTGCTCGTTTAAAGGTATAAGATTTTAGCTTGTCGCGGACGCCTTACGGCATTTAGCATTTAAATAAGTAAGTACCTAATGTAAATCTGTACCCATCATTCCGTCTGATTCGGATATATTTAATGTTATTATATGGTGTCAATGTACATTTATGTCGCGGCGGCATACTATTAGATTACAACACAAAAAAAACGTCATACAAGCGGGAGGGCGTACTTTCGCGGCATTTTTATTATAATAAATAGACTAATGGTTCAATCAAACACTTTATCAAGGCCTGGGCTATAACCGCGAAAATCGAAGTTCGTCAATTGTGGGCATTTTTCTCTGTCACTCTAATTATGTCTTAGTAAGAATAAAAGAGAAAGATCTCCGAAGTTTGCGACTTTCAGTTTTCGCTGTAGGCCCGTGATAACAGGCCCGACGTCGAGCCCGGGCAAGAGTATTTTTGCATTTGACATTTTTGACAATTAGAGACAAGTATATTTTAACATTTAAAATATTGTTGACAATGTGCTGATATTCCGTGAAACGGAAAACGATATCGGGCAGTGTGGATGTAATTGGCGCTTCAACCGATCATGTTCAAAACAATCGTCGTGGAAAGTATTTATTAAGCTCATTTCTTTTTTTTTATTATTTTAACTTCTTAACTAAGTAACGACTGACAAAATACACCTAAGTATGTACCAATTTTTTTTTTGTAAAATGGCCTTTTTGACCTGCGTTCAGACAGGCGACGCGACGGTCGAACATGCACTACATGACGAAACTATAAGGGTTCCGTTTTTGTCATTTGGGCTATAGAACCCTAATAAGTAGAGCATTTTCTTATTTAGTTTCCAAAGCTTGGACAGTAATTACAATGAAATGGCTTATTTAGGCATTCAAACAGTGGTCCTTCGGCAAAAAGCCAAGAGTAAGAATTTCGAGTGGTCGGTCATTCACAAAGAAAGAAATGGGCGAACGTGGTGGTTAAGGGAAATGGCATACAGCTTAAGTGACAAAATAATCACTATCCTAACGTTGGCCCCGTAATTTTTGCTCGGGGGTAAGGGCTCACTTGAGAGCCTTGGACCTGCTCGGGATAGGTTACGTTTTATAAAACTACTACTAACTACATTTTTTTTTATGAATTTTTTATAATTCAAACCGCATAGGTATGAGAGATTGTCTAAAACGAGTTATTTCTTTAAAAAATAATAATAAGCAATATGGAGTAAATCTTGTTCCCACGGTTTTTTGTCCCTATCTTGTAATTATTACAAACGACAATTCGCTATGTGCACGACTGTCACGCAACCTAGCGCCCGCAAGTCTATATAGGGGAAAACGTCAATGCCCTACATCTTATAAATCTACTCCAAAACTAAAAACTACTGAACAGATTTACATACGACTTTCATCCATCAATAGAGTGATTCTCGGGGAAGGTTTAGGTATATAACTTGTTAAGGTTTTGTGTAAATTGGTTGAAATATAACGATGTTGCCGGAAAAAATCACGCTGGCAAGGAGCTTTAATCGAAAACGCTGCCTAATCCGTTTGAGCTATAACAACACAAAGTATGGTGGAGTTGTCTCTCTTTCATGGGTCTACAAAAAAGTCCGCGATGTTGAATGTCTATCTTTTAAGGATAACTTACTATACCCATTCTTAACTTCTAGAAAAAGATCACATAGTATGTGGCATCTGTAAAGCTATTTACACAGATACAGTATTAATAATTATCAAATTAAATACGTTAGTTATATTAAGTATTTCATACAGATTACAATGATCCCTTACACCATCCAATTTAAATGAATATTTCAGGAGTAACCGTAAATTAAAGTTTCATTTCGAGACATATAACTTGTACGAAATGGTAAAGACACCTTATGCGCTGGGATCGCTTTACTTACCCCCACCATGCACTTCGCACGGTTCCAATATCGACATACCTAGGTTTTTGAAATCCGCAAAATTTAAATTAATAGTGATTTAACAAATACGATTCCGTGGTCAAAACAAAACTAACATGTATAAAGGATTCCAGTTTCTTAGCTATACGTAATGTGTGCCAGGCGCTGGACGCGATCCTGCCGCCGTCGCGGCCCACGGAGAAGCCGCTGCGCCTGCCGCTGCAGGACGTGTACAAGATCGGCGGCATAGGCACCGTGCCTGTCGGCCGCGTCGAGACCGGCATCCTCAAGCCCGGTAAGTGCTCCCAACATTCCATTGATACTGGATATCAGGATTAACCGATATTTATTTTGTATGACCTTAATAATTTGTGATGTTAGGCATGGTGGTTGTATTTGCGCCGGCGGCCATCACCACCGAGGTCAAGTCTGTGGAGATGCACCACGAGGCGCTGCAAGAGGCGATGCCCGGCGACAATGTCGGATTCAACGTCAAGGTAAAGTAACTTAGTATGGTACCATCATCTGTAGGTGGAGTAGTGTTAAGTCGACCATCCGCGAATAGTTAACGAAATAGTGATCCAATGAATGACGAAAAGAAATAAAATTAAACAAAGAACGAATAAGACGAACCCAGTAGGGTAGGACATTGTTAGAAGCATAATCGGAGTATCCAGCGAAGATAAATAAATAAGTATTTAACCCTAATTAAAATTTGAATAAGTCCTTCACCTAATTCTACCCAATATAGGGACACCCAAGGGAGCTAGGTGCAGGATTTTAATACACTGATTACTCCGTGGTAGTTTATGGCCACGTCAAAAGACACCCTTGCAGTAAGTACGCTGCCTGCAACATGTAATGAGAAAGTTTTTGTTTTGCTTATTGTCAATGACAAACAAATCTCAAAACAGACCAAGTGGAAGTTGGAGTTGCGCCCTAATGGATCAGGCTTCACGCTTGACAGGTTATTTTTATGCAGACGTTTTTTCGTTATTAATATGCCAATTTTGAGGTAAGTTCGTTATACAAGAAAAATAATTAAATTCTTGTAATTGTCGGGTCAAAATTTTCGTGTAATACTCAAAATTTACCGTTTATTAGGCCGCAAAAAATCAGCGTGGACTTGTGTTGTAACAAACGACCCTGCAAACATTCTGAATATACGTATACTCTTGATTCATTTTGATACCTCGATCAATGAACAAAACAGATTCTATTTATTTATAACTCGATTTCTGTTTCATATTCCCTCTCGTTGTGTGCAATCCTGCACTACACTAACTACAAGTTTCTGTTAAACCCAATGGTTGACTAATAGAAAATGCCTTAAGGCATTAAGTCCGCCATTTGTACAATTTTATATCATTTAAATAAATGAACAGCAGTGGCAGCTGGCCTCTAGGTGATATGATGATATCACACATCACACCCAATACCATGGACAGCCGGCGCACGAAATCGCTGAACGGCTAATTTGTTTACTGTATGTCCCTCAACGAAACCATAAACACGATAATTTTGTGGATTGTGACTGTCTTGCAATTGGAACATTTAAATATTATTATTTTGTGATAAATATTTACGTATGACTAGAACAGTTAACATGCTCAACACTTAATGTTTTGTGAGTAATTTAGAGGTAAAATCTGATTACAGTTCCTCTGCCTGATGAAGGGTTAAATGTAGGTACAGATGGAGAAAATTTCCAAAAAGTTGGGAATGTTCTCAGAAATTCCTAAAAAAAATTAACTAAAGTTCTATTTTGAACTGGACAGTTTAATAAGAATTGTCAGAAATTTTCCTTTGTTTCAATTTGAGAAATTTTCTAGCGCCACATTAGTTAAGTGCGTTCTCTTGCGTACTTCATTTAATGCCTGCGTAATAGTTATTTGTTTTACAAGGGGGCAAAGTAGTCGTTTAACGATTCGAAGCTCGTGTTAATATAATGCGAAAGATTTCGGCATTGAACCACGAGCGTAGCGAGTAGTTCGTATAGTGGAATCTTGAGCGAGATGGTTTCAAAGCAACGAGGGTTAAATAAATTTTGACACCGAGTGTAACATGTAACACTGGGTGCATAGCCAACGTGACAATCGTTAACGCTCCGTAGCGAACGAAACGATACTGTCACTGTCGCACTAATATGAAAGAGTGATAGAGAGAGATGACTATGCTACGCCACGCAGCTTTAACGATTGGCACGTTGGCTACACAGCCAGGTGTGGTGAAATTATTCCATGTTTGGTATAATATAGTTTGTTATGACGGAACCCATGGCGCTCGAACTCAGCACTTGCAATGACCGGTTTTGTTGTAATCTCAACTCGTGAACCGTGGGTGTGTCGAGTTGTTCTTTTGGAATCGTGACAGGGTTCATTGAAATACAATACCTACATGAAATCGAGTGTTATTTGAAAGTAGCTCTTAGAACACTGCTGTTGATTTCACAATAATATAGATCAAGGTTGTTGGAGTCGAAATAGTTAATTAAGGTGATGCAATAGAAAGTGAAGGCAAATTTGTGCATTTCAGAACGTGTCGGTGAAGGAGCTGCGCCGCGGCTACGTGGCCGGCGACTCCAAGAACTCGCCCCCCAAGGGCGCCGCCGACTTCACCGCGCAGGTTGTTCACCCGTCACATTGATATACATTATACATCGTCGCCGCGCCTGCTAATTGCGCATTGTGCACTTTTAAAATAATACATCACTATGCACACAATAAATAATAGTACTACGTAACTATGGACATAAAGTCAAAATCTATTTGTGCTATAGTAAATTGTGCAACGAGGGGGGTAAGTGAAGTTTTGTATACGAGGGTGGTAATTCAAGACCCGAGTTTGCAATATTCTTACCCCCGGAGTTACACAATGTTTTTCATCACACTTGCGTTGCGAAGAAAAAACTAAATTTTAAACGAAATAATTTTTAAATACGGTGACATATCAAACATTCGTCCGCCATTTGTAATTTCTTGACAGGGTAGTGTCGAGGGCACCGACCTATACGGCATTCAGCCACGATTGAAAATTATGTAAAAATATTTTAAACGGCTGTTAAATTAATCAAATTATTTAATTTTAAACATAAACAGTTATAGCTTTTTTTTTCACAATCCATAACTCCCGCGGGAACAAAATAGGCTTCTGCCGTTAAGTACACCTGCATGAAATAAGAACTTTTTTGAGTAAGTGTGATGAAAAAGGTATTTGCAGTTGCAATGCAATACGATTGTTTTATACATATGCCGAAGTATGCTTAGATATCTTTTCTAAGCTAGCCCCCAACATCACTGAATGCTAGTGGCCTCGGGTTTTTATGTATGTAGGTAGGTAGTTACGTCTAGTTTACTTCATAATTTTTAATTAAGTATCTATTAAATTACCTAAGCGCTATCGGCCTATCGTAATCGTCTAGTCCTAGTCCAGGCAAGTAAAAGGTCTATACCTATGCTAAGCATTACCACTTAATTAGGAAAATGTGTACTATGTATTGTATTGTAAGGCTAACAATGCAATGGTTGCCGCTGAGAAGCAAGCATTATTACATTACAATTTGAATGCAGCTTGCACAACATTGAATGCTCATTACTGGTTGCGTTGCGTTTAGGTATATTTGACGAAATATAATTTGCACCGGCCTCTCGAACGAACTTGTATGGCGAATCGGTGCAAATTATATTTTGTCAACTGTGTAGGTAGGTATACATAAATAATTAGTTGTATAAGCTCGTTTTAAACTAAATAATAATGTCTAACATTAATTGTTTAACACAATGGACTTGCAAAATTATTAATTACTATAATTAACTAGAATTTTGATTTCAAGAAACATTACAAGATTTAATTAACTAACCTGTTACAAGCAGGTATAATAATATCAAGTGCTTATCGTCAGTAAATCATAAATTATTGTAGATTTCTTAGGCCCGTGTCATTGAGAAAACCTTGTTTAATTATTTTTAGGGTCCTGTACCTCAAAAGGAAATACGGAACCCTTATAGGAACAATTTGTTGTCCGTCCGTCTATCAGGGCCTCAGGACCCTTTATCTCGAGAATACGTGGGGTATAGAGTTGAAAGTAAAAATATAGAAGCTAAGAAAAAATCGTTAACGTAAAAAAGATAGGATTTATGCCGCAATAAACATATATTTCGACACTCTCGAGGCAATCAAAACTTATAGGGTACTTCCACCTAACACGTTGAATTTTAGCACGTAATATATTGTCTTACACTACAAGAGGGAAAAATCAGGAAACTATAAAAAAATATATGTATAAATAAATAAAAAAGTTAAATTTGTACGGAACCCTGGATGGGCGAGTCCGACTAGCTCTTACACGGCAGGTAGATGGACAGACGGACGAATGATCACTGAGGCTTGGCAAGGAGATTTCCGCTAATTTTTATTTATCTATTTATTTTAATCATTATACATACCACTGCACTGCAGAATAGTCCAACGCGTAAAAAAAAACGAAACATTGGCGGTACATTGTAATCCTTTGGGTATTACGGAACCGTAAATATAGCTTTAAACTAATAATGGATATTTTACAATTAGTATTATGCGGTCTAAAGTAAAGTGTCTGTACTCTTGCGCAGGTGATCGTGCTGAACCACCCGGGACAGATCAGCAACGGGTACACGCCGGTGCTGGATTGCCACACGGCGCACATCGCCTGCAAGTTCGCCGAGATCAAGGAGAAGTGCGACCGCCGAACCGGTACGTGACACACGTACAGGTGACTCCGACTATTTACCTAGGAAGCATTTGCGGAGCCAAAGCCATCACGTTGAGCTTCTTTCCATAATTTAATAAATCGAAATTGGTACACCGCGTGAACGCTGCGCCATGCCTGTATCATGGGCCAATTAATTAAGTAATTAAATCATTTACCCATTTAGGATGCTAAATCTAGGCAGGTGTAAAACGGTCTTTAATGTTATTGACTTATTATTGCTTATTACGTTTAGGCAAAACCACGGAGGTGGACCCGAAGTCGATAAAGTCTGGCGACGCGGCAATCGTGACGCTGGTGCCGACCAAGGCGCTGTGCGTGGAGTCGTTCTCAGAGTTCCCGCCGCTCGGCCGCTTCGCCGTGCGTGACATGCGCCAGACCGTCGCTGTCGGCGTCATCAAGGTGCCCACCACTCTGTCTACAAGTATATAGCGGCCTCTGTACAGCCCAGCATCCGATAGATAGTGACGTCCAAAGTGGCCATGGCCAAATATATTCGCTACATATCGTTATTTCTATGGTAAAGCGAACAGAGGGAAAGAGATGTACAAAATTTCATGGACACATTATAAATGGAATCCATTCATAAAGTGGCCATACACTCAGCCACGAGTGTTGTACGAGTAACTTGATAACTTTGCAAACAGCTAAGCAAGTGTTTTTCTTACAGAGTGTCAACTTTAAAGAAGTTACCACTGGAAAAATCACGAAGGCCGCCGAGAAGGCCCAGAAGAAGAAATAACTATGGAGCAGTTTAAATATAATAGTGCAGCCGGTAAACATCGTCCGCTGCGCAACGCCTCGTTCTGTCGTGCTCCTCTGTTCGGTTCCGGTCCCCCCGCCCCCCGCCTGCAGCCCGCCGGCCGCCTGCGCCCCCCTCGTAGCCTCCCTTACTCATCGGAGCTTCTTCACTGGTGACATCACGCTCATCCCTCAAGTATGCATTTATCATAGCACGATATTGTTAAAGTTAGTTCGTTTTAGTTACGCTTACGTGTTAAGTTTATGTATTTGTGATTATTTTAGTCGTAAGTTACTCTCAAAGTTTGAGTTTCCATATCTACAAGCTCGTTACGTTTTATTTTTTCATCGCAAGGAGTTCAGAAGGAAAACCAATGGTATTGCGGGTGAATTTTTAAATCACGTCACAACAGTAAATTCGCTAACTTGTACGAATAAGAGCGAACTTTCATCAAATATGTATACTTTTTCATTTATACTGAGCTCAGTCTCATCAAAAACCCTTCTAAAACTTTGTATAACTATTATAGCATTGAACCCTCTTTTCTGTCCAATTGCTAGATGTAAAAAGTTATAATATTGCGTTATTATGTACTCAAATATTTATTGGATATAATATTGCTGTCTACCTCCAGGATGTTTTTTTTACTAGTTTTATAAATTTGTTGTGCATTTAGCGATACTTAAGTATTCGAAATATTTAAGTAATTTTTAAACATGTTACTTGATTTATTCTACTTCCGTTAAATTGGCGGAGGAGTAAATGTATGTGACAACATCACGAATAGAAAGCAAAGGGTCCGTTGATTGTAAATCTGTTCCCTGTAGTTGCGTACTTACTGAGTTACATCAGTCGCATCGCACGAGACGTTAAACGTCTCTAGCAATTGGGAAAGTGTGAGCAGTAGATAATTTAATGGTATGCTTTGTTGTTAGTTATATAAAAGATAATCATATTTATCATTTCATAAACATAACTTTGGATTACTGTCATTATTGTGTAGGGTTTAATAATTCAAAGCAATAAATCCATTACGTTGTTCTTTTAAAATTTTATGATACATTTTATGACATAGTAAATGTACAACTTCTTACATAAAACACAACTCATTTTAAGCTAATGTAACTTTGTAATGTGTTTTCAATAATTTTGTAAAGACCTTTGATCCCGATAAACCAATAAAGAAGCTACTGGTATAAAAATGACTTTTTTTATTTTATGTACTTATTTGGATAAACAAATTGCGTATTAACCGTGGCCCCAACTGCTTTGTACCACAGTGGGTGCACGGGTATTTATTTTTACCTGTTGTCCCTTGTCCTACCATTCTAAACGGGTGTACGAGTAGTAATGTACTAGCGGCAGCGGCTTCGGCGGATGTGCGGCAGCGGTATTAACCATGGCCCTACCGCACTGTTTCTTTAAAAAAACATTTCTTTCACCAGTGGCGGATTAGTCACGTGGCAAAAGTGGCAAATGCTACGGGCCCCTCGCATTTGAGGGCCCCGCGGACCAACGCATTGTGACCGTAAATAGTATATTACTACAGAGGCTGAGAAATGAGAGGTTCCCCGATATTTATGAATTCTATAACCTGGGCTATAACCGCAAAAATCGATGTTCGCAAATTGCGTACATTTTTCTGTCATTCTAATTACGCCTTCTTTGGAGTAAAAGATAAAGATCCCCGCAAATTGCGAATTTCAGTTTTCGCGGTAGGCCCTCAGCAACCCCCTTTGACGCCGAGGTATGTAGTTATAGTGCTTTTCCTGGAAATTGGCATTTCTTGACTCTGACCCTTTGTCAGGCCAAGGCTCGGAGAATGCCTTGCTTTCCATCCCTCGACAATAATCTACTATGTTCCCAAACATGCAAGTAAATATAATCGTTACCTATGTTCCTTATGCCTTGGCTTCGAAGTGGCGCTGTGGCTCGAGAGAACTGTAATGGAATTTTCCTATACTTGTAATAAAATGTTGACATGACTTACTTCACATTAGCTCCGGAAACAACAACAACAGGGGCAACACGTCGAGCGTGGTTCGCGGGAGGTACTCGGGATATAGCTCACGCCATGCTCACACACTACAGATCGTGTAAATCACGAAGATGCGTGCCTTGAATGGTAATAACATGTTATAAAGGTTACATTTGACAAATCTGAGGGCCTACCGCATTGACATATATATCTATGGACGGGCCACGCGGCGGTGTCACGCACACGAATTCGAGCTAATCGTGCAGTCTAACACCGCAACGTGATTGGTTGATGAGTTCGAACCACGCGCGCGATTGGTTGCAACTAGTTCCGTTACACTGCATGATTGGCTCGAATTCGAGCTATATATCCAGCTACCGTCGCCAGCTCAAGTGGCTTCCCATACGTCAGCGCCGTTCCTTTTCGAATACTCTCCTCACTTTTCTCTATCCTATTCGAGCCCTCCACTCCAGAATATCTCAAATGTAACTTCAACTTTATGACCCCCCGCCCAGGCTGCGAGCTGCGCTCTGCCCGTTCTCTTAAACTCTCTGTTCAAGCAATTCGTCTTTGGAATGCCCTTCCTCTAACGATTAGACAAGCCCCAAACAAGCTGAATTTCAAACGAATTCTCTACCCCCCCCCCCCCCCCCCCCCCCCCCCCTCCCCCCCCCTACCCGCACACATACAGAAGTATATTTATGTATATTGTATAGTATATTATGTAATTAATTTATATATGTATTTATAATGATAAGTTGTGTAGTTTATAAAAGTATTATATATATTACCTATTAGTTTGTATACTGGCTTAGTAGTATTGGACTTAGTATTTAATTTTGGAATATTTTTTTTCACACTGCACCCACCTTAGCAAATTTCTGTTTGGCCGTGGTTGACTGGTAGAGAATGCCTCAAAGCATTAAGTCCGCCTATTGTACGTTATACTTGTACTTGTGCAATAAAGTTTAAATAATAATAATATATATTATGTCAATGGCCTACCGTGAACCACGATCGACTTATTGCCTTCCTGTCACACGTATGAATTTACAAGTGCGACAGAGAGGCAACACGTCGAACGTTGTTTCTCGGCAGGGCTATAACCGCAAAAATCGAAGTTCGTCAATTGCGGATATTTTTCTCTGTCACTCTAATTACGACTCAGTAAGAGTAAAAGAGAAAGATCCCCGCGAATTTCGGTTTTCGCGGTAGGCACACGTTTACAATATTCGAAATGTAAAAAAATGGGTCAAATGCAAAAATATCAAACATGGAACATTTTTGGCAATTAGAGACAAAGTAATTTTTACATTTCAAATATTGCTTACAATGTGCTGATATTCCGTGAAACGGAAAACAATTATCAGGCCCGAAATCGGGACTGATATCGGGCTCGTTATCGGAAAGTGTGGATGTAATTGGCTCTTTAGCCTCCATCACCAGAGGGCGTACCACGAAATTTCACAATCTGCCTCTCTATCGCTCTTGCGAAAGACTAGAATACCTAGTGATAGAGAGGCAGATCATTTATTATTAATACACAGTACAGACTTACAGAGCTTCGTTTTGCGTTAAGTGCTTTGTCTAAAAAATAGCTTTTTTGTGATGTTTGATAACATGAAGAGCGATTTCCTTTATATATTTCAATAAAATGTGCTAAAGAATAACATCCGTTTGTGTTTTATTAGGAAAAATAGGCTTTTGGTATGTCATTCTGACAGACAAACGTCAGTTTTGACGTTTTGAGAACCACGTATCTACATCGGCAGAAAAGTTTGCCGCGATAATTTACCAGCAACTTGTATCTGTGATAACGAAACACGATGACGTGTGCTTTGCCGCAAGTGAAAGTAACTCATTAGTGGTAGGAGCAATACACGTAGGCCTTCAATATCAGTATATGTTTTGTTGATCGCAGTCTCTCGCGAGTCGTCGTTACGTTTAGTCGGCATTTTTACGTTTCACTCCGATAACGATGTGCGGAATATTTGCATACATTAATCACTTGACTCCTAAGACCAAACGGGAAATATTAGAACTGCTGGTTACTGGTTTAAAACGCTTAGAATATCGTGGCTATGATAGTGCGGGTGTCGCGATCGATGCCGCAGACCATAAAGATATAGCTGTGATTAAAAACAGCGGGAAGGTAGCGGCTCTAGAAGAAGTATTGCAAGAGCGCAGCTTGGACCTGTGCGTAGAAGACAGCGTGGAGTCGCACTGCGGCATCGCACACACCCGCTGGGCCACCCACGGTGAACCCAGCTCCATCAACTCGCATCCGCAACGCTCAGGTGATGATAACGCTTTCGTTGTCATCCACAATGGCATCATCACCAACTACAAAGCGGTCAAGACCTTCCTTGAGAACAAGGGGTATGTCTTTGAATCACAAACTGACACTGAAGCCATTGCCAAGTTGATCCATCATCTTTACAACCAGCATAAGGACTACAATTTCCAGGAACTGGTTGAGCAGGTAATTCAGCAGTTAGAGGGGGCATTTGCATTGTGCTTCAAATCACGTTATTTTCCTAATGAGTGTGTCGCAACCCGAAGAGGAAGCCCTCTACTTGTGGGCCTTAAAATGCACCATCACAACACCAGCGATCATGTCCCTATTATGTACACCAATAATAAAGCTACCCGTGGAGTTGTTCCCACAGTTCCACGAGTTGATAGTCATGCCCAATTTCAACCTGAAGAAGAGCGTACTGTTGAATATTTCTTTGCATCAGATGCATCTGCAGTAATTGAACACACAAACCGTGTACTATACTTTGAGGATGATGATGTCGCTCATATCAAAGATGGGGTTCTTAGTATTCACCGGTTGTCGGGCAGCAGCAATGATCCACATCAAAGAGAAATTTTGACTTTGAAATTGGAATTACAGCAAATAATGAAAGGAAACTATGACTATTTCATGCAAAAAGAAATTTTTGAGCAACCGGAATCCATTGTAAATACTATGAGGGGTAGACTTAACTTTGCTAATGGTACTGTCACTTTAGGAGGCATTAAGGATTATATCCCAGAGATTAAACGGTGCCGCAGATTAATGTTGATTGCTTGTGGAACCAGTTACCATAGTGCCGTGGCAACTCGTCAGTTGTTGGAGGAACTAACAGAGCTTCCAGTTATGGTAGAACTAGCCTCCGATTTCTTGGACAGAAACACTCCAGTATTTCGTGATGATGTTTGTTTCTTCATTTCACAATCTGGAGAGACAGCTGATACCCTAATGGCCCTGCGCTACTGCAAACGTCATGGTGCTTTAATTGTTGGAATCACTAACACAGTGGGCAGCTCCATCTGCCGTGAGTCCCACTGCGGTGTGCATGTTAATGCTGGTCCTGAGATTGGTGTAGCCTCAACGAAAGCTTACACTTCACAGTTTGTCTCTCTTGTTATGTTTGCCTTGGTTATTAGTGAGGATCGTATTTCCCTACAAAAACGCCGTGCTGATATTATAGCAGGGCTTCATGAACTGGACAGCAAAATTAGGCAAGTCCTAGCCTTGGATTCTGAAGTGAAAGCTCTTGCAGAAGATCTCTACCGCCAACGTTCACTGTTGATAATGGGCCGCGGCTACAATTTTGCTACGTGCCTGGAAGGTGCTCTTAAGGTAAAGGAGTTGACATACATGCATAGCGAAGGCATAATGGCTGGGGAATTAAAACATGGGCCTCTAGCATTAATAGATGACTCTATGCCTGTCGTGATGATCGTCATGCGGGATCCCGTGCACACCAAGTGCATGAACGCGCTGCAGCAGGTGACGGCGCGGCAGGGGCGGCCCATCGTCGTGTGCGAGGAGGGCGACGAGGAGACCATGTCCCTCGCGTCCCGATGTCTGCAGGTGCCAAAGACTGTGGACTGCCTGCAAGGGATCCTCACTGTGATTCCCATGCAGCTGCTAGCTTATCATATCGCTGTATTACGTAACTGCAATGTTGATTGCCCGCGAAATCTCGCTAAATCCGTAACAGTCGAGTAATTGTAAAATCGTTATTAATGCGCAGCAAATCTTATCATCATTTAATACGATTGTTCTCGTTATAGTGAGGTAAACAATGTTAGGCATAGTTTTGGATTACATTGCAATTTAAAATAAGTGGTAACAAGTTGTACATCAACAAAACCTTTGATAGTTAAAGAAGTATCCTGCTGCATGAGTTATTTCCCTGTGGACAAGATAAACAACCATCCTAACAAAGCAAACCATGCACGCATTTGCGGGGCCAATCAGTTTTTGAACTTGCTATAATATATTATAGCTAATTAATAATCAAGCCATCATGTATAAGGCTCCTCAAGGAAAATATTACCTATTTTTTCATTTAATACAATTGGTATTGATTAATCTGATTAGATATTTCTGTATCCATGTTAAGTATTGTAGATCGGGTATTTTTCGATCATACCAACTGTTAGCTTACTGATAGTATTTTGAAAGTTATCGTGTACTATGTCTGTCTATTGATTTCGCTTTTTTTTTTTTTTTTGCATCTGAAGAGTATAACAGTTATTATTATTATTATTATTTGGAGCCTGTCGTGTCCCACTGCTGGGCAAAGGCCTCCCCCCAATCTCTCCACTGATCTCTGTCGAGTGCTATGTCTGGCCACTCCTTCAAGAAGGAGTCCAGTTCATCCCGCCATCGCCGGTGAGGTCTGACAAATACAACTACTTATTTGATAACAATAAATATTGAATACAATAAAACAGTCCGGGTAATCTACCCAAACTTTGTTTGACAGACATGCCCTAACAATGCAACCTACCCCATTATAACGTGTTCAATACAATCGTTACAGGTCATCCGCGATAAATTAAATAAGAAAGTATTAGGTACGTTTCTTGAATTCACATGTTAACATTCCAATCACAATCAGTGAGTGCAAATGTGACTCGCTTTTACCAAAGATTCATTGATTGTGTAAGGCGTGTAAAGTCTGGAAATATCGTGCTCAGAGTTTTACTCAGAAAGATGGCGCTATCGCTCCATATTGTGGTCACTGAATTGCCTAACGTCATCTTTTGACAACCAGACCGCATAATATACGGAGGCGTACAGCGCCCTAGATTAGCTGTCAAATTAGAAGCACGAATTCGTCTTAGGCTTTACACATCCTATACTTGGTGAATCTTAACTTTACTTACAATGTATCGTTTTGATTACTATCCGATATTTAGGTGCCTATATTTTAATTGTTATGTTTTATATATATATACTTATACTAAGTTTTCTTCTCGAGTTTAATAAGGGGCTTGTGGGACTATATGTATTTATGTAGCCGAGAATACTTTACTAGCTAATGAAAGATCTCTGAAATAACTTTGGTCAAAACTTTGCGATGGTTAAATGAGAGTACACCTACTATTGAACTAATTATACCATCAACTTCGAAAAACAATGTTTGATCAAAATAACTCAAGAGATAAAAGTGACTTGGTTACGCGATATTACTTAGTATACCTATAAAGTAACGTGAATATAATTTACAATTATCCTAGTCAAAAAAGAGAAATAAATTAAAAACGCAACTTGTGTTAACATAACTATTTGGTTTTAATTGTGGCTGCGGACTTGGGGAGTATAATTTTCGAACTTGTTAAAAAAAGTTTACAGTACATATGGTGCTACTTTACCGCACTAGTGTGAAAATTAGCATATTACGTTACTATGTCGAACATTAAAAGGGCCATATGTACTGTAAAACGTTGTACGATAAATGTGCGAATAGGTAATTCGCACTTGTATCGTAATGTACTATTATAGTTTAAGTTTCGTCCAGAAGAAGTGTAAAATATTTCTACAATGCTTCTAATAAATAGTGATATTGAGTCACCATAAACCTCATAGGTATTTTCGTAGAAATGTGACATTTATGGAGACTCTAGCTAGGTCCCACTCTATTTGCTTTCATTCAACGTCTTTTAGGATCATCTACTTATAATTAATAGCCCCATTTTACGCATTTATTGTTAACATACTTTGAACTGAAATCTATGGCGTGTTTCTGCTCATCAAACGATAAACTTAAAAAATAAATGTATTTCTTGACGGAAATTAATACTGTCAATTCCGATATTTGGTTAACTTGGAACTTTACTTTAGGCGAGAGAAGTTGGGCTGGCCTCAGTTGAAGATAACTTTACACTAATCTTTAAACTGTAGTAATGAAATACAGCCTGCGTCAAATGGCTGATTAATGTCTGACAGAAGAGTCCGCTAGACAGGATTAAAAGTGCGCACTTTCCTAAAGCGACGGAGAATCCAATTCTTCTGATGTTGTTAAATAAGTTAGGTCTCAACCAAGTCTGAGGAAGAGGAAGATTATTGGTAATTAATCTTACTGCTACAGAAAGCTTACTTGCAGGCATGAGGCAACAACACTAGACTTATCCTATCCGAATAGTCACCATATTATAAATAGTGCAATATGAATGACCACGAGAATTTGCTTTATATTAAGTATCTACTTAATCACATTCCGTCAGATTTTCCTTTTGTACAGTCAGCACCAAAAGTAGCGGATCTAATAACGCTTCTTAAGTGGTTACTATTCTGTAACAGCTTAACAAAAAGTGATGGCTTTAATATATAACAACTGAAGACTGCAAAAAATATACTTCGAAACATGAATTTTAGAATTTTTTCTAAGTTTTGATAAGTTATCTGGGATGTTAGATACTTTTGGCGCGTTGTTTCATCCGCTTATATTGATGCTGGTTGTACGGCAAGATATTTCACCTATAATCACATTTCTAGATTATTTATTGTTAGAGACATTGGTTGATATATATGGTATTATATTACATTACTGCGACTTCCTATAGTATTTGTACTTAGTACTGTTTAGTGTATTTCAATTGTCAGTTTATAAGTTTATTCCAAAATATAGGTAGTTTACATTAGAGATTATTAGTAGGTAATGATGTAAGCGACAGCGAAATAGTTTGGTGCACAGTACAGCTACGTCTTGGATTGCATCTAAAATTATCATTTGCATTTTTCAATTTTATTTAATGTTATATACCAAAACATGCATGCCAGCGATACAAACTAAATCGTTATTGTGCTTTGGTTTAAGATTGATCACATAACTCTTAAACGTTCTCAAAATCGCTTCATTCGAAGTAAGGCTAAGCATAAAATAAATTGAATGTACTACCGATCTATCTTATTAACAAAGGCTAATTAATGTACATAAATAAGTGTCCGTGTACCAACTATGTACTCTCGTTTTCATCCATTTTACTTATGATAGTTATCATACTTTAGTAAGCTAGAATTTAGTGTAATAAGGAAAATATACTACCAATAAGGCTTTTACGCGTAACTCTCAATGGATAATGAAGGTGTGAAGTGTAAAACTATAGTTCAGCTAAACCAGGTACATTCTAACTATACATATTCTAACAACTGTTTGGAACTAAAATATTATAAGTAGCCCAAGTTTATATTTCTTCAAGATTTGTTCATATTTCTTAAGACATTAATAACCATAGTAACTAACGGTCGTCGTGGAAAAAAATCTATGTGGTAAAATAATATGTTATGTGGTCCCTCCGGTCAAATATAATTTAACTAAATGAAGTTCATAAAGCAGTAGTCTTCTGAACCCCCATTGTAAATTTATTCTATAGCGTGAGGTGACGTACGCGTTTGCGTTAAGTCTCATTTTGTATGGGATTTAGAAACAGCGCGCCAAGCGGGATGTTTAGGAAACTCAAAATCCCACACAAAATTTATAATCCTATCCCGTAGTTATTTATACGCACATATTCATACATACATACATACACACATACCCTCACATAAACACTCTCACTTACCTAAAAGTTACTGAGACCTTTTTAACTGTCTTTGTACTTAGTTTGATAGTTAGTAATATAATAAAAAAATTAAATTTGCTTTAACAATAATGTATACTGTTAAAATATGAACCGCATCATTTCAATACTTCTCTGAGATTCCCACGTTACAGGCTGAGCCTAGTGTGGGGATCATTGTACTGTTGCTCATGTAATGCCAAATTCTTGAAATAAATATATTATTCTATTCTATTTAAAAAAATGCACTTAACGCAAACGTGTACGTCACGTTACGCTATCGAATAAATTTACACTAGGGGTACTGTATCTGAAGTTTTCTTACTCTTGAGCTCTAAAAACGCTGACCCTCTTTTTCTTAATACTATTCAAATTAATGTACAGTCAGCGTCAAATACTTCGTAGCAGTCAAAGTAGCCAAATAGTTCGGTACACCATATATTTAGTATGGTGTACCGAACTATTTGGCCGCTTTGACTGCTACGAAGTATTTGACGCTGACTGTACCTACCAATTTATGGTAATCTCGTGCTCGTATGATGCTATATTATTTGACACCGTGTTTTTACGTCGGCGGCTCCTTAAGGAAGCGTGAAAGGCTCGCCCCGAGCACGGAACAGTGAAGGACTCTGCTGAGATTGAAACTTATTCAATAGATAACCATTTTATTTTATGCATTTTACTTGTGATACTTAACTCAATTTTAGTGGTTTATTTTCCATAGTCCACTTTTCAGGCAACAGTTTCCTGTATAGTTACATTACAGGAGTCCTAAGTTGAGCGCGTCGCCTTAGGTAGATGAAGGTAATAAATGTCTCAAAATTTGTAAGTAATTTAGGTACGCGTAATGAGAGATTCCACTTGGTTTGACGAGGTGATGCGCTCGGCTTGGTATGCGCTGACTCGATATATTTAGTTATCAATCATTTATCTTGTATTTGTTGACATTGTTAGATTTTCTTGCAAATCGTCACAATCACAAGTATTTAGTCTAATGTAGAGATTAATAATAATATACGTTTTATTTTTCATATTTTATGTACGTGCATAGAATTATAATATAACTTTATTTTGTGATATTATTTCTCGTTTTATTTTAACAATAAGTAATATAATAGTTATTAAACGTCAAAAATCACCTCAAACGTCTAATTAATTTTAATTTACGCCGTGTTAGTAAATATTATATTTACTATATAATATTTAAATTTATCTTTTTATCAGATACCTATCTGATTCATTAAAGAATTGCAAGAGCAAGCTAAAGTTCAGGGACTTGGGTCTATATTTTTAATTCACTACACAAAAGGAACCATCGTCGAGAGTGATATCATTTTGTCTAAATTGTGTTTCTGGCGGATACTTGTTTTGGGCAGCAAGTCCACTGTATCCACAGTCATTGAAGTAAAACAGAAAAATAAATATGTAATAAAAAATTATATTACTAGTAAAAGACAAAAAACAAAAAATCAATTAAGCGCTGTCGTGAGACACGTTGTCGTTTTGCCTCTACGAACCATTTTCGCTACATACCATGTTATCAGCTACGACCATAACTCAGCGGTGAATGTGTTAAAGGCATCGGGTCGATGAGGCCCGTTGCAAGTATGCTTATATTTGCGAAGTTAACTAATTGCTGTAGCGAAGGTGTGTGTAGGTATGTGTGTACGGCACCATGCCGTAGAAATTTTGAATATGCATTTCATATGTGATTTTTGAAATGATAAAATTGCTGATGTAGCGTTGCATGGTGAACTGAAAATCCGCTGTAATAGAAATAGAAACTCAATTATTAAAATGCTATATTATTTTTTGTAAGTACTTTATTTAGGTTTTTTTTTTATATACAAGGTGCCCGTGAGCATTGCGAGAGATTTTAATGGTGCATTCCTGATGGCAACAGAAGCAAAAAATGTTATATGACTTTTTGTTAAAGAAAATGTTTTTTTTTTCCCCTTTTATTGAACACTCCAGTACATAAAACGTAATTTTTATTGATAAACACATAACCTAAAATTAACTGAAAAGTTTTTTTTTATTTGGGGGTAGCCTCTCCAATACATTTTTAAAATTTTTCGATGTCAATCAATAGGTATGTCCAGACTAGACCTCAAAGTGGCAATACCGCAGTCATGTGTTTTGTACCGACTTATGGCGAAAGAATGATTTCGAAAAACATTTAATTATCTCTGAAACTAGGCCTAATACAGAAAAAATATATGACATTTTAGTTTCTAAATATTACCAAGAATGTTTAGTTAAAATGTCTCGCAATGCTCACGGGCACCTTGTATATAATAATATATGCTATTTATTTACAATAACAATATACATAATGGATATATACAGATGATATAACTAGCTTATATCTAAAATAGGCCCTTTATTTAGCTATAATCATATCCCAAATTGAATATAAGTGAAATTGCCCGATAAAATGATTTGTTACCGAGTATGTACCTAAGTTTTTTTTTTAAACAAGCATGGGTTTTCGCTTCCAGTTCCGAATATTGGTTTAGAAAATAGAAGTGAATCATTTTTTTTTTTTCTGAAATTAAAATAGCTAGTAAAAGTAGTTTTTAGAAAAAAACATAAATTTTCATTTGCACAAATTAAATATGATGTAAAAAATAAAGTGCACCCGGTACAAAATGTGTAAGAATTAAAAAAAACACCTGGAGGATATTTATGTTTACCTATTAATTCCAGAGAAAAACCCATTTTTCCCAACATATTTTCGAAAAAAAAATCTTGACTAATTTCACTTTTTAGGGTTCCGTAGCCAAATGGCAAAAAACGGAACCCATATACATTCGTCATGTCCGTCTGTCTGTCCGATTATGTCACAGCCACTTTATTCCGAAACTATAAGAGCTATACTGTTCAAACTTGGTAAGTAGATGTATTCTATGAACCGCATTTAAGATTTTCACACAAAAATAGAAAAAAAAAAACATAAAATTTTGGGGGTTCCCCATACTTAGAACTAAAACTCAAAAAATCTTTTTTTATCAAACTCATACGTGTGGGGTATCTATGGATAGGTCTTCAAAATGATATTGAGGTTTCTAATATCATTTTTTTCTAAACTGAATAGTTTGCGCGAGAGACACTTCCAAAGTGGTAAAATGTGTGCCCCCTCCCCCCCGTAACTTCTAAAATAAGAGAATGATAAACCAAAAAAATATATAGGGAGCGTGCATGAACTGTAGGAGGCAGCACAGGAGCCGTCAGACTTTTGGCGCGAGGCGTAAATGTGATGTCTATTGTTCCGATGTAGCCCAAAAGATGGCAGAACCTACTATGCACAAGAAAACACGTGACGTGTAAATGTACATGTTTATGGTTCCGATTCAGGCCACAAGATGGCAGACCCTCCAACGCGCACGGTCCCTATATGATGTACATTACCATGCAAACTTCCACCAAAAATTGGTTTGAACGAGATCTAGTAAGTAGTTTTTTTTAATACGTCTATAAATAAAATAAAATAAAAATCATCAAACCCATACGTGTGGGGTATCTATGGATAGGTCTTCTAAATTGATATATAGGTTTCTAATATCATTTTTTTCTAAACTGAATAGTTTGCGCGAGAGACACTTCCAAAGTGGTAAAATGTGTTTGTGTCCCCCCTGTAACTTCTAAAATAACAGAATGAAAAATCTTAAAAAAAATATATGATTTACATTACCATGCAAACTTCCACCGAAAATTTAAAAAATTGGTTTGAACGAGATCTAGTAAGTAGTTTTTTTTAATGCGTCATAAATGGCACGGAACCCTTCATGGGCGAGTCCGACTCGCACTTGGCCGCTTTTTTTTCATTTTAGGATATGATTACAGCTAAATAAAACTCATTTAATAAAAGTAACTAATACTTTAAATGTTATTTCTATGAAAGCCGATTTTCAACCCACCTTGTGCGCTGCGTACGAAGCGGATCTGTATACAGGCTGTTTATCTAGTCACCTGCAATAATTTACGAGCTGACTATATAAGTCATGTTTTTACTATGGAACCAACCCTAAAATCGTGAAAAAAATGGGAGTAAATACTCTCCCATAGAAAATGTTAAGGTCAGACAGTCAAAATGTACAGTCAGCATCAAAAGTAGCAGATGAAACAACGCGCCAAAAGTATCTGATATTCCGTATAACTTTTCCAAATGTAGATAATTTTCTAAAATTCGCGTTCAAAAATATATTTTTTACAGTCTTAGTTGTTCTATATTAAAGACATCACTTTTTGTTAAGCTGTTACAGAATGGTAGATACTTATGAAGCGTTATTTGATCCGCTACTTTTGATGCTGACTGTATGACATAGCCAATATTTTTTCGGCGTTGGTCCCATAGTAAAATTTGCTCATTATGACCTATATATTTACCCCGTAAATTATCGCAGGTGACTAAATAAATATCCTGCGGTGGCATCATGGTTCCATTTTTATCACTTGTCACTATGCCTGTCACTTTCGCGCTTACATATTTGTTAGAACGTGACAGACATGGTGACAAATGATAAAGAGTCGACCATCTTAGCCCTACTGTATAGACGCATCACAAGGTTGTATTGTATAAGTCTCCATACAAAGACAGACAGACACCAAAATCCGTTGAGTGCGACTAGGGTTTGCGATCCGAATATTCGGATATATATTTTTTTCGAATATGCGCCAATATAAATATCAGAAAATATTCGAATATTACAACTCAAAATATCCGAATAAACGGATATTTTAGATAACACAGAAATAAGGTTTTTAACTACATATGTTTTAATACAAAGACGTTACCCCAACTAATTTTAAATGGTTACTATGTTGTCTGTAAAACCGTACTTAATAAGGAGGGTTTATATCTGGATTAACTGGTGCATAGTTGGAAATACATCTAGGCAGGGCCTCACCTCGTGTTCATTCGACAGGAAATACTATGAAAGCAATACTTACTTACTCCACTTGTTCAGTGGCCAAAACTCCAAAAAGGATCTTGGCCTAATGGTAATGTTTGTCATCGTCACTCGATATACGGCGTACTATATGGCGTACTTTCTATGCGTTGCAAAGTGTAAATCAGAATCTTCTAAGAATGTTGAAACATACTCTTTAGATTTTTCTTTTCATCTTTACATGTATAGTAACATTCTTACACACGTGGATAATATGATTGTTTACCTTAAACGATTAAACACACGTTTTTCTGCGAGAAAACAATTAGAAAAGCACCAGATCGGAGTTATTTTCACATCGCTTTTGAGTATCTGCCTCAAGATTTTTAAAATCCCATAAAATAGAATAATTCACCTGCACGGGGCTCGCAGTAACAATCGACGTTGATCTTAGTTGCTAAAAATAACTATTGTATCGCAATTACCTACATCGTGTATATGTATTACGTTATAGTTTGTAAATGCACGGTACGTGTCTTCTGTA
Organism: Cydia pomonella; assembly: GCF_033807575.1. NCBI lineage: Eukaryota > Metazoa > Arthropoda > Insecta > Lepidoptera > Tortricidae > Cydia > Cydia pomonella. The sequence continues at coordinate 33,749,783 of NC_084703.1, read as the reverse complement.
ACTATACATATGTATGCGTGTTTGTTATACATTTACCCCCTTATTCATAAACGTGTACTAAAGTTACGATGTCGCTAATAATCGTTTGTCCCTTTCCATCATACCAATACGTCGGAAAGGGACAAACGATTATTAGCAGCATCGTAACTTTAGTACAGGTTTATGAATAAGGGGGTTAGAGTTTAATAAAACATTTTTAATTGTATCTTATCGCACTGGCATGCAGGGTGCCTAGCCAAGGTGACAATCGTTTGCGATACGACAATGAAATGCTTTGTGTTTTTCTATCACTCTATACAATATTAGTGCGACAATGACCGTTGCGTTTCGTTCGCTACGGAGCGCAAACGATTGGCATGTTGGCTACGCAGCCAGGTGTTCACATTGAATAGCATATGCTCTGATTTTCTTAATAATCAAATTGCGCTTGGGTGTGATTTTGGCCACTTCGCTCTGTTAGCTTGCTCCTGAGTGTAGTTGCCAACTTATCACTAGTCCTTCTAAGCTAACTCGCAGCGCCGACTTTGATACAAAAAAGGGTTGGGGGGTGTCACTATACCGACCCTAAACGTCATATTTTCGTAGAAATTTGACATTTATGATGACATTTCCACATTATTACAAATTCCATGCAGACTTACCTTGGTCCAACTCTAATTATTATTAGAGTTACCTTTTGCTAGCTTGTCGTTTTAAAAATGCCTCTAGAGATACGGTTTGCAGCTACGCGAAATTGTTTTATAATGGTTCCTGGCATGGAGTCGCGCGTGCACACGCTGCACCGGTTTGTAATGTATGGATTATATGTAAGACGGCACATTGCTTACCTATGTGCCGGTATCGTAACCCAATTATGTTAACATTCGCTGCCAGCAACTCGAACTCCAAGTTCATCGATGTTGCCACACGCCTGCCAGCAACGGCAGCAACTGCATACGAAGTTGTCGAATACACTTATAGTAGATTGTTGACCATAGTCGGAGGCTGACATAACCTGATCTGTCTGATGATAACCTTTCACCCGAGTTAAATGCTCTTTTCATTTCGAATACGAGGAAAGTAAAATATATGAGTTTTTTTTTAAAACATGACTAAATACATTTGACATATACCTATATCTAAGGACGGGCCTTACAGGCACTAAGAATGGCGCTAGTTCAGTGGTGTCACTCACGAATTCGAGCCAATCGTGCAGTCCAACGGAACTAGTTGCGAGCAATCGCGCGCTCGATGCGAACTCATCAACCAATCGCGTTGCGGCGTCAGACTGCACGATTGGCTCGAATTCGTGTCCATGTCCGAGTCACCGCTGTACTGGTCCCATTCTTATTCCGTCCGTAAGGCCCGTCCTTAGATATATACATATGTCAATGAATAAATATAATTATTATAGCATTTCTTGAGGGTACTTTTAATTAACCATATTTTAGATACAAATATCGTTATTTATGGAATATGGGGAGTTAAATATCAGAATGGAAATTGTATAACAAATCTATTTAAAACCGAATTTGAATTGCTTATCGCAAAAAATTAAAAGAATCGTACTTGGAAAGTAAAATGCTCCAGTGTCATAATCAATTGTTTTATTGGAGAATTTAAAACCTAAAGCATTCTGCAGGTATTTTAATTTTTTTTTGTGTGTTCATACTTTTTTATGACACCCGAAAACCTTTGTTTTACGACAAACAGAATCACTGACGAGAATAAAATGTATTCGGTATTGACACGCCAAACATTCGAATCGAAACGCGAAATGTGTTGTGACATACCTTCATGGTTGTGATCAAAAAGCTTGTGGTGTTCAATGAAAAGACGATTTATTTGCTACGGGATGAACCTACGGCGGCAAGAGCGACTTGCTGATTCAGCCGCAGAGTAGTAAGCAAACCAGAGCGCTCCTTCACGCACCAACTGACCTCGGCAGTTCCCGAAACGTCCCGATGACCGACCCAGGGCTGCACGATCACCTTGCCACGTCAGGGGAGTACCCACCTACGTCAGTGAAACTTATTTGAGAGCTAGCCCTGGAAAATAAAACCAGCCTAGTTATTTTAGTATACTATCCTTTTTGCTATTAGATCCAGAAGTTTTCCTTTGTCGGAACGAAAAATATAACTCATTAAATATAACTGACTTATAGCAGTTAGGTACTCCATTAATCTTGCAGATATATCTATTGGCATACTTATCAGTTATGATGATAAATTCAAATCTGATCAAAGCAGTTCTACGTAATGGCGAAGCGACATTTCCGCCTGATATCACTAGGTACTTCACACAACACAAAGCGATCATAATCAGTGGCATTAATAGCCAACGAAAAGATGACATGCGTGAAAGTGGAAATACCCCTAGGTACATGTACCTATAAGACCTTGACCTTGTCTTGTTTTTTTACATTGCTACTAATTTTAAAGTTATATTAACTCGTAAACCTTAACCATGTACTTAACACAGGCAAGTGCGAGTCGGACTTGCACTAGGGTTCAGTACCATCATACCATACCTATTTTTTTTTTGTCCGACTATTGACCTATTTTTTTATGATCTGCCTTTGAATATCCATCCTTGAGGTTTGCACGATTTGGCTTGTGTTCGTTAGTCTGATCATGAAATGGCGGCGTTTCATGATCTACCTAGAAATATATCACTTGGAGGTTTGCACGATTTGGCTTGTATTCGCTAGTTAGATCATAAAATGGCGGCATTTCTTGATCTGGTTAGGAATAGGTAACCTTTAGGTTTGCCCTATTTGGCTTGTGTTCGCTAGTCAGATCAGTCAGATTTCATAGTGACGTTTCATGATCTGCCTAGGAACATCTTGAGCTTTCATGATTAGCCAAAGATTATCACACCTTGAAGTTTGCACGGTTTACCTTGTGTTCCCTAAACATATCATGAAATGGCGGCGTTTCATGATCTGCCTAGGAATATCTCACCCTACTTATCGATATGCCTAAAAGTTGCCAAGCAAATCATCAAACGTTGAGGTTTAAACGATATGGCTGGTGGTCGCTAGTCAGATCATGAAAAGGTGAATCAGTTTCACACAATTCTTATTAAGTACTTAAGTAAGTTTATCTAATTAGATATGTCTATACAGAATAATTAATTGCCAAAATTGAAATCCAAAGTCCTTAAACATTCCAGACTTACGTTTATACATTATATGTTAATACTGAAACGGTTTTACTAACTATTTATATATACGTAATCAATTCGATATAGGTTGGACACACATTTCCGTCAGTAGAAAAAGGCGGCAAATTTGAAAACAAGTGCAATCACGGATCTACGATGAGTAGATGACGCTTAAAGAATTAAAGATAGTTAAAGTGTGCAAAACGTAAGCCTTCACGCATATGAACATACCATGAGTGCGAAAGAGACAGACTACAAATGAAAAGTCGTGACCATTTTTTAATTCGACAGTGGCGGCTAACGGCTGCCATTTATAAATTTTTAAACACATGTCCGGCATCGTAACACCTTAAGTATTTTAATTAGAAAATATAAATCTCATCCACATGGAATCCAAGGCTATAACCGCGAAAATCGAAGTTCATCAATTGCGGGCGTTTTTCTGTGTTATTACGTCTTAGTGAGAGTAAAAGACAAAGATCTCCGCAATTTGCGAATTTCGGTTTTATCGGTAGGCCCCCAGTTATTAGTATGTGTAAGCGAGAACGAATATCGACAGTCGAAAAATCGGATATCGTTAGTGTTGTGTGTCGACAGAGTAACATCTCTAGTGCGCAAAATGTTCAAGTCAATAAACAAGACCAAGTGCGAGTAGTTCGAAAAACTCACGCGGCTAGAAGATGTTGATGTCAACTTTAGTCAGTCTTCTTCGAGACCACGGGGACAATGCCGTCCTAGGAACGTCGGATGTAAACATAAAAATTAAAACTTATGCGATTAAGTCCTGTTTATATGAGTTAATTTATACATGAGAAAAGATCTTGGCCAAACTATATATTCCACGTTATCCTAATATCCCAGATACATATAACTCATGGTCACCCTAATTAGAAAGAGATGCAACGAACCACTTTGACTTCTCATGTGGACACACTAAGTCCGTGGCGGCAAGGCACTGATTCAAACTGGGAACTGTCAAATGGATTTTTGGTTGATTAAGTTCGCCCACCCAATATAACCAAGTAGCCGCCATAGAAGATTCTGACAGTTGAGATTAATCGACTCGTGAGCGAATAGCGGCGCGAAGCGATCGCGAGTGTGGAGTTTTGCAAGTTCGCGCTTCGCGTCTCCTTGACACGGGCCAAATACCGACAAAAACCGGGGAATAAGGCGCGAAGGCGTGAACAATCTGCGAAATCGACGCGAGGGCCCTCCACATTCGCGTTCGCGGCTTCGCGCCTCGATTCGCGCACGAGTGTGGAGGGCCCTTATCAATAAGTGAAACTAGGGGCTCTGTGAGCTAGGGGCCTACCGCGAAAACCGAAATTCGCAAATTGCGGGGATGTTTCTCTTTTACCCTCACTATTTAAGGCGTAATAAGAGTGACAGAGAAAAATGCCCGCGATTGACGAACTTCGATTTTCTCGGTTATAGCCCTGTATACCTCGAAATTAGCTTAAAAAATGATTACTTTTCGAGTCACAGTGAACTCGCAACAGTCATAAGTGCCATATACGTTATTGGCGCTTAAGTCTTTTATAACAATTTTTTGCCCATAGATTACAAGAAATTCTATAAAATATCTAATGTGAGTCCACCAATCAAATCAAATCCGGTATTTCTACATGCGCCACGCCTCTAACCGCGTCGAATTCGCGCCTAAAATCAAATGGGTTTATCGCCCCCGCTTCGCCTTCGCGGCAAGGTCGCTTACCTAAGCCCACAGAATGTTGGTCTATGCCTTAGACCTCGTTCCCACTATGTCGTCTGTCGGGACGACTTTTTATCGTGTGTCGTAGCGGCAGAACATTTTATATGAAACTATTCACACTCGTCCGACAACGATTTTGTGTCGGATCCGACGTAAAATATCGTGTGTTTTGTCAGCCCTCCGTCCGGAATAAAATCGTGTTTGATGGCACTGTTCATATGATGTCGGATGTCGGGCCGACCCTGCCGGCGCCGCACCCCCTATGCCTCCCGTGCGTCGCTGCCGCTCGCTGATCGCATCGCGTAATTCGCGCATACACACATTTTGGCGCGCAAGCAGAGTTGTTGCGTACATCGTGTACAGAAGCCTCGTTTGACTGTCGTTAAAATGGCACCAGCTGCGGTTGTGGCCGACAGCCGACTAGTGTGAACAGATGCGCCGACACCCGATTAAAAATCGTCTCGACAAACGACTAGTGTGAACAGAGACGCCGACACCCGATTAAAAATCGTCGCGACAGACAACATAGTGGGAACGAGCTCTAAGCCTAAGACACTCCCAACGTAACAACGGTATTGACGTATTAAAAGAAGAGGACGCCCAATGCGAAAGAAATATGTCAAAATATATGGAGCAAACTGACATTAGGCAATGCACTCTGGTAGATGCTAAAACGCTTCTTTATAATTTTAGTCAAGACAAGTATTTCATACAAAAGTAAATTTAATGCAATACAGTTTAGTGTCTCCAAACGGACATTTCAAAACTTTTAAGACTTTATATAATGAATAGCGAGTGAATGGAGTCGCTTTATGTATACAAATTATATTAATATAATAAAATTGTCTTTAAATAAAATTATCAAATCGGAAATAGAATCCATATTTTTTTTTAAATAACGATTGAGATAGTTGTCTGAATGATCTTTGTTTTAAATGACACAAGCAGTCTGCGATTGCCCTGCAGGAGTATGCTACTTTAGAAGAATATTTTACTACGTACATAAATATAAAATAAAACGACTTAAAAAACACCTAGTTTCCTTGAAATAAATTCAATTTGTTGTATAATTGTCTTTTTGATCTACATTTACTTTTGAATCTTTCTTTCAATGTAATGTAAACGTAAGTAGAAACGAAAGTTAGATACAGGTTGGTTATCGACTTTATTACAACAATTCTATGATTGCTGTTATGTTCTTCTTCTGGTGGACATGACGTAATAGTACATTATGATACAAGTGTGCTAAGTTGGTCATAACACACGAGGCGATATTGTGCGCGCGAGCTGCAAGCGAGCGCGCAACAAGAAAGCCGATGTGGGTAATCACTGATGTACACGCGTTTCATACGACGTTTTTCAACACACTTGCGAGGAAAAAAACAAAACTTATAAATTAGATTTTCACAATGGTGGCTTACACTTTTAACATCGAATAATTGCACCAACGCGTGCTGGGCTTGTAGGCACTTATTCGCCAGTTCATTGAAGTAAGCTACCAACACGTTTTCCAAGAAAGACTGGGCGTTTTTGCTGATTTTCCATTGAATAAAAGTTTCAAATGCCGCCAATTATTTTTCATCCGATTATGATGGTAAAAGGGTATCGTTCTCGGCTCTTGTCTCTATTACATAGTATTACTGGCAGTATTACTGGCAGTGTCAATTTTATGTGTTCTTCATTTTTAATGCTTGAAAATGACATTTTCGTCAATATATAAACTAAAAACATGCAAAACTATTCCAATTTTATGACAAATACGGAAAATGGCTGGCGCGTTATTTTTTTTACGTACGTTTTCAATGCGCGCGCAAGGCAAAGGCGCGAACGAAATAGACAAACAGCCTATTATAGATTTTGTCATGGCTTATTTCCCTTCGCATGTAATGAATTAAAAAAGTTTCAGTTTCACATAACGTTTCGGCAACGCGTATGTGACACCCTGGTGTTTCAGGACTACTAGGTTACCTATGGGGCTACGGTGACCGTTTGCCACCAGGTGAGACGTATGCCTGTTTGACACCAACATGGTATTAATTTCAAGCCAGCACCCCTAATATAAAAGTAGTAAACAAGGACTCACTAAACCTCCTAGGGTCACCAATTTTCGAAGAAGCCATTCCCAGCATCATTACAAACGCGATTACTAAATTCAAAAACTGCGCCGATCGCTTGCTCGACGTCAATTCTCATTCCGCTCTGACTATTTTAAAATCCTGCCTTTTTGTACCAAAATTTACTTATTTGCTCCGCTGCTGTCCATTTTGGAAACACCAAAACTCCTTAACACCGATTGACAACCTTATTAGATCTTCCCTAGAATCCATTCTAAATATACAACTTAGCGAGCATTCTTGGAACCAGGCGTCCCTGCCCATCAGATTCGGCGGGCTGGGTACGCGCAAAATTTCTAGTGTTGCTTTACCAGCGTTTCTATCTTCCGTCCATGGCACGTCCTCCCTCGTAGGAAAAATATTAAAGGCCCGCACTTTAAACTACGAGACGGCGTGCTTGACGGAGGCCAGAAACGCCTGGCTGACGGCTTGTCCGGGTCAAAATTTACCTTCAAAATTAAACATTCAACGTTGCTGGGACGACACGTTGTGCAAAATTAACTTTGATAAACTACTTTCCAGCTCAGTTGGTCCTACACGCGCGCGGCGCCTCGCAGCTGCAGAACTAGAATCCGGCCAGTGGCTGCATGCCTACCCCTCCCCCCCCACCGGTACATATCTAGAGCCGGATACCCTCCGTTTAGCCGCAAGCCTTAGATTAGGAGTAAAGGTCTGCGCCCCCCACAGATGCCCCTGCGGCGCAACCGTCGACGTGCTTGGACACCACGGCCTTTGTTGTCAATTAAGTGCCGGTCGCCTCTCCAGGCACGCTGCCCTAAACGATATCATCCGCCGATCTCTTGCTACCGTCAACGCGCCGGCTATCCTTGAACCAAACGGCGTTTCGAGGGACGATGGCAAGAGACCGGACGGTATGACCCTGGTCCCATGGAAGATGGGTCGAGTGCTAGTCTGGGACGCCACATGCGTCGATACACTGGCACCGTCCCATCTACCAAGAACTTCGGCCAAGGCTGGGGCAGCTGCCGAGGCGGCTGAAACCAAAAAGGTTTTCAAATATCGAAGTCTCGGCCCCCAATACCACTTTGTGGCGTTTGGAGTCGAGACACTAGGGCCGTGGGGTCCAAGCGCCAAGATACTTTTTAAGGAAATGAGTAAAAGGCTCATAGACTCTACCGGTGACCAGAGAGCTGGCAGCTTTCTCTCGCAGCGCATTAGTATTGCCATTCAGCGAGGGAATGCTGCCAGCATCTTTGGCACAATGCCGCGGGGGCCTTATTTAGATATATTTTAATTTAGATTAGTTTTTACCATTTTGTTTTATTATGTGCTGTATGTTTCCCATTGAATGTAATTTATTATTAGAATGTCGCAATAAAACATGTGGAATTTGCAAATTGAACCATAATATTTTTATGAAATATAAAAATCTAATGTAGACTCCATAGATTTTTGTTCCGTGACCACCATTAATTTGTATCAACAAAATGAATTATTAAATACCATAAAATTACGTAGACTTCACATTAGTTCTGTTAAAAATATCAATAGAACTCACTGAAATAAATATATATCATCCAATTTTATTGTTGTTTTGCTATTATAAGCGCATTTTTTCACAGAACATTTCGTCATGTTTGACAGTTGTCGTTGTCGACGGGCCAAACGAGACTGGGATCAAAACTCATGCTCAAGCCGTTCGAGCATTACTTTTGTGGGGCCATTTTTTTCGGCTGATTGTGAATCCAGTTAATTATACTTACATCAATGAACAACGGTGTGTTTTATCCGCGCCGCGTCGCTTGACGTTAGCGAGTAAACCGCGTCGCTTGACGTTAGCGAGTAAACCGCGCCGCTTGACGTTTGCGAGTAAACCCCGCATCGCCCCGCAACGCTTATCGTGTTCGCAACGCAATGCGGGTGAATCAATCCTTGATACCTATAGATGTGTGCTACGTGGGTGGTCTTGTTTAGCTTATTGTGACAGAATGGTAACTACTGAATCCTACACTGAGCATTGCCCGACATGCTCCTGGCCGATTTTTTAATTTCAAACGCTCGATTTCGTCACTAGAAAATGTGTGAAAAACGGCCAATGCAAATTTTTAAAATACGAGCGATAATTATTCCAGTACGCATGATTTTTAACAGACTTCAAGATTTCAAAAGAGGAGGTTATCAATTCGGTTGTATGTTTTTTTTAAATGTTTGTTACTCCATAACTCCGTCATTTCTGAACCGATTTTGAAAATTATTTATTTGTTTGAATTTATATATATACAGATTGGTCCCGTTTTTGTCAAAACTCAGTTTTGATGATGGGATCCATGAGGAATCGAGGGAACTCTTCAAATGTGAAAGGCATACATATAGTGATTTTTGTATTTTCTGTAACAAATCAAGCATTTACATTTAAAAAAGTGACATTTGATGAAGTGGAACTGCTGATGATGATCAGAATGGAACTCTTCAACGACGCATAGTACACGTTTGGCGATTTCTCCTCTTCGCTGTGTTTGTTAAGTAAATTAAATTTTCAAAACAATTTTTTTCAGGTTCGAGTTCTGACGATGGGGTCCATGAGGAATCGAGGGAACTCTTCAAATATGAAAGGCATACATATAGTGATTTTTGTATTTTCTATGACAAATCAAGCATTTACATTTTAAAAAGTGACATTTGATGAAGTGAAACTGCTGATGATGATCAGAATGGAACTCTTCAACGACGTATAGTACACGTTTGGCGATTTCTCCTCTTCGCTGTATTTGTTAAGTAAATTAGATTTTCATGACAAATTTTTGTCTGGTTCGAGTCCTGACGATGGGGTCCATAAGGAATCGAGTGAATTCTTCAAATATGAAAGGCATACATATAGTGATTTTTGTATTTTCTTTAACAAATCAAGCATTTACATTTTAAAAAGTGACATTTGATGAAGTGGAACTGCTGATGATGATCAGAATGGTACTCTTCAACGACGCATAGTACACGTTTGGCGATTTGTCCTTTTCGCTGTGTTTGTTAAGCAAATTAAATTTTCAAGACAAATTTTTGTCAAGTTCGAGTTCTGACGATGGGGTCCATGAGGACTCGAGGGAACTCCTCAAATGTTAAAGGCATATATATAGTGATTAGTATTTTCATTAACAAATCAAGTATTTACATTTGTAGAAGTGACATTTGATGAAGTGGAATTGCTGATGATGAACAGAACGGAACTCTTCAATGATGCATAGTTCACGTTTGGCAATTTGTTCTCTTTGCCAAGCAGTTAGGTTTTCAAGGCACATTTTTATATTTCTATCCTATTTAGTTTTTTTAATAATTATCTGGTGCTTTATTTCATGCATGGTTTGAAATAATTTATCTTAAATACAGTCGAATACCCTATTGCGGGTAGGTATCTTACCAGTCAACCATAGGGCAAATCTAAAATGTGTCAAGGTGGGTGCAGTGGCAAAAAAAAACAAGGTAACATGTTTTTTTTTTGCCACTGCACCTTTTCTACATAATTAGGCGTAGGACGCTGTCTTTTTAATTTCATTGTATGAAATCTCAAATCGACAATAATCGTTCTTTCACCGGTCTCCCTCAATGAAGTCGGTTTTTTTTCTTAAAAATTGTTATTATTATTTTTAAGCCATAAATTGTAAGTTTACGTGTGGATGTTAGACAATACATAGAGAATCAATACAATTTTACCCAGTGAAGCTACATACGGGTGGATTGAAAAATTCGCGGCCTGAATATTAAAAACAAAACAGGTTTTTTTTTATTTTTATTTTTCTACATGGTCCCCGTCGAGTTGAATGCACTTGTTCCATCTGGATTCCAGAGCCATTACACCACTTTTGAAGAAGCTTTCCTCGAGACCTTCAAAATAGGCATCCACCTCAGCTTGGACCTCGGCGTTGCTTGAAAATTTCATACCACCCATATGTTTTTTTTTTAATTGGGGAACAGATGAAAGTCCGATGGTGCTAAATCGGGTAAATAGGGTGGGTGGGGCAATAATTCAAACCCACATTTGGCAATCTCCGCCATCGATTTTAGTGACGTGTGAACACGTGCATTGTCCTGGTGGAAGATAACTTTCTTTGTCAACATTCCAGGTCTTTTTATCTTCAGAGCTTCGCGTAATCTGCGTAATAACTCGCAATAATTGTGGGAATTTATAGTTTTACCTCTCTGGAGATAGTCAACCATTATTATTCCCTTTGCATCCCAGAAAACAGATGCCATGACTTTATTGGCCGACAAAATTGCTTTGGCTTTTTTGGGAGGCGGAGAACCAGGACGAACCCACTGCTTCGATTGATGTTTGGTCTCTGGTGTATAGTGGTGGACCCACGTCTCGTCCATAGTTACAAATCTTTCCAAAAAGTCTTGAGTATCGGCTTCATACAGGTCTAGACATTCACGTGAATTAGTACGGCGAGCGATTTTTTTTCCACTGAAAGAAGCCTCGGGACCCATCTCGCCGACACCTTGGAAAAACCTAATTCGTTGACTATAATATTTTGAGTTCTTTCATAAGAGATGCCTACGATGTCAGCTATTTCCCGCACCTTTAATCGCCGGTCTTTCATTATATAATTGCCACATTGTCCGTGTTAGTCACCGTTGTTGGCCTCCCGGGACGAGAGTCATCTGCGATACTATCTCGTCCACGCTTGAATTCAGCTGCCCATTTTTTCACCATCGTATATGATGGACAGGATTGCCCTAATGTACTTTGCATATCATCATAAATTTGCTTCTGTGTCAATCCTTTTTTTATGGAGGTATTTAATCACAGCACGCTGCCCTAATTTCTCCATTTTCACGATATCTACCGACACGTAACTTTAAATATGCCGTAAAATTGTTTTTAAATATAGACGCCAATTGAAATTTTGCGGGAAGACAGTTGAATAATAACAGTTCAAAATGGCGGCAGAAAAAGGAAAAAAGTTTTTTTTTTAATTGGCCAGGCCGCTAATTTTTCAATGAACCCAATTACATACGTACTATTTAACAGTTATCATATCCGCTGTTTTTTGGTTATAATAAATTTCGGTTTTATTTTAAAGCTTTTCTTTATCATTCGTCTCTAGCTCTACAACTTACTCCACTATAGTTTACCTTATTGTGACGGAAGGGTAACTACGGAACCCTACATTGAGCATGGCCCGACATGCACTTGGCCGGTTTTTTATATAGATATTTTCGTTTATTTTTATTAATATACTATTCGTGAAGAAATAGTTATATATGTAAAAAAAAATATACAAATGAAATGACGTTACCTAAAGGATTTGACTTGGCTAGTTTTTACCAACAAACCAAATTTTAGACAAATATAATAAATAGCCTTTACGTAAAAACTAGCTAAGACAAATCCTTTAGGTAATGTAATTTCTTTTGTACTATTTTTTACATATATAACTATTTACTCACGAATGGCACCTTAATAAAAATAAACATAAATATCTATATAAAAAAAGTGGCTGTGACATAATCGGACAGACAGACGGATATGACGAATCTATAAGAGTTCCGCTTTTTGCCATATGGCTACGGAACCCTAAAAAGGCCCCTTTGGCATTGTGCCGAGGATGCTGCTTTATAATTTCAGGATTTTCTACACAGCACAGAACTTGGCACCCAAATTATACTGGTACTCAAGAGTCTAGTACCATCACAGCAATATGAATAACTATGAGTACAATACATCTTATGAATAGATACGCAGGAGGTCCGCCGACCCCACACCCAATTGTGTGTAGTGGCGCTGTTATGTGTGGCAGTGGCCGCCATGTAGGTCGTGTTGTGAAACAGAGAGAGGCGTCTGCTGTGCAACAAGCATCAACGTAGTGTCGAGCGAACCCGCGTCGTCGCGTCGCTGTACGATGATGATGATGGTAGGTGCAAAGTTGCAAACAAATGCTAGGACACATAATGTGCCCTCGACCCTCAGATTAAGGGACTAAGTTGCATTGACAAAAAAAAGTAAAGGCCTTATTGAGTCTTAATTCTTCCAGTTTTCCACTGATTCGTCACGCCAACACCCATGCCTTGTAACTGAAATAAAAACTAAGTGATTAATTTTCGTAACAGAGGTGAATCAATTCACCTAATACTATTTATATTTTATTTATATAGAATATCTTTTCGAATCTAACGAAATAACCGTATTTTTAGGGTTCCGTATCCAAATGGCAAAAAACGGAACCCTTATGGATTCGTCATGTCTGTCTGTCCGTCCGTATGTCACAGCCACTTTTTGCCGAAACTATAACAACTATACTGTTGAATCTTGGTAAGTAGATGTATTCTGTGAGCAGCATTAAGGTTTTCACACAATTTTTTTTTTAAATCAAGCTCATACGTAAGGAGCATCTATGGATAGGTGTTCAAAAATGATATTGAGGTTTCTAATATAATTTTTTTCTAAGCTGAATAGTTTGCGCGAGACACTTCCAAAGTGGTAAAATATGTGTCCCCCCCCCCCCCCCCCTTGTAACTTCTAAAATAAGAGATTGATAAAACTAAAAAAAATATATGATGTACATTACCATGCAAACTTTCACCGAAAATTGGTTTGAACGAGAGTAAGTAAGTAAGTAGTTTTTGTTAATACGTCATAAATGGTACGGAACCCTTCATGGGCGAGTCCGACTCGCACTTGGCCGCTTTTTTTCTACGAAATTCTATTTCGGGAGAAAATGGTTTTCACTAACAAAGTTTTAACAAATCACTTTGATTTTGATGTCGATCGCTTCAGCATTATATATTATATTGTTTCGCTTTTTTGAATTTTTTCCATTGCTAAATTTGAAAAAAGCGGCCAAGTGCGAGTCGGACTCGCGCATGAAGGGTTCCGTACCATTTAAGACGTATTAAAAAAAATCTACTTGCTAGATCTTGTTCAACATTTTACCACTTTGGACACACATTTTACCACTTTGGAACTCTCTCGCGCAAACTATTCAGTTTAGAAAAAAAATGATGTTAGGAACCTAAATATCATTTTTGAAGACCTATCCATAGATACCCCACACGTATGGGTTTGATGAAAATTTTTTTTTTTTAATTTATTGACGTATTAAAAAAAACTATTCACTAGATCTCGTTCAAACCAATTTTCGGTGGAAGTTTGCATGGTAATGTATATCATATATTTTTTTTAGATTTTTCATTCTGTTATTTTAGAAGTTACAGGGGGGGGGGACACACATTTTTTCACTTTGGAAGTGTCTCTCGCGCAAACTATTCAGTTTAGAAAAAAATTATATTAGAAACCTAAATATCATTTTTGAAGACCTATCCATAGATACCCCACACGTATGGGTTTGATGAAAAAATTTTTTTTTTCAAATTTTTATGACGTATTAAAAAAAAACTACTTACTAGATCTCGTTCGAACCAATTTTCGGTGGAAGTTTGCATGGCAATGTATATCATATATTTTTTTTAGATTTTTCATTCTGTTATTTTAGAAGTTACAGGGGGGGGGACACACATTTTTTCACTTTGGAAGTGTCTCTCGCGCAAACTATTCAGTTTAGAAAAAAATGATATTAGAAACCTAAATATCATTTTTGAAGACCTATCCATAGATACCCCACACGTATGGGTTTGATGAAAAAAAATTTTTTTTTAAAATTTTTATGACGTATTAAAAAAAAAATACTTACTAGATCTCGTTCGAACCAATTTTCGGTGGAAGTTTGCATGGCAATGTATATCATATATTTTTTTTAGATTTTTCATTCTGTTATTTTAGAAGTTACGGGGGGGGGACACACTTTTTACCACTTTGGAAGTGTCTCTCGCGCAAACTTTTCAGTTTAGAAAAAAATGATATTAGAAACCTCAATATAATTTTTAAAGACCTATCCATAGATACCCCACACGTATGAGTTTGATGAAAAAAGATTTTTTGAGTTTCAGTTCTAAGTATGGGGAACCCCCAAAATTTATTGTTTTTTTTTCTATTTTTGTGTGAACATCATAATGCGGTTCATAGAATACATCTACTTACCAAGTTTGAACAGTATAGCTTTTATAGTTTCGGAAAAAAGTGGCTGTGACAGAATCGGACAGACAGACGGACATGACGAATCTATAAGGGTTCCGTTTTTTGCCATTTGGCTACGGAACCCTAAAAAGGAATACCTACAAACCTAGTTTTTCATTGTGTCAATAACATACCAAAACATCATGGAGAATGGAAAATATATTTAGAAGTAGAAAAACGTTTTCTCTTTTTGTATAGACGATCTCGTGGTTATACTTCCCTCTTAACTATGTATATCACTCTTGCCCGACCATATAATAAGAATAAAGTAGTTGTTGTTGCTTTATTGAAAATCGATAATCACCTGTAATATTGATAACGAGGGATAATTGACTGATTTAGTTTCCTGTGATGACTGAAAAGCCCTGATTCTAAGAATTCGGAATCGGAATATTTATTGCATCATTAGTGTGCAAATACGCGTAATTATTAATTTCGAGTACCGCAAATACATTCCATTAAATACTCGAAAGGGGATCGACGTGCTTCGTTTCCGCGCACACCTCCCAAATTCCCGAGACCGCAATGTGCCGTATCTATACAGTATGAAATTTGATTAAAATATCATGTCAATATAGCCGAGAAAGTTACAGAATTAGAATGTAACCTAAGCATTAAAGTCTCGGACGAGCGACTTAATAGGCCGAGGAATTTGTACATAACACATTATCGTTATCGCTACCCCCATGTCCTAGACTGCAGACACTGCAGACAGGTAGAAGTATACAGGAGCAAATACCTAGGGACGCCGTGCACACTAAGGGAGGCAGTAGCAACCTGAAAACATTGCTAGACTTCGCGGAGGAGCTGGGGTGGTTAGACTAACGCTATCTCGTTTCACGCCAAATAGGCACAATGGTTGCCGATTTGCGGAAAATGCCCAGAAGCACTAACTAACTAGCTAGGCCAGTGTGTTAGCCCTGGAGAGGACCACAGTCATAATGACAGTTCTTCTTACTCAGACAACTCAGTTAGTTAGTGATAGCTAGACGACTTTAAGTATTGTATGAATCTATTAGTGACGAGTGAGTAATATCTTATGTCCCCAAAGCAGAGGCGCCGACGACAAACTTACGGCGAACTTAGTTAAATTCAAAGAGTAACATTTTTTACTTTACTCTTTGAATTTAACTTCAAACTCTTTGTTGACACATACTATATTTGAATTCGAGCTAAAAAAAGGTCCGCAACGCGCTGGTTGCACATGTCAAGTCGCCAAGCGCCCATATGCTGTCTACCGCTTGTCTGAAATAGCCTTCTTTAGAGCAACTTGCACCAATCACTAACCCGGAGTTAACCGGTTAAACCTGGAGTTACCATAGTTACCAGTACAATTTGACACTGGGTTAACCCCGGGTTAGTGGGATGGTCCAAGTAGCCCTTAAGTACGCTGGCCTCAAAAACTACCTAAAGTCATGAGTTGGATGTGCATCGCTTCGCAGCGCTGCGAGCACTAACGCACTTAACGCAGTTCGCAGACGCAGGCCGACACCGGCGTCAATGAGCTTGGGGAAATTCCAGAACGATACTCTCGACGCACGCACGACGAATAATAATACGGTATGTACCAGTAGGTATACGGTCTGCCACAAATTAGATATAAACAGGTAAGGGGGCGTCTGTTATTTACTTCTTAGGGTTAGGCGCTTTTCAGCCTCCAAAAATAGATAAGATTTGCGGTGAGAGGAAGTCACCCTATCTCGATTTTTCAGCCTCGAATTTTAGTGAATATAGTCGTACGTTAAATTAAAATTAGCTTGATTAAATAGGTAGGTACTAAAGGGGCATGTCCATAAATTACGTGAGGCCTTCAGGAGAGGAGGGGGTCTCTGAAGCTGAATTTCCCTAAATCTCACGTGGGACGAGGTGAAGGTTTTGGCAAATACCATGTCATTTTTTGAGGGATTCAGGTTCATTTAAAGTAAAACATGTTTCTACACTAAATTATGTCAAAATCTGACACAACTCTTTTCTATATTAAAATCCATGAATAGATGTAAAATGATTTAGTATTGATATATTAAAGCTCGGTCCCCGTCGTCTTTACTACTCTTTTCCTACTCCTCTACTGTTATCTGTCATTTATGCATTCATTAACACGAATATAAGAACATACATAAAAGGTTTCAAGAAAAGTCTATATTGTCTATTCCTCATAAAAGCTCTTGTGCTTTTAATCGCTATAACGTTACTGCGATTAATGGCTACCAACCTAACAAAACCAAAACGAATACAGTTTTAAACTAAGTGCATTGTTGCCAACTTACAAAATATTCATTTGTTTGCATAGACTACGAAGACCGCTTAGCGTTGCTTGTTAGTCTCCGTAGGCTACGGTGGCCAAAATTGAGAAAAAACTGTCCAAAAATTTAATTTAGCAAGTAGCAAGTACCAGGGCCTCATGAGTTACGAGAAGGTGTCGCGGACCGGCCGGCCGCGCGCGTAACAAGTATATACTTTTGCTTTGTTTACCTAAATTAAGATTTATTTTTGTTGACTCGTAGGAAAAATATTGTATGCAACGTTGTATAAGTAGGTCAAAAAATGCTCGTGGCGTATTCTTTTACAATGTTCGCCTACGCCTTCGGCTCCGGCTCACATTGTAACTCACGCCACTCGCCTTTTTTGACCCTTCTTATACAACTGTTGCATAAAATACTATAATAAAAATAATGAAGCAAATTGTGTCTTCTTTAATAAATCAAACACATTCCAGTAACTTTGTCGACTTTTGTAATGGGGTTTGTTTGCGTCAAATCCGGTAGTTCCGATTTTTTGCAGGCTTGTCAAAACTCGAACAAACCGTAATAATGTCGTGTTTTTTATGATATATTACTTTTTTTGTTGATAAATTGATACATTAAATTATTTTGTATTACTTATTAGTTATGTTAGTTGTTTTATAAATGAACTTCAAAAAAGCTTTAATGATTTTAAAACATATATTTTGTTTAATAGCTAATACTATATATAATAAGTGTTTTATGAGTTGCAAAATTCCTACTTTTAATGTTATAAGTTACAAAATTGTATTATAGGTATTTGGTCCGGTGACTATCCAATGGTATAATTGATTAATTGCTGTTAATGCTGTTATTACATAGTTACATACATCTATTTTAATATAATGGACAAAAAACATAAGGCCATCACGATAGTAAGCCAATACCGTAGCCTATATGGTCGCTTACAACTTAATAGATGTTACTTGTTGTTGTTTTTTTAACAAACTACCAGAATCGATACAAACTTTACCGATAAACAGATTCCGCAATACGATAAAAACTTTATTGAAAACGAAGTGCTACTATGACAGTGTACCTAAAAAAACTGATGCGATGCGAACAAACTAGTCAAACTAAGGTTTTTAGAATAACTACAATAAAAAGCGACTTTTAATTTAGATGTTTGTCAGTTTTTTAGGGTTCCGTAGTCAACTAGGAACCCTTATAGTTTCGCCATGTCCGTCTGTCTGTCCGAGGCTTTGCTCCGTGGTCGTTAGTGCTAGAAAGGTGAAATTTGGCATGGATATATAAATCAATAAAACCGACAAAGTCGTACAATAAAATCTAAAAATTTAATATTTTTTAGGGTACCTCGTAAAGTGGGGTGAAATTTTTTTTTCGCTTCAACCCTAGAGTGTGGGGTATCGTTGGAAAGGTCTTTCAAAACTAATATGGGTTTTCAAGAAACATTTTTTGATAAAGTTAATATATTTGGAGATAATCGCTCCGAAAGAAAAAAAAAATGTGTCCCCCCCTCTAACTTTTGAACCATAGGTCCAAAAAATATGAAAAAAATCGCGGAAGTAGAGCTTAAGAAAGACATTAAATGAAAACTATAGCGGACATGATCAGTTTAGCTGTTTTTGAGTTATCGCAAAAAGTTTTCCCTTCATAGTAAAAAAGACTTACTTTAATTAGGTACTGATTATGCAAATTTGCCAATTTGTTTAACTCGGGTGAAAGGTACCGTTTCATCCCTTGGTTAACAATTTACTATACTTTAAGCTCCAGTTTAGCTTATTGTGACGGAAGAGTAACTACGGAACCCTACACTGAGCGTGGCCCGACATGCTCTTGGCCGGTTATTTATATTTGCCTGCATCAGCCCGTCTCCGTCTGCGTGCTGGAATTGTTAATGTTTTTTGGCTTTTTCATTTTCCTCTTTTAATAAACTTTTGATTTGAGCCCAATAATAGTCGAGAGAACGGCACTGCAGGACGTTTGGAGCTCTTGCTCTATTCTATGTAGCGCCTGCAGTACCGGCCGGTTTCGAGCGGTACCAGTACCGGGATTCCCGGTTCTGGCCGGTTCCTCGATCCGCGTATGATTTTGTTAATAAACTGTTTATTGGATAGTTAAATATAAATAAACCGTTATACAGTGCATATAGCATTAATATATACAACAAAATCGTGATGAATATTTTAAAAGATATTATTATAACATATTTTTGTCATAAAACGGGGTTAATGCGACACAAATTATGTACAAATATAATAAAAAAATAGACAAATATAATAAAAATAAACACAAATAGACTTATGATTTCTTTAATCAGTCTTCTAATTTCTTGGATCAGTCTTAATGTTTTTATTTATTTGGTTTGAGTCCATTTTAAGATATTATTTGTTTTCTACAATCTTTCGGTTAAAGTGTTTTATATTAGACAACAATAAAATCAGCTATGAAATAAAACCTATATATTTTTTGGCTAAAAATCAATTAATTTTACCCACTTCACTATATATTATCAATATCGCACCGACACATATACATACACATTGACGTATTTTGGTGTTTGGTGGTTAATAAATTCAAATGTAAAGAGAGAGTATACGTATCTTTATGCTTGCATAAACCAATTGGACCGTCAATAATTATCTTTATCAATGTGATTTGGTGGTGTGAATGAGGGTGAACAATCTGGCAACCAGTCTACAAAGCTCAAAGCAACATAGCAACATGGTATAACAAACGAACTTAAACCTATAATCCAAGGTGTCTAGGGGATTGTAGGAGTGACGACAGTGGGAAGTCATAATCATAGGTGTCTAGAAACAATATTGTTGTACATGCAAATGAACAACAATATTTGATATATATTATGCATTAGGGTGGGCTGGTTGTTGTATGGAAAAAATAAAAATTAAAAATTAATAATGTAATAGGAATCAAAAGCTGCAAGAAAATACTTAGATCATAATACTGCCAAAACATTTAAAATTAAGTACTACTTTTAGCCCTCTGCCAGCCGCCAAAGATAAAAAAAGCGGCCAAGTGCGAGTCGGACTAGCCCATGAAGGGTTCCGTACCATTTATGACGTATTAAAAAAACTACTTACTAGATCTGGTTCAAACCAATTTTCGTTGGAAGTATGCATGGTAATGTATATCATATATTTTTTTTAGATTTTTCATTTTAGAAGTTACAGGGGGGGGGGGACACACTTTTTTTCACTTTGGAAGTGTCTCTCGCGCAAACTATTCAGTTTAGAAAAATATGATATTAGAAACCTAAATATCATTTTTGAAGACCTATCTCTAGATACCCCACACGTATGGGTCTGATGAAAAAAGATTTTTTGAGTTTCATTTCTAAGTATGGGGAACCCCCAAAATTTATTGTTTTTTTTCCATTTTTGTGTAAACATCTTAATGCGGTTCATAGAATACATCTACTTACCAAGTTTGAACAGTATAGCTCTTATAGTTTCGGAAAAAAGTGGCTGTGACATAATCGGACAGACAGACGGACATGACGAATCTATAAGGGTTCCGTTTTTTGCCATTTGGCTACGGAACCCTAAAAATAAGGTAAGATTGAAAATAAATTAAATATGTCAAGGCAATTTTCTTTTTCGTTTATTATAATATGGCATAAAAGAATCGGTAATAAATATTTACCATAACAATGTTTTTATTTAATATAGTTTATTATTATTAATAATATCCCGATAATTCATGTACAACACAATAATCACTTAGTCACGTGAAATATGTACGAAAACTGAAGTACTTACAGTATTATTTTTGAATGCTATCTAATATAAGAGTGCAGTTCTTTATACACATAGAATGCATCGGTTTAATTTAATGCATTATTGTTATTCATTTTATCTAAATGACATTGACAGCGAACTTTTTTGATGCATGTACTATTTGTAATGTATTATCTAAATAATATAATTTAAATATAGGCCTTAATTGGCATTTAACAAATAGAATTTTGACATTAATTGATAAGCAGGTGTATGTAATTAATTGACATTTATTATTTTGATGATGACAATTAATTTGAATCGCATGAGCTACACCGCCACTCACGTTAAATATTTGTATGCTTCATAATTCATACTATGGCCAAAAGTGGAGCACTTAATTATATGTATGTAACACCTGTTTGTAACACTGTCCTGCTTTTCGACAAATACTTAAATGCATTGAATTGGATTGAATTTATTTCTAGAATACGAATAATAGTAGTTAATGTCTAGGTATGCTACACAATAGACTTCATGTAGTTTTCCATTCATTTCAGTAATTACTTCTGATATATCTTTAGTAACTTCTTTAAACCAAAGCATGCCGGTGATGATGCTCTGTTGTGACAAACTACGTTTTACAAATTCGTTCGAGATATTTTTCACGATTCACTCCTGTAAATATGAAGTGAAATCATGGGCGTAGGCAGGTTCAGGCAGCTGTGGCCTTTTTTATATTTTCGGCAACTTGCGCCGTGACAGACTATCAAATTCGGACTTCAGCATCACTTTTATGGGAAACCATTGTGCATTTCATCGCGTTATCAAGTCGGTGCGATGGAGCGAAATTTTGCAGCCGGCTCTTCTACCACTGTAATCTATATAACCTATAGGTAGGTAAATAACTGAATTGAATTGAAACTGAAGCTTGAAATTGAATTTACTGTTCACTCTGAGCTTCAAAAGCTTTACCTAGGAGTAAACAAACACACGCCCAGAAAAACAATCGTTTCAAATTGATAATCGTCGGGGGTCGGGGTGGCACAGCTGCCTTAGAAAAACGGACGCGAAGGTGAAAGTAACATGCGCATTATTAAGGGCGCGTCTGCTTTTCCATGAGCAATTGAACGTCCTGCCCGTTTTTTGTTTAAGGCGTGTTTATCAAACATTCTGCAATTAGTTTCCACATAATTAACAAATTAAAACTATGTTTTTTTTCAGTCATGAAACTCATGGACAACAAAGCACCAGTAGTGGAGCCCCGGTATTGGACGTGGAACCAGTGATGGGCCCCCCATAATGGACATCAAAACAAAATGGATAAATCGCTACAGCACATAACTATGCTTCCGTCGTAGCTAACTCATAGTAAAATTCGATTAGCTGATTCTTTAGGGCCACAGCGTCGTCGTCTAGTCAGCGCTATGGAAACTGACGTCGCTGTGCAAAAGACGACAGTGTGTGGGATGGCCCTAACTTGGCGCGAACTAGACTGCGGAATCGCCGTGATGTTCTTTCAACTTGTGTGCAACAAGTCTTACGTCAACATCGCGTCGCGATATGTTCTGGAGGTAGCGCTAGGAATATTTATAATATGCTTATAGATATTCATTTTAACGGCCTACGACTAGTACCTATTTACTCGAGTCACACCAAGTTGGCAGCGATATTGACAGCCCAGACAGTGAGTTATTTTAAACGTCAAACTTCTATGAAAATTATGATTTTTACTCAACACTCACAGGCTGGGTTATCAAAATCGCTGCCAACTTAGCTTGGTCTGACTCTAAAACAGTTTTAACTGCATTTCGGATTGCAATAAGGATGTGT
This sequence comes from Cydia pomonella, assembly GCF_033807575.1. Classification (NCBI taxonomy): domain Eukaryota; kingdom Metazoa; phylum Arthropoda; class Insecta; order Lepidoptera; family Tortricidae; genus Cydia; species Cydia pomonella. The sequence continues at coordinate 33,726,972 of NC_084703.1, read as the reverse complement.
TTTAGTTTATACCTGGGGAGAATCGCTCTTTTTCTAAAAATGGAGGTTCATAATCAATTTCAACAATCGTCCTTGCGCTTACCTTAGTCGTATTGCTCACTAAGATAACTAATGGTGCTCCCACATTGGCTGTTAAAAAATGCTATATAATATTGTGTGACAGGGACAATATAATAAAACACTATCGATACTATCATGCAATGTGGGAGCACTATAAGGTACAAATACTACGTTCCTAGGTTCCTACTACTTATGTTAGCTAACTTATGCCAAGCTGTATGCCAATACTTGTTTAAATACAATATAAATTATAAATAATGGAAGAAAAGGAAAGGCTCTGTATAAGTAGTTAACCTTGCAGACTACGTTTGTGACGTTTGCACCTGCTGCTTTGGACAGTTTGCGGTCTAGTTCCCGCTTCCTGGTTCGCCGGTGGTGTGCAATGCGAAATATGAGCACGCGTCTGCGAGAGAGAGAGATGGCAGAATTTATTTTCAGGGTAATCAGACGACATACGATACGACAATTTAGGTTCGTTTCCCTTATAGGCCTAGCAATAAGAAGGTATAGGGGGAAATGCTTGGAACACGATTTTTGATTCCGTAACTTTGTTTGAACTAGTTAGGAGGTGAATATATCAAAAGTCCCCGGCCGTAGCCCTTCAGCCGGGGAAGAGAGGGGGGGTTTGAAGGTTAAATTTTTCGGGGGCTATACCTTCTTATTGCTAGGCCTATAAGGGAAACGAACCTAAATTGTCGTAGGTATGCAATAGTATTCATAGTAGTTAAATAGGTAACTACTCTTACTAGGTATAGGTAATGTATAATCAATCACTACACCTTACTTGGTTGGGTCATAAGTTCTGTCACAAAGGTTTTGACTGATAAAATGTAATACAAAGCTTTTAATAAAAAGTTTGCCATGAATTGAAAGCTTGTTTTATACTGATCAAAACGTATTATAATTAGTTTAAAATTTAGATCGGGTCTTAAATTATTACTTGTTTAATTTGGGATTGACGTTAGACGCAAATACGCGGCTGAATTGTGAAAAATTATACTTTACCAAAAAGAGTTATAACTTTTAAGAAAAATAAAACTGAATTCATCGCGGGAGCCCGGGTGAAAGAAAGATGATTGTTGATTTTGGGTTTCATACAATGAAATTAAAAAGACAGCTACCTACGCCTTATTATATAGAAAAGGACGTAAAATGTATTTTTTTTGTCACTGCACCCACCTTGACATATTTCAGATTTGCCCTATGGTTGACTGGTAAGATAGTCGCAATAGGGTAAGTATTCGAAGCACCAGATAATTATTAGAAGAACATAAAAAGCAGTTATTATTAAACATAAGTTCTATATAATAAATAGGATAGAAATATAAAAAAGTATGTGAGTGACATCATTGTGAAATGTTTCATATGATTTTTTTCATATGCTTGATGTTGAATACTAAGATCACAATATACATGCCTTTAATATTTGAGGAGTTACCTCGATTCCTCATGAACTCTGTCGTGAGAACTCGAAATTGAAAAAAAATTGTCTTGAAAATCTAATTTGCTTAACAAACACAGCGAAGAGGACAAATCGCCAAACGTGAACATACGTCGTTGAAGAGTTCCATTCTAATCATCATCAGCAGTTCCACTGCATCAAATGTCACTCTTTTAAATGTAAATGCTTGATTTGTTGATGAAAATACAAAAATCACTATATGTATGCCCTTAATATTTGAAGAGTTCCCTCGATTCCTCATAGATCCCATCATCAGAACTGAGTTTTGACAAAAACGGAACCAATCTGTATATATACAAATACAATTAAAAAAAAATTTTCAAGCTCGGTTCAGAAATGACGGAGTTATGAAGCAACAAACATTTAAAAAAAAAAACAAACAAAAAAATCATATAACCGAATTGATAACCTCCTCCTTTTGAAATCTTGAAGTCGGTTAAAAATCAGTGTCACATGAATAAAATAGGTACAGTCAAGGAATTAAATATCGACACAGACAAAGTGCCAAAAAATGTATACACTACTTTAATGTATAGGCAATAAGGTCGTGTGTACATATTTTTGGCACTTTGTACGTGTCGATATTTAATACCTTGACTGTACAAACGTATATTTATTTATTAGTTTTCCGACAAGTAAGATACGCAAATTTTTGACTGCCTTCCTACGAGTACGTTTGGAAAAACACGTACAGTTGCAGGTTGGCAATACCAATACACATGAATTATATATTTTAAGAAAGATAAAAGATCCAGCTTTAATTTAATCTAAGATTCGATCATGTAAACAAGACAAATAAATAACTAGGGATCAAAATCACCTCGAACAAGTCGCCTATTTTTTTGCATGTTTTTTATAACATTTTTCTGAATATTACATAGAATTGTGCAAAACTGAGACAGAAAATTAAGTTTAATTATAATTTAAGTAATTCAACATTAAATAAGCTTTCAACCCATATATGAATAATAAGGGATCTTAACCTATAGCTTTTTTATCAGTCAAAACCTTTTTGATAGAACTTATGACCCAACTAAGTATAAAACAAAGTCCCCCGCCGCTTCTGTCTGTGTGTATGTATGTTCGCGATAAACTCCAAAAGTACTGAACGGTTTTTCATGCTGTTGTCACCTATCAATATATTGATTCTTGAGGAAGGTTTCGGTGTATAACTTGTTTGTGTAACCCTTCGCACGGGTTACACAAACAATCGGGGCTGGTCGCTAGTTACGCAATAAAAATGCCTCAATAGTTTACCGATTGGTTTTTTATATGCAAAGTTGAGACGCAAAGTAGGTATCTACCTATAATAATTTGCAAGCGATTTGGTGGCCAGCTCCAACCGGTTTGGCGCATACCGGCTGTTCGCCGCGCCGTCGAGATTGAAAGTTTATCGTGACATTTCGGATCTTACACAAGTGGCAACTATTACAACACTAACTTTGTTTGTTTAGATGGAGAATTAGCTGTTGAACGAGGGCATGTTTTCGAGACACGTAGAAATGACAAACACATACAAATGGGTGGACAAATTCCAAAGGGTCTAGCAGGCTAAGCTAATAAGAGTGCCCCCCACGAGGGATTTGGTTATACTTTTAGGTGGAGTAATGGCAGGACCTAAGAACACTGTATGCTTAATATCAGCCTTCGATCTTCTTTTGTTTCAGATATATTCACACCAATGTCAAAAAATCAAGGTAATTAGGGTTCCGTAGCCAAATGGCAAAAAACAGAACCCTTATAGATTCGTCATGCCCGTCTGTCTGTCCGATTATGTCACAGCCACTTTTTTCCGAAACTATAAGAGCTACACTGTTCAAACTTGGTAAGTAGATGTATTCTATGAACCGCATTAAGATGTTTACACAAAAATAGAAATAAAACGATAAATTTTGGGGGTTCCCCATACTTAGAACTGAAACTCAAAAAAACTTTTTTCATCAAACCCATACGTGTGGGGTATCTATGGATAGGTCTTTAAGAATGTTATTGAGGTTTCTAATATCATTTTTTTCTAAACTGAATAGTTTGCGCGAGAGACACTTCCAAAGTGGTAAAATGTATGTGTCCCCCCCCCCCCCCCGTAACTTCTAAAATGACAGAATGAAAAATCTAAAAAAAATATATGATATACATTGCCATGCAAACTTCCACCGAAAATTGGTTTGAACGAGATCTAGTAAGTATTATTTTTTTTAAATGTCATCAAATTTAAAAAAAAATATTTTTTCATCAAACCCATACGTGTGGACTATCTATGGATAGGTCTTCAAAAATGATATTTAGGTTCCTAATATCATTTTTTTCTAAACAGAATAGTTTGCGCGAGAGACACTTCCAAAGTGAAAAAATGTGTGCCCCCCCCCCCCCCCCTGTAACTTCCAAAATAACAGAATGAAAAATCTAAAAATAATATATAATATACATTACCATGCAAACTTCCACCGAAAATTGGTTTGAACGAAATCTAGTAAGTAGTTTTTTTTTAAATACATAAAATTTAAAAAAAAAAGTTCATCTAACCCATAAGTGTGGGGTATCTATGGACAGGTCTTCAAAAATCATATTTAGATTCCTAATATCATTTTTTTCTAAACTGAATAGTTTGCGCGAGAGACACTTCCAAAGTGAAAAACTGTGTCCCCCCCCACCCCTTGTAACTTCTAAAATAACAGAATGAAAAATCTAAAAAAAATATATGATTTACATTACCATGCTAACTTCCACCGAAAATTGGTTTGAACGAGATCTAGTAAGTAGTTTTTTTTAATACGTCATAAATGGTACGGAACCCTTCATGGGCGAGTCCGACTCGCACTTGGCAGCTTTTTTTTAAACTTTTTTTTTAGCTAAACCAAGCATGCGAGTGAAATCAAATAAATTCAGAATTGAGGAGGATAGAATGGGGTTAAGAGGCTGTCAATACCTAAAGCGCGCACACTGTCTATTTGTATCGGAGTAAATGAGAAAGCACTGTCGCATGTTACTGGGCCTGGGCAAGGGAATAATAAGAAAATTATATAATTAAAAAAAAGTGGATTATTAGTGTAATATTTTACTCATTAGCGGTTTAGATATAAATGTTTTGAAATTGTGATTTTAATTGCAGACCCATAAGTTAAAACAATAAAGACATAGAACCGTTTAATTGTGATTTTAAGACCAATCTTTGCAATTATTTTCTATCGAGCCGATTTCGTTCAATCATGTATCGAGTACAACCACGGTCTTTGAAATATAATTAATATGAACATATATTTTTCTTACTTGACTAAAACAAATAGTCTTTCTTAAAAAACTGTTTAAGTAACATCAATTTAAAGGATATTGGGTGTTGACAGCCCCTTAATAATGTATATTTTTACAGACCTTCATGTCCTTAAACTTAGATGAAAAAAAAAACTATTTTTTTTTCACTTCATTTTTTTGCTACTTATCGCGGAGACACAACTACCAAAAAATTACATGACAAGCCATAATTGTCAACTACGTATACATTTAAAAACATTTTCAAATATCATGGTGCGTGATGTCAAAAAAATTAAATAAAGGAACGGATATTCACTATATCATATCAATAGAGTAGTAGTGGCAAATGAGTATGTAAATAGGTATAACGTTATCTTTACTGTATTATAGTAGCAAATAAGTAGAGCCCGTCTTAGGTCAGTCTGTAGTGGTCACACCAGAGGAAGAGCATTGGTTGACACATTAGGTCGTGGTTAGGGAATGCAAACCGGTTTTAACCGAAACCGAAAAAAACCGGTTAAAACCGGTTTTTTGACGGAAACCCAAAACCGGGTTTTTAGAATTTGAAAAACCGGTTTCGGTTTTATTTGTTTTTTTATTTATTTACCTAAGTTGCATGTTTTATTCATTATAAGGGTATAAATCGGTCCTAAACCGGTTGAATCGACATCAAATCAAATAATGTGATGTTGTGTTAGTTTGATCATTTGTACCGCTTAATTAATTTTTACGGCACAAAATACAAAAATACGAAAGATTTAAATAATTTAAAGTATTGTCAGTGGCAGGACATCCGTGCTGGTGTACGAATTGTATAGTAGTACTTTTTAATAAAAATGGGTATAAAAGGTCTTATTTATAATTTTATTATGCGATGCGCTGTAGAAAAATTCCACGTAATCAATTATATCAATGGCAGCTTTAGTCTTTGTTGGTTCGGTGATAACGACTTACCGACAACCTTTTTTGTCTCTTTCGCTCTCATAGGAAAGGGTAGTTCAAACCCTAAAGAATGGAATTACTTGACTACCTGTGTTTGCCCAGTTTAAGCTAACACCATCAGTTTCTAACATACTAGAAGACAGCGAAAAATTTAGAGCAAGATTTCGGATTGGGCCATTTGATTTAAGACAAATAACATTAAATTATAAATTGATATTGTCATATATTTAAGAAAAAATGACAAATGACAATGTCTAAACAACAAACCGAAAAAATAATTTAATAATATTGGTTTGTTCCTATTCCTAGTTACAAATAACATTAAGTCATTTGACAATTCCCATACAATACAATAAAATAGTCAGATATTCTCTCTTTAATTTCGTGATAAAATCGTGTATATACTATACTAGCATTCGTTTTTACACGTGAAACAATCTTTTCTTTATTCCATGGCGATGAATTTAAGAATTGTTGATTCTAAAAACCGAAACCGGTTTTAAACGGTTTCGGTTTTTTTTGTTAAAACCGAAGAAAAAACCGGTTTTTGCATTCCCTAGTCGTGGTTTACGTATAACCAAATCCCTCGCGGGGGCCACTCTTATTAGCTTAGCCTGCTAGACCCTTTTTATTCATTTGGACTAAAAAATTGTTTTAAGAAGTTTGAACTTGTTACTAGACTTTTTTTGCACTTTCGATGTCAAGACCAAATGGAATGTAGGTATAATAAATGCGTAAAACTGTTGATCAGAAGTGCCTATACTAATTATTTATAATTGTGTACTATCGGCAAATTCTCTAACTAATTTGCGCTATGTAATGGACGTATGTTGGTTTTTTACGATAATTCTCTATCATGTGAACCGATTTCAAAAATTGTTCTTTTATTTGAAAAAAAAAGTGTCTTTAATGTAATCTCATAGAAATTTCAAGTCTTATAAACACAGGTAAAGTTGGTTAAATTGCGAATTAAATTTTGATTTGTTTTTTTGTGAATTAATTAAAAGTTATCATGATATAGAGGTCTGATTATATTTTTCCTGTAAAATTTATAGTAATGTTAATATTATATAAAAAAAATATTTTCTTCGCTAAACTTCGGAGATAAGGGGGGGGGGGGGGGGGAGGTATTTGTGTCACATTTTTCTTCATAAATTTTTTTTTTCACTACTAAAAAATAATAAAGAAAATATTTTGTAATGGTCAATTTCAGCTCTTTCAAATGATAGGTACCCCCCACTTGACCTAGTCACTATACTTTGAAATGTTGCCTCCTCTTCATATTGGGCATTTCCCATAGTTATTAAAAATAATATAAATAAATAATAATTTCAACAAAGCAATATTAAGTAGAAAACAGTCAACAATCAAATGAATTAGATTATTTACATTAAAATACGTCATGTGTGACGTGTGCAGTCAAGGAAAGAAAGACTAAATGTATTGTTTCTCTTTCTTCTTTCAATGGAACGCTTTTACAGTTTCATTTCCTCGAAGAAGGCCAGTGGTTAATACTATTAAACTAAAAGTGCTATCTTTAAAAAAAACATGATGGGTCATTGACCTGTCCCAGTAAAATGTAAGTAGTGTGCGTGAAGTGCGCTTGTGTGTTGACAGAATCTGAAAATTTTCTCATCGATACCGTCGCCTTTATATTCTTGAAGTGACAATTACATTCACACTTTATCAGGCCTGATATCAGACCCCATTTCGGGCCCGAGAAAGAGTATTTTTCCGTTTCACCAAATATCGGCACCTTCACCTTTTACAATATTTGATATGTAAAAAAAAATTATACATATACAAAAATATCAAACATTGAACATGGTAAATATAGACAAAGTATTTTTTACATTTCAAATATTGCTAACGATGTGCTGATATTCCGTGAAACGAAAACTCGGGTGTAATTTCGGGCCTGATATGCGATTTCGGGAAATGGGGATGTAATTGGCGCTTAAGTGAAGTTAATAAACTAGCACGGCAAAATCTATTATAATCTTATACCTTTAAACGATTATACAATAACAATAATAATAATTTAGCCTATATACGTCCCACTGCTGGGCACAGGCCTCCTCTCATGTGCGAGAGGGCTCGGGCTATAGTCCCCACGCTATACAATACGACTGAAATATATCTTATACCTTTAAACGAGCAATTCTTGTATATATATTTCTGTGATCTCGGAAACGGCTCTAACGATTTCGATGAAATTTGGTATATGGGAGTTTTTGGGGGTATACAATCTATCTAGATTAGTCTTATGTTTGGGAAAACGCGTGTTTTCGAGTTTTCATGCGTTTTTCTTTCGACGCAGAATATGGTCGCTAATTTCGTGTTACCGGCCACTGTCCGTCTGGTCCAGCGGGTTAAGACGCGGACTGCTAAACGAGTGTTACGAGTTCGAATCTCGCCCGGTGAATTAACTTTTGTTTTTTTTTTAATGTTCTAGTTTATATATAATTTTTTATTGTTTTAGACAAGTTTAATTTAGTAAAAAAATGTAGTTAAGATTATCACCTATAGACCACCATATTACAATAAATAGTTATAACCGAGCAAAGCTCGGTCGCCCAGGTACTGATATTTATATTAATTAATATAACTAACGCAGTATACAACAGATGGCGCTGCGCTTTGCTTAACGAGACTTCGATAGGAATCGTATGCCTGGGCTTTACTTTTTTAGATCTTTTTATATCTCACTTAAAGTGAGAAAATATATATAATTATTTATATGGTAAATATGATAATTTGTCATTACCATGTACTAACGTCATACCAAGCACATAAAATGTCATCACCATGACACTTCAAAATTGTGAGGTCCATATCTTCGTAGATAAAATTTCACAGAAAGGTACCAAAACGTTTTTCAAAATCCTTGCATCTTAGACATTCCATAATGGTCAAACAAATACATAAAATATTTTTTTTTACCTTGGAACTGCCAATTTACACCAAATCAAATAATGACCCAAAAGCGGTTTTGACATTTTTTCAACGATTTCAACACGTTCACAAGTTTCGGTTTCGGTCGAAACTAGAGCCAAAGCCGAACCTTCGATTTCGGTTTTGGCAAAAAAACATGTCCGGTCGGACACTAGGATGTACTCGACGTTGGCAAGATGAGAACAACCGACAATAATGCCAATAATATGCCTGAGTATTCTGAGTAACTCCCCGGGACGGCGACATGCCCGTTTATATAGTGTTGGTAGGAACTCAAGTCTTTTGAGTCTAAATTGATGAACTCGACTCGTTTTTACGAGACTCAGAGCTTAAAAAACTTCTGAGTCTTTTAAGTCCCGAATCGAGTCCTTTATTGAGTCTTTTTAAAGCGCAAATCAAAAGGACTCGAGTCTCCGAATAAAGACTCGGTCAACAAATTTTATAGGTTTTACCTAAACTACAGTAAAGGAAATAGGCGTTATTGTATGATTTATTTTATATACATCCATGAATTTTACATAAAGACAACGCACTTCGAAGTTATTTGTAAAAAAATTACAAGTCTCCGAAAAGGACTCAAGTCTCTACAAACGACTCGGGACTCTAATAAGTCGAAAAGGACTCGAGTTTCGTCTTAATTATAAGAGTCTGAAAAACTGAGTCGAGTCTTAAAGCAGAGTAGACGTGTGCGCCGATTTAAAAATGATCGGCGGCCGCGTTTGCCAAAAAATCGGCGGCGGCGGCGGCGGCGTGTTTTCGGCGTGACCTTGATTTACAGGTTTCTAAAGAAAAATCATCTATTTGTTGTTTTTCTTGAAAATCTGATCAATCCAGATTGCTATAAGTGAAATACGTATAGTTTTGAATAGGCTGTGAGTAAATTAGGATTTGTAAATTAATATAGGATAGGTATAATAACTTGATTTCCCTTGTAATTGGCTTGCATTAAGTTACCTCAACCTGGTCCCAATGACCTTCGATCCTAACTGTAACTCTCCATTTTCTCACGATTTCCATGTCTTATCGTATTAAAAATGAGGTAGTTTAACAAAATAGAACTCCAAATATCTTTGAAATTTACTAGACATACTGAACTGCTATAGCTGCCCTTTAATGGTTTTCTTATCGTACAAGCACCATTTTCTCTTTGCTGAGGATCGCGACCACATGTAATTTGTCTCCATTTCGTGCGGTCATAAGCCGTGTGGACTGACCGGTGCAGACTGCCGCCAGGCGACATCTTCATAACGTTCGACCATCTCACACATGCTCCACCCCGAGCACGTTTGCCATTAATTCGGCCTAAATGCATGTTTCTTCACATCATGCGTTGAAAACCGCTTAATATGCTCTAAGCTAAGGGCTCGTCCATGGAGAGCCGGGAGGGGTTTGGTCTTCTTGCTGTCCAAGTTATGAGCAGCAATCTTCAATAGCGTCAACCTTTGCCACGTAAAACTTTTGAGACTCCACATTTCGACACCATACTGGAATATTGCGACGAGAGCTCATACCAACTGCACTTTAGTTGCACGTCGAATACCTCTGGCCGCGTAGCTAACATGCCAATCACTTACGCTCCGTAGCGATCGAAACCCGATTGTCATTGTCAAACTAATCTGGAAGAATGATACAGAGATTGTCGTAACGATAGCGATTGACACCTTCAGGCGCGGATACAAGGGGGGGGGGGGCATAGGGGCAATGGCCCCCCCCTAAAACCCTGGCTCTCACATTACTAAATTGAGTAAATTTTATTTTTTACCAAAAATATATGATTTTCTCAAAATGGCCCCCCCCCCTAAGCCAAATCTTGTATCCGCGCCTGGACACCTTGGCTAGGGCTGTTCTTCCAGATCTTGTCGAGGTTAGCCATAGCACTCTTAACCATGCCAGCTCTGCGGCGTATCTCGGAGGTGCCACAACCGGTACTGGTTAACAACCCAAGATTTACAAAATAGCTCGTTTTTTTGTAATCGCCGAGTGCGTTGATAACTGGGATTATGTTTGCTCTGTTTACTACCATTTCTGTGGTCTTAGCATGGTTGATCTTAAGCCATTTCTATGTATTTCTTTTTGTTATTCCCGTCAACCAGGTGAAAATAGTAGCACAGTTTTGGTGTTTAAGTTTGCCATCATCTATAATAATTCAATGTTTTTTGAGAACAATAATAACTGCATCAATAAATTGCTCTGATATTTGGATTAAGATGATATGAGATGATATTGTGTAAAATTTGACGATTTAAAAGTGCTTGTTGCTAGGCCTATTTGAATAAAGAATATATTGACTTTGACTTTGACAAGGACTTTTGTACAGTCAGCGTCAAATACTTTGTAGCAACCAAAGTAGCCAAATAGTTCGGTACACCATATATTTAGTATGGTGTACCGAACTATTTGGCCACTTTGACTGCTACCAAGTATTTGACGCTGACTGTACCGAGTCATATTACCGTTGTTGTTAGATGGCCGACTATAGAAAGGGCTTATAACTACCACAAAAATGCATGTTTGGTTAATTGAAAGGCCCAGGTGACTGTAAACATAGCACCGTGTGACAAGAAAATGTCGCGTCATTAATCGCGCGCTAGTTAGTTTTCCTTTTCTGTTGCACCTTGAGATCCCATGGTACATGAGCCCTGTGTTTTCTTTGCCTAATTAATTGTAATCCTTTCATGACTAAACATTCTCTCTTAGTATGTGAGGTGAGGGCATAAAAATTCTAATTAATAGTTGAATGTGAATTCATAATTAACAGAGAAAAACCCAACTTCATATATCGCTCCCTCATCTGTCTTGACGCTGAATACTGAGGATTGATCAGTAATTTTAATTGTCAAATACTTTGTACAACTAGCTTCATTTAGTTAATAATTGATGTATTTAACAACTGTAACATATTAATACAAAAAACTAAATTGTAATCCAAATACCAAGTTGGAATAGCTAATTAACAACGCTCAAGGTCACGCCGATCATTTATCGGCGGCGGCGGCGTGGCAAAAAAACCCGGCGGCGACGGCGCGCCGGCAGTCGTCCGGTTTTATATCCCACAGCCTAGTACTTAGTCCATCGCTCTCACCCTATAGCCTAGCTAGTACATTTTAGATTCCATCTCTCAATAGTCCTTACACCCAGGCGGGAGTGCTGCCTCTGCGTGCGTCCCATCCCATGACACAGGCAAGGGCAGAATCCGCACAGTGTAATGTACAGTCACGTCTGAAAATATCAGTACGAAAAATATGCCAAAAATATGTATACACTACCTTAATATATGGGCAATAAAGTCGTGTATACATATTTTTGGCACTTTTTTCGTATCGATATTTTCAGACGTGACCGTACCCCTTACATTTGCATGCGCACGCCTCCCAAACGTCCGGAGCACCATAATTGTTTTGTGATATGTAAAGAATTTCAAATCATTGCATAATTCCTTCAATTAATAATTCGTGTTGCTTTTTTTAGTGTCCGACCGAAACATGTTTTATTGCCGATTTTGGTTCTAGTTTCGGCCGAAACCGAAACTTTCGTTGGACCGTTACCCATGAAAAAGTAAATACCTATAATTCGAATAGGTGGTACAATAAAAAGTTTAGTATTTTTAAAGGTCACAATCAACCAAGCTCCAATAAGGCCTGTTCAATTTACTGAGTGGACACTTATACACCTCTTTTAATCTGCTAATTTAAAAACAATTGGCGAAAGTTCGCAACAAGCTCTTATTCATCAATTGCTACATATTTGTTCTCCAGCAGTCAAATACTTTTCCCAATGCTTCGAATTAATCTAGACCTTTGCATGTTAGCTGTGCAATTATGATGCACAGGCAAGTATTCACTGCTAAACTGTAAGTCAAACGCAAATCAAAATACCTATTTTAAACATTTGGAGAGCATCAAAGAATTGAAGAGTTTACAAAATCACAGCCCAGAAGTTAGTTCTAAAAATATCTTATCGGCGAAATTCCAGAAAGTAGACGTTAGCGTAGGAACAGTTTAAAATATCCTATAAAAAGCATAAAATGGCCAAAAGAATTGCAGAGCAGCAATCGCGGCTACCTGTACAGGATTTTACTAATAGTAGATTATTAACCAAGGGATAAAAGGCACTCATTTTAGTAGAGGTAGTTAGGCGCTCGAATAGTCCGAGGCTGAAATTATGCTTTTCACCCGATAGTAAAGTGCACATGTTTATAAAAAAAACATGACAAAGTATTAACTTTTATAGTATTTCTAGAGGGTACTTTCAATTAACAATTTAGGCAAAATTATTGTTGTTAATGGAATGAGAAGTTAAATATTAGAATGGAAATTGTATAACAAATCCATTTAAACCAAAACTTCAATTGATTATCCCAAAAAATCATACTTTGAAACTAAAATGCTCTAGTGAGGAGTGTCTTTTCAAAAGGGCTTAATTATTTCCACTATAAACTTTTTTCAGGAAATCGAGAAAAACATAAATCCACGGTTTTCATTTCGTAATTATTATTTTATTTTCGATATTGTACTAAAGTAAGTTGACATAAATGCTATGGCACTGCATACGTTTTTTTATCAATCTAAATAATAATTTAAGCTACTATACAATTTCAGAACTAAGCACTTTTGATGCCTTCAGGAATTAAGCCGTTTTCTTGTGGCCTTGTGAGATATTCACTTTTTAGATTTGCACATTTCATTGAATACTTTTTCGAAATCGATAACTTTTTACTCAGAAATTAAAATTCACTACTAATATTCATTCGAGTATAAGTTATTAATTAATTTAATTATTATACATGAAGTAGTATGTAAATTTCAAAGTGGCAATTCTTAATGATATTAATGGTTAAAATAAACCTTAATATGAAATAAACATGTTTAATATTTATTGTTTCGTAGTTACTGGGCTAGACGATAATCAAAGTGCAATAACAATATCAGCCAAGGAACACTGTGTATGTATAAGGAAGAAATAAGCCCTTTTGATCCGAACTTCGATATTTGAACCTCTTTTTAGAGAACAAGAAGGGACTTTTTAGAACTTTAATCTTAATGCAAATGCGTAATTTTATGTTATAATATTAGCAGACTAGCATTGATAGTTAAAAAATGAAGAGAAATGGAAATAAGTCCTTTTGAAAAGACACTCCTCTGGCGATACAGACTTTTCTGTACACTTCATAGAACAACAATGAGCCTCAAAGCATGAGAAATGAAAAGATTAATCTCATTGCATTTTAATGGATGACAAAATGTACGAAAAATATGAATAAAGTAATTTAACAAGACCTCAACATTACACTGCTGTCATATTAGGACAACATGTACCCGGTGAGGAGAAATCCATAAACACAGATACATTCGGGAAGAAAGTTCTTGCCTGATAGCCAATTTATTCCAGTTTCCTAAAAAGTGCGTTCAATTTGCAAAAGTAACATATTGGTAGCGAATTCAGAAAGACTATCCCTGCTTTGTTTTGGCCTGATTTGGCAAGTGCCGCACTATGCTGGTCAGACAGTGGACCTTAGTAATTCAATATGAGTGGTAAGTAGGTACTGGGGCATTGTAAAGGTGAACTTAAGAAATGATAGGCGAGAAGCTAAACGTTTAGAATAATTTAAACGAATGTAATAATTTGCAGATTCTCGACAAGCGTCAAAAATGTATATGCAGGCATTTATGTGGCGCATACGAGTATATTTCGAAAATTTTACCAATTTATTTACATTCTATTCGCACTTCTATATCATTGAGTTCCGTTTTATTATGTTTAGGGAAATAAAACGTTTCTAGACCAACTAATTGTGTGCTACTCTGCAGAGGCGCCACCACGATGAAAATTAATGAATTATATGATGGAATGATGTACCTAAAACGTACATCATGTGCCTATAATGTTTATGGCTGTACCTCTACTAGGGAGCGAAATAATGCGCATTGAAAGTGGCGCCGCTGGGGAGCATACTCTGTAGCGGCGCCACTTAGTATACATAGATAGAAATGTAATCAGCTATTGTTTTCTTATGGAAATTGATGTACTACTGCTGTTTATTACGTATGTATTCAAAATATTCATTAGTGATTTTATTTATTTCCATTAATTCCGCGTTCCGTGAGCGTCAGGATGGCTGGTGAACCTGAGCGAATTTCAACGAAATATTTCTAAACATATTGTACCTTCTGTGTACCTTTAGCAGAAACCAGTGTACCTCTCCCTAAAACGAGATATCTAACAAAAAAGGTCCACCCGCCATTCTGACGTCAGGATGGCGGGTGGACTTATTTAATTTGCTTTATTTCACAAAAATGTATGTGGTTATACCTCTAGTGTACCTTCAATAAAAACCAGTGTAATGCTCCCTAAAGTCAGATATTTTAAAAATAAGTTCCACCAAGGTGAACCTAATATTGGGCGTAACATATTTTGGGAAGAGATGCAGCTATTTTTATTTAAGGTACACTGAGGAACACTAGAGGTACAATATGTTTATAAATATTCCGTTAAAACTCGCCTGGACCTATTAAATCTTACTTTATATCACGCAAAATGTATGTAGTTATACTGTACCTCTAGTGTACCTTTAATAAAAAATTCCTCTTCCAAAATTAAGTTTCGTCCATCGTTGGACCTTATTTTTTAAATATGTTGTTTTAGGGAGAGTTATACTGGTTTTTATTGAAGGTAAAATATAAGTAATATAACTACATACATTTTGCTAGAAATAATGCAAGATTTCATAGGTGCACCCACCAACCTGAAGTCTGGTTAGCGGGTGGACCTTCTTTTGAGCCTAGCTTGTTTTAGGGATAGATAAACTGATTTCTATTAAAGTTTACAGAGGTACACTGAAGGTACAATCAAGGCTCGGAACCGGTTTATAAAATACCGGTAAAAACTGGTTTATTTCGGTGTTCCTCCGAAATTTATAAGAACGCTTTAGCTTTGTTTAGAGCGTTTTAGGGAGAGGAACACTGGGTTCTGTTAAAAGTACACTGAGGTACATACACAGAAGGTACAATATGTTTATAAATATGTATTTCGTTGAAATTCGCTCAGGTCCACCCGTCATCCTGAAGCTCAATGAACGCGGAATCAATGAAAGTAAATAAAATCACTAATTAATGATTTTAATGATTATTTTCAGTACGTACGTAGCAAACAGCAGTAGTACATCAATTTACATAAGAAAAAAATAGCTAATATCATTTCTATCTCTATGTACTAAGTGGCGCCGCTACAGAATATGCTCCCCAGTGGCGCAACTTTCAATGCGCATTATTTGCGCTCCCTAGTAGAGGTACAGCCATAAACATTATAGGTACATGATGTACGTAATTTCGTCATATAATTTATTAATTTGTGGTGGCGCCGCTCCCGCGCTGCAAAGTAGCACACAACTAATTGATTTATATTACACCTATAATTTTCATCTGCAAAATATTTATTACAATACTAATTTTACAATCTCAGTAGCGGCTTTGCATAGATTCAAACATTCAACGCATTCTTAAGTAATTACGGGGATTAATTTTGAAAACTTGTTAAGTTTTGGTACCAAAAAACGGGACCGTATTACTAACTCTTCTTTCCGTCTGTCCGTCCGTCTGTCTGTCACCAGGCTGTAACTCATGAACCGTTATAGCTAGACAGTTGAAATTTTCACAGAAAATGTATTTCTGTTGATGCTATAACAACAAATACTAAAACAAAATAAAATTAATGTTTAAGTGGGGCTCCCATACAACA
The DNA here is from genome assembly GCF_033807575.1 of Cydia pomonella. Lineage (NCBI taxonomy): Eukaryota > Metazoa > Arthropoda > Insecta > Lepidoptera > Tortricidae > Cydia > Cydia pomonella. The sequence goes on along the minus strand of NC_084703.1, from coordinate 33,710,570 downwards.
AACGTGTTATTTTTGCCGTTTTTTGCGTAATGGTACGGAACCCTTCGTGCGCAACTCCGACTAACTACCTCTACTACTACTACTACTACTACTACTAACCTACCTTCAAGTAGATTCTGGCCATAGTAGCTCCCGCTTTGGGTTACTTAAAAATTTCCAATCATTACTCCTTCAGGGGATGAATTTTTAAAAACGCTAAAATTCCTTTTCTCGTGCTCTAACAATATGCAAATATACAAAGTTTCAAGTTCCGCACTCGAAAAACACATTTTAATCTCCATACCATCTTTCAACCCCTTTTTCACCACCTTGTGGGATGAATTTTCAACAAGGCTGAAATAAATTTTCTTCCATTTTAATAAAAAAAATTTTTAAATAGTTCCTAGCTCAAAATAAAACTTGAACCCCGTACAAACTTTCATCCCCTTTTTAACCTCCTTAGGGGTTGAATTTCTCAAAATCGCTTCTTAGCTCTTATACACTTTATAAATGCAACCTAGTGTATAAATTTCAACTTTCTAGCATATGTAGTTTCGGCTCTGCGTGATGAGTCAGTCAGAACATGTGCATTTATATATATATAGATAGATATTGGGTGTCCACGAAGTAAATTGAACAGTCTTTACACTAAAAAATAGATACGAAAGTACAAGATCATAAGTTTCGGTGCGGCCGGCGATTTTTGTGTCGAAACCTGCCGAAACCGAAACTTCGGTCGGACACTACTTTTTTACCATTATGAGAATGGTCATGCTCTTCAGGTCAATAGTTGTAAAAAATATGAACCACTTAATAAAATAAAATTATATCTTATAAAGTATTCTCATCAACAATACTGAAGTGTATTCAACTTAACAACAAATAACATTGATTAGGCACTTCTTTCAGCGATCACTTCATCCTTAATACCTCCCTTATGGCTGTGGAAAATAATATACTTGTATGACTAAAGGAGCAAATAAGATTTAAGGTACACATACTAATTGTGAGTAAATATGCATTATGATTTTACCTCCCATCTTCCCCGAGCATGTAAAGAGCGGCTGTGGAGTTTCTTCTGGCATCACTATTTGAATCCCAATTTCACATGTTATATCTGAAAGTAATATAACAGAACTAATAAGTTGTAATTGAAATGTAACAAATTATTGTGTAATAGATAGTAAATTGAATATATGCAAAGGTTGATGTTTATTACAATCCACATAAACAATATTACTACCAATTCATAAAATGCTTAATGCTACAGGGGTGTCAACAGACAAATAACAACAAATGGTAATCATCCATATATCACAGCTGACCCTCACTGAACATACTGTAACCCACTCACCATATTCCAGCTTGTTGTATCTGGCTCAGACTTCACTCCTGCGGCTGAAGCACAGCCACTTGTCACACACACCTGTGCACACCATGCCCATGGCATCCTGCTCTTCATTAAAAAACGTAAGGAACCTTCCAGTCAGAAGTAAAACATTCATTCCTACATATTCAATTCCCAAGGGTAAAACATTCCCAGTGTCATATTCCATATTGACTATCATACGTCCAAGACTTCAAAATATTACCCAACATAAGAGAATCACTCCCTCTTTTAAAATTAAAACATCCATCACAGAATACATACTTATTTATTAATATAATACCCTCAGCACTCCACATCACAAAATAACACACTGCTTTTGTCAGCTTACATTAAAATACAATTGGTACATGAGGTATGTTTTTTCATTACCACTTAAAGAGTTATGTAATTCTACACTGTTTGACTTTGAATTTGGAATAATAATTAATTAAATAACACTCTGATCTTAACCTAGTGATGACCATATAAACATATACAAGCCAACATGTACCACAGCAGTACTTTCTCACCTCATGTCTGGGGCTTGTTGTTCCATGCACTGCTTGACACAGGAGGGCCTGACCCGTTGTTGCCATTACCTCCCCACCCTCCTTGGCCATTCGACCAATTTCCTTGGCCCCAGTTGCCACTCTTATTGCCATTCCAACCTTGGTTGCCACCTCCTTGGTTCCATGATGGAGGAGGACCACTCTGACCCCAATTTTGATTGCTGTTCCAATTTTTTCCCGAATTGCTTTGAGGAGGACCCCCTTGCCAATTAGGACCCCCATTACCAGGTCCTCCTAGAAATCCTCCCCATCCTGCTTGATTTAATGCAGCTGCTACAACACTTATAGGTAAATTGAAGTTGGCCGGTGGGCCTCCATTTGGATTGATGCCCAAGTTTTGCATATTTAGTGAGTCTATGTTACTACTTCCACCAGAATTATTTGATCCCCCAGAAGGACCTGATCTGTTTCCATCCCAGTTATTTGGCCCATAACCATCATCCTTCCAATTTTGGTTAGATTTGGCTTTAATCTTTGGTGCAGCACTGGAAACAGACACTGATGCTCCTTTAATAACATGGTCTTCACCACATAGGCTTTGAGCTACTTCTGGGTCCAAAAATGTAACAAATCCGAATGCTCGGAATGGTCTTGGAACGAAGACATCTGTTACCTCTCCAAATTTGGAAAAATAATCCCGAAGATCATCTGCGGTCATATCCTCAGTACATCGACCAACAAATACTTTACACGGCATTTGAGGAACTACTCCTTCTTTGGAGTTAGGGATTCGCACATCTACCCAACGCCCTTCTATATTGTGCCGTTGAGCCAAAGCTCTCATTTGAGATACATATGTTGCAAAGCGAATGAAGCCAAATCCCTTAAAGGTACCATTTTTATCCCTCTTAAGCTGAACCATAACAACTTCACCAAATTGTTCAAAGTACTGCCTTATGGACTCTTCTGTTGATTTCCATGGTAATCCAAGACAAATTAAATCAGAACAGGTAAGTTTTTTCTCAAGACGTTTTGTTTTCGCCGCAGAGTTCTCTGGAGAAACATCTTCCATCTTACGTTTGTTTTCTTTGGGGAAAACGCAAATATAAAGATGCTTACCCCAGCCGGCATCATTCGGAGGGTGAAGCTTGCCATCACTCAAACGAATTCCACGGACAGATTTACTTTCAGGATGACGGTACTTCAAGCCGCATGCTCCAGGAAACTGCGCTACAAGCGTTGACAGAAGTAAGGCGCCATCAAGTTCGCAAGGAATTTCCACAGCATTAGCGTCATCTTCATCTTCACTGACTTTAATATACTCGAAGAGGTCCTCATTATAATTACTTCTACTTTTCGAGTTCATTTTAAATCTGAATACAACTGTAAATACTTATTTTCTTGAATATCAGAGTATATTTACGGCTTTCTAACTTTCAATGTAATCGATTTTATATTAATGTAATGGCCGACATCTCGTCAGTCATTTTTTTTCTCGTTGGTCTGATGTTGCCAGCAGAATGAATGGGTAAGATAGGGCATAGATATAATATTCCTAAAGATGGAGTCTAAGCCAGCTGTCAACGTAGCCACACAGGCACAGCCACATTTTTATGTACGATGAGTACCAAAAGTTCTGGCGATATCTTGGAAGATATAACTAGATGGAATCGAAATGCGCATAAATTTCTAGCTGAAAAATTCTGCCGTTTACGGTAAAGGGGTCGTCCAGAAATCATGTGATCATATTTGGCCTATTTTTGACCCCCCGCTCCCCCTTGGTGATTTTAACGCAACTCCCTCACCCCTGCCACAAGATCACGTGATAATAAAATTATGATGCGGGGTACCCTTAGACGCTAAGCAAATCTAATGTCGTTTCTACTGTACATATATGTTCGAGATGCTACCTCTCAAAAACAGGCACCGTAAAAATCTGCTCATCACTTATATACATACATTCTTTCATATATATCCGTTTTTTATAGCAATGGCGGATGATTGAGGAAAAACGTCTCATACTCGTAGCTCCCCATAGAAATAGGATCGACTGACATGTCTCTGTAGCTCCCGCAAATTGTGACAGTTCAGTTCTAAGTTGCGGTTGAAAAGCATGAGTAATGTATATACCTAGTACTTATAATAATTAGGTAGGTAATTGTAAAACAGTTATAACTAACAATAGTAAATACAGTTTGATTGAAACCACTTTTCTCCTTGTTTTCCTTTTATGAACTCAGAAAAAAAGGTCCTTGTACAGATCCCCAAGCTTGGAAATCATATAAAAATACACATTGGACGATAGAGCGGAGTACTTGATCTGATTACATTTTTGAGTAATATTGTTGTTTTCAGCTTTCCCGCTTTGAAAAAAAAATCACGTGATATCTTCCCCCCTGATGATGACCCCCCAATTAATAGGTAAATAAGCCCTCAGAATGTGATAGTGGCGCGCGGTATTGTGGGCATTTTTCTCTGTCACTCTATGTCTTAGTAGGCGTAAAAGAGAAAAATCCCCGCAATTTGCGAATTTCGGTTTTCACGGTAGGCACTGATAAAGTGTATCATATGGAACATTTAAGAGAAAAGTACCTGGGCGACCGAGCTTAGCTCGGTTATAACTATTTATTGTAATATGGTGGTGTGTAGGTGATAATCTTAACTACATTTTTTTACTAAATTAAATAAACTTGTCTAAAACAATAAAAATTAAAAAAATTATTTATAAACTTGAAAATATAAAAAAAAAAAGTTAGGTACCGGGCGAGATTCGAACCCGTAACACTCGTTTAGCAGTCCGCGTCTTAACCCGCTGGACCAGACGGACAGTAGCCGGCAACACGAAATTAGCGACTATATTCTGCGTCGAAAGAAAAACGCATGAAAACTCGAAAACACGCGTTTTCCCAAACATAAGACTAATCTAGATGGATTTTATACCCCCGAAAACCTCCATATACCAAATTTCAGCGAAATCGTTAGAGCCGTTTCCGAGATCACAGAAATATATATACATATATATATATACAAGAATTGCTCGTTTAAAGGTATAAGATTTGGAGTGTTTTTGGTATTTCACCGACACCTGTAAAATTTCTACCGCTTTACGCTTTAAAAGTTGAATGTCCAATTCGTCCCTTGTTTTCTATGTATTTAATGAAAGCTACTGTAATTGGTTTCAATATTATTAACCAATTAAAACTGGTTTTTTGCTCCAGTCATGGAATGTATGGCGCCGTTCATTTTCAAAATATTTAACTTAAACAGCTCTTTGGCTCTTGTTTATGGCAAAATGTAGCCAGCGATTATAAACTGATGGTAAATGCTTGTTTTAAAAGATTTGTCTATACCATACCATTACTGATGCCTGTTCCATTATAGGGGTGTTTACTATAAAGGGGCTCGCGGGGGACGCGCGCTTTTGCTTTGGCTTTTCATTCGGTTACAAACCTTATACCGTGCCCCTTGTGTTTAAAATTGACTAGCTCGACAAGCTCACGAGCTGTGGCCGAGACACAAGACGAGCCACGAGCCGCGAATGTAAATTCGCGCCCGATTCGCGGTCACCGTAGCATCACACACCCACCCACATTTTTATGTACAATTAACAATGAGGAACCAGATGCTTAAAGTCATATCGATAAACTATAGGCCTTTTTTACAATTTTAATTTTACTTGAAAGGACTGCTTAAAATGAATCAGTACCCCTAGTGTAAATATTTTCGACAACGAAACGTGACGTACGCGTTTGCGTTAAGTGTCATTTTGTATGAGATTTTTGACTTTCCAAAACGTCCCGCTTGGCGCGCTGTTCAAAATCCCATACAAAATGAGACTTAACCTAAACGCGAAAGTTACGTTACGCTATCGAATGGAAGTTACACTAGAGGTACTGAACACCATTATAAGTTACCCTTATATAAAGTTGTGCTATAATTAATAACACAATTTTATATTCAACGAGTATGCACCGACCTAGAATATAAACCGGATAGTGTACATTGACCAAAAGTGTGTCAACAGTCATAAAATATGTGTGTGGGATATTAGGATAACATGGAATATATAGTTTGGCGAGGATTTTCTTATTTGTGTATAGTCAGAGAGAATCAAACTGTTTTTCGCTGTACTAGTATTATGGCCACTGAAAAGGGATGGACATAGCTTTTTTTCTCTGCTTTATAAAGCTTCCCAAAACTTTACTTGGAATGGAATGGACATTACATCATGAAACCCATGAGACAATATTAAAATAAACCTAAAAAAGGAAAGTAAAATAATAGCTTTACAATGTTAAAAGTTATTTTATTTGTCTTATACAGTGGAGTTCAACTTTATCAACTATTCCAGTATTTCCAGTGGTGCTACGTTGGCACCGATAGTGGTCTGGTACCTTTTATCTTGATAATGATAACAATGGAAATATGGATGAACCTCTGAAAAGTACCATTTCTATAGACATTTGTCTTTCCCGTTCGTAATATTTAAAAAACTCTCCCTTAGTATTAATATGTTAGCTATTTAGAATACAAAAATTACACGATGGACGTGCCACCGGTGCTGGATGGGTACTGTGGTTAGTACCGTACCGTCGGGTTACTTAAGCCCAGATAACTTTGGCCCATGAAATCGACATTTCTTAGAAGGTGTTGCATGGTTAGCACTGACTGACTAGCACGTTATTATTTCGCGGATTAGCAAAGTAACATTTATGTTTTAGTTAGTATGGATTTCCACAAAGTAACGCCTCATTCTGTTATACCATATTTCACAGACACAGAGTCACACAAACATTAATAACATTATAAATAAATTAGAGCGAGTAGAAGTTAACATACACAACGTCTACTCGCTCTATTTTCTATGTAGGTATAATAATTTTTAGCAACGAAAACTAGTATCAGACATAGATAATATGTTAAGTTTCGTATAATTAAAGCTTGTAATTTTATAATGAGAGCGTTATTTCGATTGTATGGGAGCGGCATTTTAGCGGCAGGTTCGTGTGACTCTTAAGGTTTTAATAAAAAATATAAATTATGACACATTGTCATAATTTATATTTTTTGACTTGCACGTAGTTATTATAGTTAATCCCAATGGCAATAGTTACCCTTCATACGGAAGTTACAGGAAATCAAAAAGCGTGTCTTAACTATCGAGTACAAGAAGGACACTTTTATATTCTCTGTAGAACTTCGCGTAATTACAACTGCACGCAAGTGTAACAACTTTGTTTTACATACTTTAATAGTTTTGAGGCCTTCCTATCAGTAGATAAGGTAAATCGTAAAATACTGGCCACTCTTCAATAATTGGTCACCTTAGTATAGTAATAATACTAATAATTCTATTTACCTATAAACGGAATTCATTTTTTTATAAGTCGGGTAGTTTTGAAGGGTGGCCTGTTATTAACACCTAATTAATATTAAAAACGAATTCTGTTTATAGATGAATAGAATTCATATGTAGTATAAGGTGACCAGTAATTAAACAGTGGCCAGTAATTGACGATTTACCCTATAATTAATTAATTGTCGGTGTTTCCAGCAAGTATAGGTATTAGGTTCTCAATATTAACCCTTCAACTGTCAGAGGTCGAATTGTCAACCAAAAAATCAAGGCGATAGTGGACGTCTGCTTGTCCATACAAACGTAGTCTCCATTTTCCTCTCTGAATATTAACTTTGTGGAAAATATATTTACACAATTTATTGCACCATAGCCATGCCACATCGTTTCACTTTTTTCGATTAAGAGTTATGATCGAAAAACAAATGCAATTACCTTGCAATTTTTTAAAAGTTCTCAACTAATATCTTTGGAATGTACGTACATCAAATTGCGTAAAAATATTTTCTATGTTATCCAGAGAGGAAGTTGGGGACTATATACTTTTGTATGTAGAAGCGTTCACGTAACTTCGTCCCCTTTCCTCTTAAACGTATAAATTTAGAATGGAAATTTGTTTTTTTTTGCTTATCCGTAATCGAGTCTATGCGAATCCAGGGGTTAACATCTTACACATTACTATAAACATAATTTATGCAAACTAGTATATGCTGATGTACACTGCTGTTTGTAAACTCTTTTTATACACATTAAGGTTTCTTTTCGCTTACTTAACACCAAGCTACGCGAGAATTGAATTCAACAGCACCATTTATATATACCTCCATACATTAAGACATCGAAGCTAAAGTCTAATTCTTAATTCTATTTTAACATTCACGTTCAATCACAATATCATGAGATCCAAGCCGATGTCCAATACATAACAATAATTTTATTTATATTATACTTCGATAACAATTATCAATCAAATGGCTTAATCGCGATTGATAACGGCTTGAGGGGCTCGTAACCCCTGTTTATGGGGACACTTCAGTCTTTTGTACAACTGACATACCTAGATTAATAGGCTCATATCCAACGTTCTCACCAGGAACTAGAATTTTTTTAACCATGCATTTGTGATGCCAATTTTTTTTGGGATCCACGTGAGTACGTTGTTTAGTGATACATACATTTACATATTAGAGCATTAACACATGTTCAGATGTGATTTGGCACTGACGGACTCATTCTGATTTAGGAATATAATTGAGACACCCATATAGTGTTATGGACATGCTCATTTTGTTGTGTCTACAGTCTGAATGTAAGGCCTGAGGCTCGAGTTGGGCGTGAAGCGGGGCGGGGCCTGCGGCGTCCATGTTAACAAATGCAAACGTATAGGAGCGGGCTTAGTACACGCTGCTCAAATCACTTGTTGGCTCGACGCCACACTGCACGCCCCGCCGAACGCTCCGCTTAGAGCGTCTACTCAGGCCTTACACTGACAGGTGAACAATCAACTTTTACTACTAGGTCAACCTCGAAATCGCGATAAAAATCTGCAATTTCCTACATTTTGCCTATTGGCCGGGTGCAGGCGGCTTGGCGGGAAAATAAAAACGATCGCAGCGCTTGATGTGGCCAAAGTTGGCGACAAATGTCGCGGTGTATGAATACTTCTCAGTTAGTATGTTCGTGATAAACTCAAAAACTTCTGAACGGATTATCATGTGGTTTTCACCTGTCAATAGAGTGATTCTTGAGGAAGGTTTAGGTGTATAACTTGTTAAGGTTTTGTGTAAATTGGTTGAAATATGACGATGTTTGCTAAAGATGTCGGCTAAAATCACGCCGTCTAAGAGATTTATTCGAAAACGCTGCCTAATCCGTTTAAGATATAACAACACAATGTATGGTGGGATTGTCTCTCATTGATTGGTCTACAAAAAAGTCCGCGATGGTATATATCTATCTTTTAAGGATAATTTACTATACCCATTCTTAACTTATAAAAAAAGATCACATACTTATAATCTGGTATTTGCAAAGCTATTTACACGAATAAATATACACGCACACAAACATATTAACAAATTAAATACGTTAGTTACATTTAGCATTTCATACAGATTTTATATAAATTGAATCGAAATATGTTTAAAATAATTTTAATATGTTCAGTCTTACGAGAATATAAAAAATAAACTTAACGGTTAAACATTTGATCTAGCTTACGTCAACACAGAATTAATGCTTGCTTGTTAAGACAATAGTATGCATACTACAGTATGCTAACATTAGGTGATTGTAATAATAGTTATAATATCAGTTATTGAAAGACCGTCAAAAGCATGCTTTTGGCGCGTAAAGCCAGACGCATAGACTTTGACCAAGCTAAGTTGGCATCGATTTTGATAGCTCAGACTGTGCAAGTGTTATTTTCAACGTCAATCTTCTATGAAATTATCAATTATCTCCTCATCTTCATTCTGTCTGTCGTCTGTCAAGTCAAGCGTATGGCCGAGAACGATGACGAACGAGGTAACATAATCGTACTGTAGGTGTAAGTTGCCGTTTAAAATCCATAAAAAGGACAACGTTTTTATATTTAAAAACATCATACGTATTCGCTAAAAGAACTTCACAAGGTATGCTATCAAAACACAACAAAACATACATTTTTTTTCTATAATATGTAACGAAAGATCAACGAATAATATTGACATAATAGTATTAAATACAAAAATAATTCTTACTATTTCCAGTAAAGCTAAAAACCAAATGTGTTTAACCTTAGAAAGGAATAGATTTTGCGCATTTAACTGCATTATAACAAATGTTTTTGAAGAAGATAATCTTTATTTTGTTGCGCTCATTATACTTGAGCGCCTACCCAGTTGCCAACGCTAGGCGGCGCTGCCATCTTGCACCCGGCCAATACATTTTCTTATAAGTTGTCTAAAACACCCAAGGTTCCACAAACACCTCTCTATATATAACATTTTTTCGGGCGTACTGTACTTCGCTGTACGCCTGCAGCCTGTGGACACGCAGCGTACTAAGAATGTCATGCGTGTACAGTACAACGACGCGTTCAGAGTACTGTAGCGGCTGCCGCGATACTGCAGCGCGTCGGGCATGTTCGCCGACGACGCGCATGTTAACGGTTTCCACGCCACGCCGCGGTCTCCTGACCGTAGTAACAGGGAGATGGGCAGATGGGATACCTAGTGCATTATTCGTTAGGCACTGAACCTGCCAACATCGTAGTTTAGGTACTAACATAGTCATATAAGTTTATTTGTTACTAACAAACTATGGATTGAATCATCCGACATAAATGATTTTCATTATTTTTTAGGGTTCCGTAGCCAAATGGCAAAAAACGAAACCCTTATAGATTCGTCATATCCGTCTGTCTGTCCGATTATGTCACAGCCACTTTTTTTCCGAAACTATAAGAGCTATACTGTTCAAACTTAGTAAGTGGATGTATTCTATGAACCGCATTAAGATGTTCACACAAAAATAGAAAAAAAAAAACAATAAATTTTGGGGGTTCCCCATACTTAGAACTGAAACTCAAAAAATATTTTTTCTTCAAACCCATACGTGTGGGGTATCTATGGATAGGTCTTCAAAAATGATATTGTGGTTTCTAATATCTTTTTTTTTCTAAAATGAATAGTTTGCGCGATAGACACTTCCAAAGTGGTAAAATGTGTCCCGTCCCCCCCCCGTAACTTCTAAAATAACAGAATGAAAAAACTAAAAAAAATATATGATATACATTGTCATGCAAACTTCCACCGAAAATTGGTTTGAACGAGATCTAGTACGTAGTTTTTTTTAATACGTCATAAAATTAAAAAAAAAATATTTTTCATCAAACCCATATGTGTGGGGTATCTATCTATCTATCTATATCTATCTATCTATCTATGGATAGGTCTTCAAAAATGATATTTAGGTTTCTAATATCATTTTTTTCTAAACTGAATAGTTTGCGCGAGAGACACTTCCAAAGTGAAAAAATGTGTGTCCCCCCCGCCCCCCCTGTAACTTCTAAAATAACAGCATAAAAAATAAAAAAAATATATATGATATACATTACCATGCAAACTTCCACCGAAAATTGGTTTGACCGAGATCTAGTAAGTAGTTTTTTTTAATACGCCATAAAATGAAAAAAAAAATATTTTTTTATCAAACCCATACGTGTGGGGTATCTATGGATAGGTCTTCAAAAATGATATTGTGGTTTCTAATATCTTTTTTTTCTAAAATGAATAGTTTGCGCGATAGACACTTCCAAAGTGGTAAAATGTGTGTCCAAAGTGGTAAAATGTTGAACAAGATCTAGTAAGTAGATTTTTTTTAATACGTCTTAAATGGTACGGAACCCTTCATGCGCGAGTCCGACTCGCACGAGGCCGCTTTATTATATTTATAACGCTATCACGCGCTATAACAACCAAATTTTTTTTATGCCTATTAGGATAGATTAATTTGAACTAGATGCGAGGATTCAATTTTTGATTTGATATTATGCCTACTTTTAAGGTGTTATATTAATTTCAAATCAGTTTATTTATTAAAAAAAAAAAAACAATATTCGCTGATGATACGGTAAATCGGATATATCATATTGTCCACAAATATTTTTTTAGTTACTAAGCTTTGAGGAAATTAAAATTCTAGCAGGAAATAAAGCAATTTAATATAAATGCACCGTATGTTTAACATAGCAAGCCATACAGACATGAATTCGGGAGGGTTTGGACCTGGGATAAAACACGAATAGAAGCAAACATAGGCAAACACGAAATGTAATAGTATACATTATGATACAAGTGTGCTAAGTAGGTCATTAGTCATTACACACGAGGCGATATTGTGCGCGCGAGCTGCAAGCGAGCGCGCAATAAGAAAGCCGATGTATGTAATGACCATAGCACACGCGTTTCATACGACGTTTTTCAACACACTTGCGAGGAAAAAACAAAACTTATAAATTAGATTTTTTTGTCAAAACAGTAAAAGTACAAGTTTCAAAATGTTGGCTTACCTACAGTTTTAACATCAAATAATTGCACCAAAGCGTGCTGGGCTTGTAGGCACTTATTCGCCAGTTCATTGAAGTAAGCTACCAACCAACATGTTTTCCAAGAAAGACTGGGCGTTTTTGCTGATTTTCCATTGAATAAAAGATTCATATGCCGCCAATTATTTTTCACCCGATTTTGATGGTAAAAGGCTATCGTTCTCGGCTCTTGCCTCTATAAGTATTATTAGTATTATTGGCAGCGTTAATTTTATGTGTTCTTCTTTTACAATGCTAGAAAATGACATTTTCGTCCATATATATTATAAATTGTTATGTTTATTCATTTATGTAATTTACGAGATAATTTAATCTATAAATTATGTTTGGTGTGATAAAACCGCTTTGAACTAACATTTGAAACCTAATAGTTGGTTAGAAAAAAAATGTATTACTCAACCAAATTAAGAGATTTTCCATGCATATTATTTGCAATCAGTTACCTTCTTAACTCAGTCGGATAATATAATGAAAAAGCCCAAGTGTTATAATATACTGAAAAAGCACGCGTGTTTAATATCTAGGATTATGAGACAAAAATCGGTGGAATAAAAACGTCTTTTTGAGCAAGTGTGTTGAAAAGACAATAAAATTTTTATCTTTAAATTTCATGTTAGTGTTACTAATGGAAATAGCCCAAGCGAACATACACAATAATACACATGGTGTACCTATCCCATATTCCAATTACACTTTACCACAGAACCAATAATAATACTACTACGTACAGAAGATTCGCTGTAATCAAAACCCCTTTTTAGGTAGGTATACCGAACGTGCATAAACGTTTCTGATTGAACCGAGCTCTTTCGAAAGGCGTGGTATGAGCGTGGCTACCGCTAGGGTTGGCACCGTCCGAAGCGAGTACCGTTAACGTACTAGTTTAACAGATTTCGAAATTTCCTGCAGTAATAATGTATTCGACTGTAGCAGTATTGCAGCACATCGGTCATTTAGCTAATACAAAATCTTTCAAATTTGGCTATATCAACATAAATTATCCGTTCCGTAGCGGTGCCCGACAGCCATTGCTAGTCACCAGAACTGGTGAGGGCCGCATGTACTTGTAGCGGCGTGACGAAAACACGGAGTCACGCCTGACTTGACTCCATTCAATTTTTATCGCATAATTAGGCGAAGGTTTTACATAAGTGCATAACTAATAAAACATTTTAGAGAAACAACAAGCATTCAACCACAGCTCTGAAGTTAAAATAAGGAGACCTAGTCAAAATTTCACGATCTCATCTAATCTGTACTTGAAATCAAATAATAATAAAACAATAATATTATTATTTTGACATTTTAAAAGTTAGAATTCACCCCAAGGTAACATGAATATTAAGTTTACATCAACTCTTCCAGCACTTCCAGCTAGAAACTTATTGAATAACTTAAGATGGCGCACCTGGCACAGTGCGAAGTGCATGGTGGGGGTAAGTAAAGCGATCCCAGCGCATAAGGTGGTAACATTTGGTACTAACGGGTGTTAGCATCTTTAACATTTCGTATAAGTTATATAGCTCGAAACAGAACTTTAATTTACAATTTATCCTGAAATATTCATTTAAATTGTATGGTTTATGGTATATTAAGCATTTCATACATATTATAATGGGCCCATTGTAATCTGTGTGAAATGCTAATATAACTAACGTATTTAATTTTGTGAATATGAATAGCGATCCGTGTAAATAGCTTTGCAAATACGTACCACATATTACGTGAACTTAGTTATAGCTCAAACGGATTAGGCAGCGTTTTCGACTAAAGCTCCTAGACAGCGTGATTTTTTGCGACGTCATTAGCAAACATCGTCATATTTCACAGAAAACTTTAACAAGTTACACGCCTGGACCTTCCTCGAGAATTGCTCTATTGATAGGTGAAAAGCGTATAAAAATCCGTAGTTCAGTATCAGTACTTTTTGAGTTTGGGATTTGTTTTATAAGATGTAGCTATTTGACGTTTTCCACTAGATTTGCGGATGCTAATAAGCGTGACAGCCGTGCACGTTTGGGACAACAATGCTTTTCGGGGGAGGACTCGCAAAGCCTAAATGTAGTGGTAGGAAATCGAGTCTTATTATTTGCTCTATCTAACATTAATCATATTTTAATGTTTTCTATGGAATAGCAAATTTATTTATCTCCATTTCTGGGTTTGCTCCACAGAAAAGTTGTTCAGTATCACTTATATAACACCCCTCAGAATATGGTCACACTTATACATAACAAAATCAACTTGTATAAGAGATAGTCGGACAGCGAAATTTGTTTTGCTAATAACATTTAAACAATATAAAGTAAGGTCAATTAGGTCAATACGGATAAGTGTAGCTACGGGATAAGTGTAACTGGACGGGTAAGTGTAGCTACGGGATAAGTGTAACTGGCCTTCATGTTGCGTAAACTATTTGAAATACTGGTATGATCAGTTGTCATGAGCAAATAAACGATCTATTCAAATTAAGTCCTACATGTGACGTTGTGAAGCAAATTGTGAGACTATCGTCATTCTGAAATCTGTAAAAATTTTAATACAAGCTGCAGTTCACACGATGCACTTCGATCTATAAAAATCTAAGAAAATTCGTCAAATCCGTTTATTCTGTCTGAATAGGTAAGTATCAAATATGCTTTTTATTTTTCAAGTTATTCTTATTATTCCTTTAAAATTATAAAAAATAAGAGTTGTACATGCATTTAACAATGTAACCTAAATAGTGAGTGATTGCGAAAGTGTGTCTATTTCACTTGAGGCAAGTGTGACTGTATGATACACTTGCCCCGTATCAGGGATCGTAAACAATTATTTGTTATATTATTAATGATATAATGTAAAACAATAAAATCTTGATAAAATCGTTAGTTTTTGTTCAATAATAAAGGCTTTAATAAAAGAGAGGCTGTGGAATGAGCTCCCTGCACAGGTTTTTCCCGAGGGTATACAGTATAGGGTTCTTCCAACAAGGAGTGTACAGGTTTTCAAAGGGTCGGCAACGTGCATGTAACACCTCTGGAGTAGCAGACGTTCATAGGCTTCGGTGACTGCTTACCATCAGGCGGGCCGTATGCTTGTTTGCCACCGACGTAGTCTTAAAAAAAAAATTCTTAAAAATGCATAAATAAAGCTTTTATTTTGGACCAGACATCCATATTACAAACAACAAATAATTAAAATCTTTACACATAAATTAATTAAATAAAAATAAAAGAAATTTATTAAAAAAAGGTTTTCCACCCCAGCTAGGAACACATATGCCACAGTTACCCCGGATTTTATTTTATCATAAATGATAATAACTAACTATATAAATTAATGAATTATCATCGTTTAGTATCATGGTTATTACGTTTTAAAATTAAAAAGGGCTTTCTAGCATTCACTAACAATGCAGTTACACGTACCTCATTTTGCTGGGGAAGTGTGACTCTGACGCTACTTTCATTTAAAACATTAAGTACCATCTAGTAACCATCAAAATAACATAAAACACGTTGTTTCCAGCTAAAGTTGAACCGTACCGTATTGTACCTTAGGGCAGTGTTCGAAATTCAACTTTATGATCTTGATTTATCTGTTCAAAGTTACCCATATTGACCTTATAACTTATAAGGAACACTCGTCATGTATTATGAAATGTTTACCATTGTCGATACTGTTATGTAATTTTCGCCAAATTTTATTTTATTTAATATATTTTATCTACAATACAGTCGGCACCAGATTTATCAGAGTGGCCAAAGTGCTCATAAATAGCTGAACATGCACTTTAACTTCTTGATAATAAAGGCTTTGTTCAGATATTTGTGAACAACTTGACCGCTCCGTTATATCCGACGCCGACTGTACGGATTTTGTTTAACAAAAGCGCGCCACGAGCGAGAGGCAGGTGACACATTTTATACAAAAAAAAGCTCATATATTATCTGGCTTATCCAGTTTCTCAGTAGAAAAATGAACGAAATTCAAATTTTGTATGAAAGACCGACCCTTCGCGCCTACATTTCTCAAATTTGCCGCCTTTTCTACTGACGGAAATCGCTTGCCACACTATAGTTAATTATTTTGCGTCATTGCCCCTTTTAGATAGATATAAGACATAAGGGTACTGAACTAGCAAGCGTAATATGACATTTGGTCGGTAGCCAGTTTTTATCTAGAAAAATAGTTTTTTTTTTTAAACGACGATAGATTTGGGAGCGTGCACGATGGCAGCGCCGCTTAACGTTCGCAACTACTGGGGAGCTGTCAAATAATGAGCTCAGCAAAATAAAGATTATTCCTTGAAAATGTTTACTATAATACAGTTACTAATGTGCGGAATATTTTTGTTTTTAATGTTAAACAGACTTTTGCTTTACTGAAAATAGTCAGAATTATCTGTGTATTTTATATTATTCGGTTAATTTTCTTCGTCGTTGTTTCGTTACAAATTCAATAAAAAAATGTTAGTTTCATTATGTTTTGATGGCCCACTTCGTGATCCTCTTCCTGGGGATACGTATGATGCTTTCAAGTATCAAAGTTTTGCCCTTCTTCACAGGTTTTAATCAACTCATTTTATGTTCAAACATAATATGTTCTTTCGCTTATCACGTTTGTTGTGACAGACGGCAGACAACTCTGGGTGCCAAAAGTATGTTTCTGACATGTATGATTACAATTACGTAATGTTGGTACACTGTATTAACCATATATACTATTTTATTAACATCCAAGCAAAACTCTGCGTTGACATGACTAGATAAAATGTTTAGACGTTACGTTGGTACGCCTGGAATAATACTATATGATATAAAAGCCTAATTTCTACCTCGATGTTGGAAATATATAAAGTTTACTAGTACTGTTTCGTCCAGTATTATTGCAGTTTACCATTTATCAGCTATCGTGACCTATTTTTATCGTAAATATGATTTTAAAGCAAAAAACATGAACAAAATAACAGAATAGTATGGGAATTGACAGAAACATACGTAGCTTTTTTGCCACATTTGGCCACATCAAGCGCTGTGATCGTTCCGGCTTCCCCCACCACCCACTTTGCACGCATAACCCAGTTTCGTCCACTCCATTTTAACCAGCCGCTACGTTAGATTACGTATTTAGGTCCGTACTCAAAACGTGTCACGTTGAAGAAATTTGAAATTAAACTGGTTTTCTATATTTGCAGGTACAACTAGTGTTGGTAGGAACTTTTGAGTCTAAATTTGAAGAGCTCGACTCGCTTTTACGAGACTGCGTTAAAATTTCCGAGTCTTAAAAGACGCGAGTCGGTTCGCTATGGAGTCTTTCGTAAGCCAAACTCACAAACACGGACATGACGGATGTCCATCCGACTTTTTAAACGTTTAAGCCTTGGGGCCTTGGGGGTTCTTAGGTATTTTTGAAGTCTGCAGTTTGAAGAATGTCGGCTTTTTTCCATACTGATGTAAGGCATTTTTGTCATAAAATGGATTTATATTTTTTTGGAATATAGCGCAGGGACAGGGACTTTTTAATTTTATAGTTATATCTAAATACTAGCAGCAGTACACAAAATAAGCGGTATTATGTGGTGTACCTAATCCATACATTGTACACGTAGACAATGCGTTTTGATTTATTTGTAAAAAAAGAGAGTTCTCTGAAAAGGACTCCGGTCTAACAAGTTGAAAAAAACTCGAGTTTCGACTTAATTATATGAGTTTGAAAAACCGAGTCGAGTCTTAAAGCAGAGGAGTCCAAGGACTCGAGTCTGAACCAACACTAGGCACAACGACCACATTTGCTGCCGTAGCCAGCCGCCACAGGCTCGCACGATCGGCGTCCTCGTTATTTGATAAACTGCAGTCACGAGCAATTAAAACGACTCTTTTATATGGAAATGAAATGTCTATAGAAATTTACCCGTTTTCATTGCTTGTGAGTTTATAAAACTCTGGTTAAGAGCCCTTAATCCTTGGAGCGTTCTCCGATTTCACGAAATAACGCTCGATAGATGGCGTTGGCGCTCGGTACGCGAGCGCCGGCAACGCGACGCGCGTTTCAATGCAGACTAGAATAATCTTGATAGTTGTCAATATAATTTCAAGCAACATTAATTTTAGTGTCATATGATATCATATGGGCACTCTTTATTTTATTGTTTAAGCACAGTAGTTTTTTTTATGTACACTACTACTAAGTGTACAGACTACAGAGTGTACTATAACCCTTGCTCTTTATTCTGTCTCTTTCACACCAATGGAAAATGAAGAAGTTAGTAAATGACTGCAGGTATAAATAAAGTATATTAGTGCGATAGAGAGACAGATAGTGTTTCGTTGTCGTATCGTAAACGATTGGCATGTTGGCCACACACTTGCTTAGTGCCTAGCCAAAATATCAATCGTTTGCGTATATTAGTGCGATAGAGAGAGAGTAGTGTTTCGTTGTCGTATCGTAAACGATTGGCATGTTGGCTACGCACCCATGATAGTGACTAGCCAAGGTCTCATGATGGAGTCAGGAGTAGGTCACTAGAACTCCTAATCTACTCATTATAATTCCGTCGTATTTGAGCTCAATAGATTTGCCCTGACGAGTACCATCGATCTAAATGAAGTCCAGGGTCTCATGATGGAGTCAGGAGTTGATCACCAGAACTCCTAATCTACTCATTATAATTCCATCGTGTTTGGGCTCAAAAGATTTGCCCTGACGAGTACCATCGATCTAGATGAAGTCCAGGGTCTCATGATGGAGTCAGGAGTTGGTCACCATAATTCCTAATCTACTCATCATAACTCCATCGTGTTTGGGCTCAATAGATTTGCCCTCACGAGCACCATCAATCTAGATGATGTTCAGGGTCTCATGATGGAGTCAGGAGTTGGTCACTAGAACTCCTAATCTACTCATTATAATTCCATCGTGTTTGGGCTCAAAAGATTTGCCCTGACGAGTACCATCGATCTAGATGAAGTCCAGGGTCTCATGATGGAGTCAGGAGTTGGTCACCAGAACTCCTAATCTACTCATTATAATTCCATCGTGTTTGGGCTCAAAAGATTTGCCCTGACGAGTATCATCGATCTAGATGAAGTCCAGGGTCTCATGATGGAGTCAGGAGTTGGTCACCATAATTCCTAATCTACTCATCATAACTCCATCGTGTTTGGGCTCAATAGATTTGTCCTCACGAGCACCATCAATCTAGATGATGTTCAGGGTCTCATGATGGAGTCAGGAGTTGGTCACTAGAACTCCTAATCTACTCATTATAATTCCATCGTGTTTGGGCTCAAAAGATTTGCCCTGACGAGTACCATCGATCTAGATGAAGTCCAGGGTCTCATGATGGAGTCAGGAGTTGGTCACCAGAACTCGTAATCTATTTATCATAACTCCATCGTGTTTGGGTTCAATAGAGTTGCCCTGACGAGCACCATCAATCTAGATGAGGTCCAGGGTCTCATGATGGAGTCAGGAGCTGGTCACCAGAACTCCTAAACTACTCATCATAACCTCATCGTGTTTGGGCTCAATAGATTTGCCCTGACGAGCATCATCAATCTAGATAAAGTCCAGGGTCTCATGATGGAGTCAGGAGTTGGTCACTAGAACTCCTAATCTACTCATTATAATTCCATCGTGTTTGGGCTCAAAAGATTTGCCCTGACGAGTACCATCGATCTAGATGAAGTCCAGGGTCTCATGATGGAGTCAGGAGTTTGTCACCAGAACTCGTAATCTATTTATCATAACTCCATCGTGTTTGTGCTCAATAGATTTACTCCGACAAGCACCATCAAATTACCATTATGATGAATAGATTAGGAGTTCTGGTGACCAACTACTGAGTCCATCATGAGACCCTCGACTTAATCTAGATCGATGGTACTCGTCAGGGCAAATCTTTTGAGCCCAAACACGATGGAGTTATGATGAATAGACTAGGAGTTCTGGTGATCAACTCCTGAGTCCATCATGAGACCCTGGACCTGATCTAGATTGATGGTGCTCGTCAGGGCAACTCTATTGAGCCCAAACACGATGGAGTTATGATGAGTAGATTAGGAGTTCTGGTGACCAACTCCTGACTCCATCATGAGACCCTGGACCTCATCTAGATCGATGGTGCTCGTCAGGGCAAATCTTTTGAGCCCAAACACGTTGGAATTATAATGAGTAGATTAGGAGTTCTAGTGACCAACTCTTGACTCCATCATGAGACCCTGGACTTTATCTAGATTGATGATGCTCGTCAGGGCAAATCTATTGAGCCCAAACACGATGAGGTTATGATGAGTAGTTTAGGAGTTCTGGTGACCAACTCCTGACTCCATCATGAGACCCTGGACCTCATCTAGATCGATGGTGTTCATCAGGGCAAATCTATTGAGCCCAAACACGATGGAGTTATGATGAGTAGATTAGGAGTTCTGGTGACCAACTCCTGACTCCATCATGAGACCCTGGACCTCATCTAGATCGATGGTGCTCATCAGGGCAAATCTTTTGAGCCCAAACACGTTGGAATTATAATGAGTAGATTAGGAGTTCTAGTGACCAACTCCTGACTCCATCATGAGACCCTGGACTTTATCTAGATTGATGATGCTCGTCAGGGCAAATCTATTGAGCCCAAACACGATGGAGTTATGATGAGTAGAGTAGGAGTTCTGGTGACCTACTCCTGACTCCATCATGAGATCCTGGACCTCATCTAGATCGATGGTGCTCATCAGGGCAAATCTTTTGAGCCCAAACACGTTGGAATTATAATGAGTAGATTAGGAGTTCTAGTGACCTACTCCTGACTCCATCATGAGACCCTGGACCTCATCTAGATCGATGGTGCTCGTCAGGGCAAATCTTTTGAGCCCAAACACGATGGAGTTATGATGAGTAGATTAGGAGTTCTGGTGACCAGCTCCTGACTCCATCATGAGACCCTGGACCTCATCTAGATTGATGGTGCTCGTCAGGGCAACTCTATTGAACCCAAACACGATGGAGTTATGATGAGTAGATTAGGAGTTCTGGTGACCAGCTCCTGACTCCATCATGAGATCCTGGACCTCATCTAGATCGATGGTGCTCATCAGGGCAAATCTTATGAGCCCAAACACGTTGGAATTATAATGAGTAGATTAGGAGTTCTAGTGACCAACTCCTGACTCCATCATGAGACCCTGGACTTTATCTAGATTGATGATGCTCGTCAGGGCAAATCTATTGAGCCCGAACACGATGAGGTTATGATGAGTAGTTTAGGAGTTCTGGTGACCAACTCCTGACTCCATCATGAGACCCTGGGCCTCATCTAGATCGATGGTGTTCATCAGGGCAAATCTATTGAGCCCAAACACGATGGAGTTATGATGAGTAGATTAGGAGTTCTGGTGACCAGCTCCTGACTCCATCATGAGACCCTGGACCTCATCTAGATTGATGGTGCTCGTCAGGGCAACTCTATTGAACCCAAACACGATGGAGTTATGATGAGTACATTAGGAGTTCTGGTGACCAGCTCCTGACTCCATCATGAGACCCTGGACCTCATCTAGATTGAAGGTGCTCGTCAGGGCAACTCTGTTGAGCCCAAACACGATGGAATTATAATGAGTAGATTAGGAGTTCTAGTGACCAACTCCTGACTCCATCATGAGACCCTGGACCTCATCTAGATCGATGGTGTTCGTCAGGGCAAATCTTTTGAGCCCAAACACGATGGGATTATAATTAGTAGATTAGGAGTTCTGGTGACCAACTCCTGACTCCATCATGAGAACTTGGACTTCATCCGGGTCAAAAATAATAATGCAAACCCTAACGTAATTTCAAGTGAAAATGCGTTTTTCAGAAAATCGCAGCCAAATAACACTAGACCTTACTCATAGTGTTGTGTTCCTGCCGGTGAGTAAGGTTGCCAGAGCTCAACGAGGGGCGGGAGGGGGTTATGGTCGGCAACGCGCATGTAACTCCTCTGGAGTTGCAGGCGTACATATGCGGGCCGTATGCTTGTTTGCCACCGACTTAGTATTAAAAAAAAGTAACACTGAAAATCCATCAATAAGCGAGTCTGTTTGGCATACTGTAAAAAATGAACTTTTATTAAGATTTTCTAATCGCAGTATATAGCACTTCTCGGAACTCCGTAGCTGATTACGATCGCAACGAATGCCTGACAATCGAGCACAGGTCCGTCCTCTAAGCGCGCTCCGCGCGGACTGAGAGCGGGGCGTCGCTGCTGCGTGATTTATACGTGTTTTAAAAAAATATAAATTTATGGCAATGTAGGTCCCATAGTTACGATTTTTTTTTTATAGGTTAACATAAAGTTACAGTTTGCTACAATATTATTTTTAAAGCAAAATATGCGTACAATTTGCGGAAATAAAATATAATAAAACCCTGTTTTCGCCAAAAAAATGAAGAAAACTCGGAAGGTATTTTATCAGTTTTTTCAAATGAATTTTCGATTGTTAATCATTCCAGCCCCTCGTACGAGATATGTTGAATCAAATTGTAGTCATTCATGTACCAAATGATTCTTTTTTATAGCAAAATTGAGAACCGAAACGCCACATCTCACTGCAAAATTTGGAAAAGACTCCCAAAAAACCTCATTAAAAAAGAGGTTTAAAAGAGAAAATGAAAATTTGAACTGTTGGAGCCCCTAGTTTAGGAAACGATTATTTAAGTACGTTATCAGTTTTTGAATAAATACTAATAGTTACGTCGTAATCTTGAATGAAAAAGGAAGCATTTTACAAAATACGCTCGTCTGTAGGAATAAGGACTCTTAATATCGGAACGTTTTGTCCCCTTATTTCTTTAGACGCATTTTTGTGGATGTACATTCAGCTGATTCGTTTGTTTGCTGCAGATCCCTGGCCACTTTACGTCTATAAAAAATACGTCTAAAAAAATAGGCCGCTGAAAAGTTTTTATATTGACCCACTTTAATATGTGCGTATTTCCTTTTCATTGTATGCTACTAAATATTAACACTTAACTAAGATTCACAGCTCTAAACAGTTACATAACTCTTAAAAATAATAAGCAATAGAAAAATATATTTTTTCGCTGATGCTGCAGCGGTAGAAAATTGTATGCAGTATGTTATTCTGACATAATATACATACCTACATACATATAGGATCTTGCCTATACAGTGTGTAATGATTGTAAGAAAACAGGAATCAAAGTAAATGACGAGAAACTACAATTCTTTTAAAAAGCATTGCATTAGAATCAAACATTAAAGCCCACAAAGGGCATAAAAGATTATAGTCTGTACTGTGAACTCGGTGCAACCAATGTATTCATAAGTTCTCACACTTCTCACTAACATTCAATTTGTTTCTATGATATTAATTTTACTAAAAAAAGCAATTGAAATTTTATGAATAAGGATAAAATGACGAAAAGGATATAATGAAGATAATATGGTGAGAAATCTACTCTCTTCATTCGACCTAAACGATATGGTGATGGAGTTATACCGATTTTCTGACCGAACGAGCGAGAAGCGTCTCCGTTTCAGTTTGGGCGTAATTGCTTTCATATGTCAGCTCGCCCGTTCTCCTCAGCGCATCGTGTTTCTTACCCGATTCTCGTGAAATTTTGTGTGCGGGTTCGGTAATTAGGTATATGAATTTTTAGTGCTCCGTACTATACTTTCCCCCTTATTCATATACGTGTACTAAAGTTACGATGCCGCTGAACATCGTTTGTCCCTTTCCGACGTATTGGTATGATGGAAAGGGACAAACGATGATCAGCGGCATCGTAACTTTAATACGCGTTTATAAATAAGGGGGATTATGTTTTGTTGATTAGTTTTTAATATATATATTTTTATTGCAGAAAATTTTCATTTATTCAGTTTCAGGTTGTGACTGCACTTGTTCATATTCTAATCTAAGTTCCCAGGACAGACTAGAAATGAAATTATTATTGAATGTTTTAATACTGTACGAGATAAAGTAGCACACTGCAATGTGCCAATACACTGTGATCTGGAGGTAGTCGACAGATTTAAACCATATAATTATTTATGACGGCATACGAGTAAATAATCAACATACGTCGTACTCCGTCGTCTTTTCCTTCTAAGTTCTAATTGGTATACTAGTGTTTTTTCAATCAAATCATTTTAGTACATAAGTACTCTCTGTAAGCATCTGGTTAAAATCTGACGTTTATCTCGGGTCAGCTGCATTCAATAACTAAAGAAAAATAACAACAAGTAAATAATCACGCAAACATTAGTATGTTTGCGAGAAGGATAGTAGGTAATAAGATTGTGACGGAACATTAAACCTTGAGCTTCTTGGGCGGGCGCAGCGCGTACTGCAGCGGCAGCGCGCGCTTTTCGGCGGCGGCGGGCGCGCGGCGTAGCATGCGGCGGTTCAACTCCGCGTCCACCTTGCGAGCCAACTCTAGATCCTTCTTCTCCTGCTCCATCTGTTTCACAATTCTGAGTTGTTCTTCAAACATTTGTTTAACATCGCAATGCTGCAATGGACTAGATAAATTCTTTACAGCTAAATTAACTTTATTGTTATTTGCAGAGTCTGAATTGAATGGTGGGCTATTTAGTTCTTTCTTAACACTATTTTTCTTAGATTCGCTTCTCAAGTACGGTTTTCTTTCAGAAACGACTTGTCTAGCTTTCGCTTTGGCCTTTTTAGATGTTTCATTTTCAGCTTTTGAAATACTTCCCATAGACCTTGTCCGCCGCAAACTTGTTTCTTTGTCCAATTTGTCGATGCTATCGACTTGTACGCAGTGTTTACTTTTTGTCGCTAAATTTCTTCTAGTTACTGCTTCAGGGACAGCATTTCCCGTCGTGCTTTCCTTTGCCTTTGTTTTAGACTGATTTATAAGACCCTGGAAAATACGCAAGGAACACCTTATTTTACGTTATAAATAATAATAATTAGTACCTTAGTAATTTGTGAGAAGTACCAACCTTAGTGAGTGCTATGACAAATGCCGAAGGCAAATTATGCTCCAGGGAGTGCTTGCGCAGGAGACACAGGCCTTCAACGTATTGCATTTGAGTGGGTGCTTCTTTGTGCACCAATGCGGTCTCTGGTTTCTCCACGCGAATAACGGGCACACGCAGCGGCAACCCTCTCTTTGCATTATAACTGCAGGAAAATGCACCATGTAATATGTATGTAATATAAAAAAATACTTTGGTCTTCATGATAGCTTTTTTACGTTCCATACATGTAGAAAATTATTGTACCTATGATAATTTGGGACTATTAATGTCTGCATAGTAAACCATGAATAGTATATTAGTACCTGGGCGACCGAGCTTTGCTCGGTTATAACTATTTATTGTAATATGGTGGTGTATAGGTGATAATCTACATAAACTTAAAAAGTAAAATGTGAACTGACAATTATTATTATTTACAATCGATTTTAACCTTACAGTACAGCACTTGTGACAGAGTAACGCCATCTATTGTCAATTTCTCTTATTACATAGGTCATTTTTAGGGTTCCGTAGCCAAATGGCATAAAACGGAACCCTTATAGTTTCGCCATGTCTGTCTGTCTGTCTGTCTGTCTGTCCGAGGCTTTGCTCCGTCGTCGTTAGTGCTAGAAAGATGAAATTTGGCATGGCTATATAAATCAATAAAGCCGACAAAGTCGTACAATAAAATCTAAAAATTTAATTTTTTTTAGGGTACCTTCCCTACACGTAAAGTGGGAGTGAAATTTTTTTTTGCTTTAACCCTAGTGTGGGGTATCGTTGGAAAGGTCTTTCAAAACTAATGGGGGTTTTCAAGAAACATTTTTTGATAAAGTGAATATATTCGGAGTTAATCGCTCCGAAAGAAAAAAATAATGTGTCCCCCCCCCCCCCCTCTAACTTTTGAACCATAGGTCCAAAAAATATGAAAAAAATCGTGGAAGTAGAGCTTAAGAAAGACATTAAATGAAAACTGTAGCGGACATGATCAGTTTAGCTGTTTTTGAGTTATCGCAAAAAGTTTTCCCTTCATAGTAAAAAGACTTATTTTAATTAGGTACTAATTATGCAAATTTGCTTATTTGTTTAACTCAGGTGAAAGGTACCGTTTCATCCCTTGGTTAACAATTTACTATACTTTAAGCTCCAGCAGTTTAGCTTATTGTGACGGAAGAGTAACTACAGAACCCTACACTGAGCGTGGCCCGACATGCTCTTGGCCGGTTATTTTTACTAAATTAAACTTGTCTAAAACAATAAAAATTAAAAAAATATATACAAACTTGAAACTTGAACTTATAAGATTGCAGAGGCCGGGAAAGGGCAATTCGTGGATGAGCTTCGATTTCGCTTCGCGTCGTCCGACAAAGAAGACGAATCCACGAATTGCTGTTCCTGCCGAGTCATATATAGTGCTTTTCTGCAAACACGCGAGGAAATCAGGTAAAATAATCATCATTTAAACACGAACCAGCACTCAAATCGAACCTGTACATCAATAAAAACCGGCCAAGAGCATGTCGGGCCACGCTCAGTGTAGGGTTCCGTAGTACTCTTCCGTCACAATAAGCTAAACTGGAGCTTAAAGTATAGTAAATTGTTAACCAAGGGATGTAACGGTACCTTTCAC
Organism: Cydia pomonella; assembly: GCF_033807575.1. Classification (NCBI taxonomy): domain Eukaryota; kingdom Metazoa; phylum Arthropoda; class Insecta; order Lepidoptera; family Tortricidae; genus Cydia; species Cydia pomonella. Next base: position 33,683,668 of record NC_084703.1, on the reverse strand, counting down.
GCGAGTTAAACAAATACTACAAATAGGCAAATTTGCATAATCAGTACCTAATTAGGTAAAGTAAGTCTTTTTACTATGAAGGGGGAACTTTTTGCGATAACTCAAAAACAGCTAAACTGACCATGTTCGCTATAGTTTTCATTTAATGTCTTTCTTAAGCTCTACTTCCACGATTTTTTTCATAATTTTTGGACCTATGGTTCAAAAGTTAGAGGGGGGGGGGGGGGGGACACTATTTTTTTTTCTTTCGGAGCGATTATCTCTATAGGAGGTACTTTCGGATATGCAGATGACACTACGGTTGTTGAAAGCTACATACCCAATTCACGAGCTAGTGGAGCCCAAATACAGTCACTCAGAGAGGCTATGGTCGAACGCATGAACGTATCACTGAAGGCAGTGTCCGATTGGGGTGAAGCCAATTTGGTCTCGTTCAATGGTAGTAAGACCCAGGCGTGTCTTATCTCCGCTAAACGGAGTCCATTCCATCTGACTCCTACTTTCCGAAATGTATCCCTTCAGATAACCGACCATCTTGAGCTTCTCGGAATCTCGCTAACTTCGAAACTCAACTTCGGCCCGCACATCGAGTCGAAAGCACAGTTAGCAGCAAAAAAGCTGGGCATCCTCAACAAGGTGAGGCAGTATTTTACACCTAGGCAGCTGCTCAACCTTTACCAAGCACAAGTCCGATCGTGTGTGGAATACTGTTCACATCTGTGGGATGGTTCAGCCAAATACCAGCTTAAGGCGAGAGGAGAGCCAAGAGAATTATTAATGACGACGATTTGACGAATGCTCGACTTCAAAGTCTGGAGCATCGTCGCAAGGTTGCCAGCCTAACGATCTTTTATAGGATACATTTCGGAGAGTGTGCTGAGGAATTGCACAACCTTATTCCTCCGTCCCCATTTCATCATCGGACTACCAGACAATCGGCACTTCGGCATCGCTTCATGGTAGGTATTCCACAAATACGCACGAAGCGTTTCGCTTCAACATTCCTTATGCGAACTGCCAAGGAGTGGAATGCCCTGCCCGAGTCTGTGTTTCCGTATGAGTACAATCTGAATCTCTTCAAGGCTAGAGTAAATAGGTATCTCATAGGTAAGCGTGTTCCACCGTAGACCGCATCATCACTTACCATCAGGTGTGATCGTCGATCGCCTGCCTATCCTCCATAAAAAAAAAAAAACCATTTGCTTACCGGAAGTATTTGAACAAATTCGTAAAACTAACCAGCGACGAAGAATCATTCTTAATCATGACAATGCCAGCTGTCATACGTCACGCGAAACAACTCTATTTTTGGAAGGTCAAAATGTGGAATTAACGGGTCATCCGCCGTACAGCCCTGACTTAGCACCCAATGATTATTATTGATTTCCCAATTTAAAAAATAAATTACGCGGTCAACGATTTTCGACCGCTGAAGATGCTGTCGACGCATTCAAACAACACGTTATGGAGGTACCTCAGGCGGAGTGATAGAAGTGCTTCAAAAATTGGTTCACACGAATGCAAAAGTGCATAGATCATCAAGGGGAATACTTTGAAAAACAATAAAACCATTTTCAGCCGTGTACGTTTGTTTTTTTGTTTCCGGATATATAAGTAGCAACCCTCGTACTATACTAGCATTCGTTTTTACACGTGAAGCAATCTTTTCTTTATTCCATGGCGATGAATTTAAGAATTGTTGATTCTAAACCGGTTAAAACCGGTTTCGGTTTATTTTGTGGTAAAACCGAAGAAAAAACCGGTTTTGAAAAACCTCCGGTTTTTGCATTCCCTAAATGTTACCCCCTACTGTAATTGGGTATAATGGTAGGTATTCTTACCACTGTCAGGATCAAGGTAATAGAATACTTAGAATAATCGATAAGGATGGATTAACTGACTTCTATACAAGTTTTCAAGTGATTACTTTGCATTGAAAACTAATAAATAACACAATCGCATTACATAAATTACATTACAGTTAAAATCATTTAACATTGACGCTATTATATTGCAATTTAGGTCGTTTAGTTAAATAAATATCGTTTCGGTTATACAGCGGTCAGTAGCTCCTAAAACTGGTTTTTAACCGAACTTAATAAGTCTCTGCCAAGAGCGTGTCGGGCCACGCTCAGTGTGGGATTCCCATCTCGGTCACAATACAGATGATAGTTTAGATGCTGTTTTAATTTTAAAAAACCGTCAGCCGGTTGTATCGCGGTGAAAAGACCGTCAGCTGTGCTGACCACTTTATGTGCAGCAAAGTATGCGTAATTAGTAAATTGCGTAGTCCGTTGATAGCTAATCAGGCTTTAACGCCTGATGAAATGCTATATGCAAAGTTTCATGATTTGTTATTGCTATCATAAAGAGGTATAGCGTTTATTTTTACATGTTCATACGACCAGCTGATGTTCTTTGACCGCGATATAACCGGCTGTTTTTTTTATTAACAATAGCATCTGAATTCTGAACTATCATTTGGCAAAGTATCAAACGAGAGGCGATGACAATTTTTTGTTTTATTTTACGTGTTTCGATGGCTGCCATTCCTCAACCCACCAACGGAGCGGCAGCTGACGTCCACGAGGGTTCATCATACCTAGCCATTAACCACTACACGAGTTTTCGGCCGGGAGGCGATTGGTTATGGAAATCTATTCCTGGCTCGCGGTTTAATTGTAAACTGTCTTTAATTCTATAGTATCTACGAGTATAGATGAATATGTGTACGGTGTTTAGAAACTTGGAAGATGTTTTACCGTTTCATAAACTAGAAAACAATTTTAAAATTACCAATAAGTGTAATTTAGTTAGACCCAAATTGAATACCGATCTAGATTCGCCCAATCTAATCAAAAAATATTACATGCAGTCTGTAGAAAGCGAAAGAGATATTTATTACAATATAATTTTAACACAATCTGTTAATCAGTAAATATAGTCCGTTTTCTATTGGGAAACAGTATAACATTTTTGAGTACAGCCATGCCATTTGTTACGAATGTTATACACGTCCACCTATAAGCCCAAAACGCCCGGTAGCCAGTTTGAACTCCGCGACTGGTTTCAAAGTACAGAGCTCCCGCACTGAGAGAAAAAATATTGTTCGAATTAAAAACCTGATATCTAAAAGACGGGAATTGCAAAGTCTATTAATTTTTACAATGTTTTTCTAGGCGATAGTAAATATTATAATTTCAAGAAAATTTTATTAATTTCATAGTTTAGGAAATACAAAACGGTTTTACTTAATCGTGAAATTAATATTCTTTACTCGGAATAACAGAGTTGTACAAATTCTATAAAACTTTCCTTGGGTTTATAAATCGTGTACTGTCTCCAGTGCGTAAAGATTACTAGATAATACAAAAAGGATTTATTAAAGTTGGTGGCTACAAATGAGTATTAATCGTATTAATAAATAAAAGTCAATACTAATTTCTAACAAATCCCTTTCTTATTCTTTTTTTTTTATAGCCTACATTGTGTCCCACTGCTGGGCAAAGGCCTCCCCTGTTTTCCGCCACTCGTCACGGCTTTGTGCATGCTCCCGCCAGTCGCCACGAAATGAGTCCAGGTCGTCTCGCCATCTCGTTTTTGGCCTTCCTCTGCCTCGGGTGATCTGCGGTGCCCATTCGGTCGCTATTTTGGCCCATCTGTCCGGGTGCATCCTACAGATGTGCCCCGCCCAATCCCATTTGAGCTTGGCAGCCTTCACACCCACATCTGCGATACCTGTTTTGGAGCGCAGCTCTGTGTTCCTTATCCGATCGATTCTACGGACTCCGAGTATGCTCCGCTCCATTGCTCGCAGGCAAATCTTGAGTCGGGACTTTTGAGCTTCTGTTAATGACCAAGTTTGGGCGCCGTAGGTTAAGATAGGCAGGATACACATGTCAAAAAGTTTGCGTTTTAGTGTTCGTGGAAGGTTGCCCTTCCTTAACGCCTTCATGGACCAGAATCTCTTCCAGGCGTTTTCGATGCGTCGATCGACTTCCTTGGACTGCCTGTTATCGAAGGATGCTATCTGGCCCAGATAGGTGTATTCATCAACATATTGTATATCCTGCCCATCTACCGTGACCCCACGTTTCGCGCCATTGGTCATTAACTGGGTTTTTGTCCTGTTCATTTCGAGTCCGACTTCAAGACTTGCCGTGCTAAGGTCTTGTAGCATTTCCTTTAGATGGGGTGCAGTGCGGGAGAATAAGACAATGTCGTCGGCGAAACGCAGGTTTGTCAACCTTTTTTCGCCGACGTCAATGCCCATTGTTTCCCATTTGGTCGCCAGCTTCTGGAAGATTTCCTGTAGGCAAGAGGTAAACAACTTTGGAGACAGCGGGTCACCCTGTTTGACTCCTTTTTGGATGCAGAATTTAGGACCGGGAACATGCAGTTTCATACTTGCAGTACTTTTGTGGTAGATGCCTTCAATGAGCTCAACATAAGTGTTATTGATTTGTTGTTCACGCATAGCAGAAAATACAGCAGAGTGTTTAACACTTTCAAACGCCTTACTGTAATCCACAAATGCAAGGTAGAGTGGTATTTTGAACTCATTGACCTTCTCTATTATTTGATTGACGGTGTGTAGGTGGTCTGTTGTGGAGAAACTGGGTCGAAAGCCAGCTTGTTCTGGGGGTTGGTGTTTGTCAAGCAGTGAGGCAATGCGATTTTCGATGACTTTGCTAAATAATTTTCAAAGCTTCAGTCGTTACACCATCTTCTCCTGGGCTCTTCTGGTATTTTAAACTCTTGAGAGCAGCATTGACCTCATGACCTGTTATGGGAGGGATGGTGTTTGGACATATATAGTTATCACTCGTCGACGAGGCAGATGGATTTGAATACAGCGATGAATAAAAGTTAGTACAGATTTCGGTAACTTTGTCTCTGTTGCTGTATTTTCTTCCATCTACATCTCGTAAACTTATGATTTTCCATTTCTTAATCCATTTTTTGCGGATCTGAGGGAGGCATGAGTCTCTATGGCTATTTTTACTAATTTTGTATTGAAGTCTCTTACGTCTTTTCGTATGTTTTACTTGTCTGTCTAGAAATGAGTATAGATTGCTATTATGTTTGTTCCTTTCTCTGTTCTCTATTAATTTTACAGTGGATTGTCTTAGTTTATTGTTGTGTCTTCTGGGTTGTTTTATTTTATTACTTGCTATTTTAACGCAGTCTTTAATTTTATTATACTGTGCTTGTACATCTGCGTCTTTTTCGAGAAGGCTAAACTGATTACTAAGTTTCAAATTTAATTGGTCTTTGTTTGAAATAAGGGTGTCTTTGTTTGAAATAAGGGTATCTTTGTCGAGGCGCCTTATTTGTTTTTTGAAGAGCTGTTGCCTGTAAATTTTCGTGTTGAATCTTAGTTTTACTCTTAACGGTCTGTGGTCGGAACTAAACTGTAGTTGGTTGATAACAGATACGTCTTTGACTATGTAGCTATCGGATGATAAAATGTAATCTATTTCATTATTAATGTTTCCGGCAGGTGATACCCATGTCCAACGACGATGCGGTTTTTTGTAAAAGAATGTGTTGCAGATTTTTAAGGTTTGCCCAAAGGCGAACTGAATAAGGCGAGCGCCACGCTCGTTCCGACTACCGAGTCCGTGTGGACCAATCACATCGTCGTTATCCAGTTCTCTTTTTATACCGACCTTTGCGTTAAAGTCGCCGAGGACCATGTTCCACGTTCCTCGGTTTTCTTCACACGCTGTGTTAAGAAGGTTACTTATTCTTATGTACACATTATTATCAGTAGTCATAAACATTGGAGAACGCTTAATATACCTAACATTCTTGGAGTAGAATGTTAAACAAGTGTCATATATTACATAACATACATACTAAACTCACATCTGTATTTTCAAAAGGGGTAGGCCGAGCACATACTGCTACTAGTTTCAGTGTCACTTCCAGCAATTAAGGGGTATCAACAAAACAATAACGAACTTGTGATATTGCACCAAGTGACAGTTTGCCAGCCCATCGCCCATGCACAACACACTTGAAACCATATCCCATAGTCGACTCCTACGACACCCACGGGAGGAAAGAGGGAGGGGAAATTCTTAACCCGACACCACACGGGTAACACTAACTACTTATTACGTAAATCTCTGTACAATCTAAAAGCATATAATATTGAATAAATATTTGACGTAAGAGAAAAAGCGATTTAACAAAATATTTCGATAGTCTTAACGACGCAAAGTCCGACTATTGGGGGAGAGGGACAGAAGAGCGAAGCTCCCTACGAGAGGAGCTCGGAGGGCAAAGCCCCTCGATAGCAGCCCCGATATCTTCCTAAACCTTCCTTAAACCTTCCAATTTCTATTATACCTAATAGGTATTACTTATTTATTTTGCAATTATGAAGTATCATAGCAGCATACCTAGAAATCGAATGATTTTATGATTACTTGTCTACTGTTTTATTTTTCAATAATTATGAATGTCAGAATGGCGGGTGTACCTAAATAAAATTAAATGAAAACCATACCATATTTTTGTACCTAATTTGTACTATTTAGTACCTCCTTTAAAAAAAATTGTACCTCACGGTACTTAAAGTTATCACCAAAAAACAGGCCACCCGCCATCCTGACAGGCAGAATGGCGGGTGTACTTTATTACGCTATGTTCCCGTGGTTATTGATAAATTCTATAAAAGCCAAATTTTTGTACCTTTTTTGTACCTTCATATTCAATTATAATACGAGTCATTTTATTTTTGGTTCCAAGTTTTACTCATTTTATATTTTGCTTGCTATTACAATTTTGCAGGCGTTATAATTTTTCAAATTATCGATGCCGTCCACAACAACGCCGTCCTCGGAACGTCGGACATAAACATAAAACTTAATACGTGATTAAGTCCCGTTTATATTAGTTAATAACTTATACATGGAGATATAAGGGAGTTAAGAGTGACATAGAAAGATGCTCGCAATTTGAGAACTTCGGCGTTCGCGATAGGCTCGACTCTAACAAGCTCCATAATACTATCGTTAGAAAAAGATAATATGTTTCTCTCTAATATATATTACGCTCCATTGACAAGCGCCTTCGTTAAAAACTATAATAAATGGGCGGAGTGGACCGCGACCCTGGTTCTGTCAGCATATCTGTCTGTCTCTCTCTCTCTCTCTCTCTTACTCATACCTGTGTTTTTGACAGAAGTTACGGCAGACCACCTTCCTCAAGATCGATGATAGTAGCGGTCCGGTACGCCTATCAGTAACAGCTTTAAGGACGACTAAATTAAGTAAGACTTTGTGAAGCGTTTTACACAAGAGAATAAACTATATCCATCCCTTTTCAGGGGCCATAATACTAGGACACCAAAAAGACAGTAAGATTCTCTCTGACTATGCACGAATGAGAAAAGATCTTGGCCAAACTATATATTCCACGTTATCCTAATATCCCAGATACATATAACTCATGGTCACCCTAATTAGAAAGAGATGCAACCTTGACTTCTCATGTGAACACACTTTTTGGCCAATGTAGCCTATCCCGATAATCTTATAAGTCCGTGGCAGCGACACTATCTCAGGGTTAAATAAACTGTTGTCAGGCTTTACCACTTGAAAATTAAAGAGAACAAATAAGCTCTTAAATATGTTTAAGACATTTATTTATTTTTGATTGACAGCAAACAATAGTTGCTAGGTAACAAAATTATAAATAAAGAAAGGTCTTGACAAACAAGGTATATACAACCTTTTTAATGTTGTATTCATGCCTTAACATTATATCCATTTGTAGTGACATCTAGTGATGTAGTGTACATAATCGGAAGTCAACTTTACGCAAAAGCAGGTTTTCTGGAATGAAATAACAGAAATTGCTACCATTTTTACTAACTTCAACAATATTGATAGTGTCCCCCCTGACGCAATCCTTAAAATAATAAACTTTTAGCAGTGACACAATGCAAACCAATCCGTATAGTTTTATATTTTTGTATTAAACTTGGTTTAAAAAAAAATATTACTGTCCGTAACTTCCGAAAGCTCATTTAATGCAGATCATAAAAACATTAAAAATAAATATACACTTAAGTATTTTCAATGTATAATAAAATTATTATTGCACGTACCCAGTTGATGTTTCCGGGCGCGCGCGGGCGTCGCTCGGAGGGGTAAATGATTTCCAACAGCTCCCACAGTAACAGCTAAGATATTCGATGGTTCTGGTGTAGTGCATATCTTGAGCCCAGGCTGCGTAGACAAGATGCCAATCGTTCGGGTTATTCCCACTAGTTATCACCAAGTTGTTACAAGTGGTAACTACTGGGAATTTTTTTCCCACCATTTACCACTGGAGCAACTGGGATAAAAAATCCCACTAGTTACCACCAACTTGGTTTGGTGGTAACAACTGGGGTTTTTTTTCCCAGTAGTTACCACTGATAAAAGGTGGGTTTTTTTTCCCAGTAGTTACCACCAAAATTTGGTTAGCGTTCAATAGTAATAAAAACAGTTTAAATAGAGAGTGCTTTAATCAATAATTAATTAAAAGTTCAATTCATTATAAGTTAATTAATTATTAGTTTAACTATAAGTCGATTAGTGTTTCAGTAAACTGTCTTAAATGTAAAAAAAATCCGTCTGACTGATTTGTTTGTTCATTCGTATAATTGTGACGTTATTTAGTGAAAGGGATTTTATTGTCGATGGCGCTTACGCCATTATCAACAATGCTCCTATATAAATACAACGCTGCGCTACGCAGTGTGGCGTAAGCACCCTTGACAAAAGGTCCAGGTTTCATAGATAACGTCACAATTAATTCAATTTACAATTAATAAGATAAATGTCACATGCTATCCAGGTTGATGGCGAAAAGAAAAAAAACATATAATCCAATAATTAATATAATGTAACAATTCCAAATAAAACAACATAAAATATTTATTATACGTATCAAAAAAATTACAAACAACATTGATTGAATTGCTATCGGCACGTAGCGATTAAAATTTAACACGTCATATAACGCCATGCATGTTGTAGGACTGTTAGAGTCTGGCTGCTGAAATATTACACAATATTTTGGCGGGAATTCCAAAAATTCTTGGGCCGGTCACACTTTGTGTAGTAGGAATTATAGCTTTGATACTAGAAAATATTTTTGATTTTCTGTGCACACGTAAGGTACTTAAGGAAATAAGTTAATATACGTTGATTTGCACTTAAAGACAGCTCACGTAATTTCTACCTCTATTTAAAGTACAAAGACATATATAGACATGTTTCGCCAAGATATTTTTATATCAATTTACTACTAACCAGTCATTCCACTGATTTCTTCTAAATATTAGTTTTCAGTAACTCATTACGTTCCAATGTTTTGATTTTATTGATATTTTCCAGAACTTCTAGTTTATCCGTTTCTTTACACACTTGTCCTTTTTCTTGTTCTTGTTCAAGAGATTCAGGTATTAATAAATTCACGTACTTCAAAGTTATAGGCAAATGTTAGAGCTAGTACTTAAAGTATCAACATATTAATAGAGCTCCAACCTACTAAATTGTTTACGACTTGTAAACATAGCAGTTTTTCGTCATACAACGCTTCACGTCGACTTCGCACATTATCGTAATTATTTATGAGCTTCTAATAATAGTTTGCGGATCTCACTCGGTATAGTCATTATTCATATTATTTAAAGTAAATCCCTTATAAACCGCGAACAATTTGAATGAATGACATAAATTGACATCAGACTTTTAGCTTTTTTTAAATCATAGACAATTGGTGATACAACATGGAAATATCTGTCAACAATATTTGGCTAGCCAGACTATATCGCCAACTGCTGGGCGTGCTCGGCGGACGTGTTGACCGCTCCGACCAACCAGTATAAACGCGTATCTCTGGCGCGCTCTCTTTATTAATGTCTCGGTCACATTACGCTGGTTTGCGCGACAGGCCTGTCCGCCCGCGCTCGCGCGATGACACTTTCACTGTACTGTACTGGCTTACCAGTTGCCAATTCACACAGTACTTACCAACTTTTTTCTTACAAAAAGAAATAAGTTGTTTTGTATTAGAATATATTTTATGCTATTGTGCACTATGTAATAATGTATACTCTACTTAACAATGTATACTACTACTACTACTTGTATTTCTCAATGTAAGTGAATTTTAATATTCTTTAGGAGATATACAAACGTTAATTACTCTCTATTTTTTTGTACTTCTTTAATATTTTTGATCACTTTTAAGGAAGTTTACTGAAACACAAAACGACTTATAATTCTTTATTAAAACACTCTATATTTATACTATACTATTTCTACTGTTTTATTAATATTGAACTTTTTTGTGGTAAAAAAAATTGGTGGTAACTACGGGGAAAAAAATTCCCACCTTTTACCAGTGGTAACTACTGGGAAATAAAAATCCCAGTAGTTACCACCAAACCGAGTTGATGATAACTAGTGGGTTTTTTTTCCAGTAGTTACCAGTGGTAAAAGATGGGAGAAAAATTCCCAGTAGTTACCACTGGTAACAACTTGGTGGTAACTAGTGGGAATAATAACCCAATCGTTCCCGCTCCGTAGCGTAGCGTTGTTATCTCTCTCTATCACTCTTCCATATTAGTGCGACACAGACAGTTGCGTTTCGTTCGCTACAGAGCGTTAACAATTGGCATCTAGTCTACGCAGCCAGGACCGTCAAAAACATTCGGGGATTATGCTGCTAATGTATTTTCATCCTTTCTGATTAGAAAAAAATCTAATGTTGAAAGACTGGGCCTGGTTTGGGATACATACATGAAACACAATCTTATATACTGTCCGAAGGCTCATTTAATGCAGATTCTAACAGTAAATATAAATTTGACCATTTTCAATGTAAAATACAATATTGGAAGTACTGCGACGTTTGTCAGCGTAGCGTAGGGGACGGAAAAAAGACCGTAGAAGTTTTCATAATATCTATAAATTAAAGTACTTACAATAATATCATAATATTCATAATTGTAATAGATATTCTTTTATTTATCTTTCTTCTTAGGTTAGGATTTTTACAATATGTATATAAAAGTAAAATATAAGAACACAAAACAGTTTAAAAGATATAAACACATTATTAAAAAAACCTAACCTATTGATATTCTTTTATTTATTATTTATTATGTAAAACAAATGTATTTTTCTCTCTTTACCTATGTCTTTCTTCTTTTTAATTTTATTCTATCTGTGCCTTGCGGTTATATCGGCGGTTAAGAAGTAGCCTAATGTGTTAATTCAGGGTGTCAGCCATATCAAATTTATCAAAATTGTTCTAGCCACTTGAGTGTGAAAAAGTAACAAACATACACACTCGTAAACTTTCGCCTTTATAATATTAGTGTGATTTGGAAAGAGAATCATTTCTTTAGTATGAAATGTTATAGTAAATCTTGTCAAGAAATTGATTTGGGTACTAATAGTAATAAGTCTAGTTACCTAAACATGAAGCTATTGTGTGATATGCCACGTATTGATGATTTCGTCCTGTTCCGATGTGTTTGTTGGCCTTGGATGTTTTTCTAGGCCTTCTAGCTTTGGAACACAAGATATGGCTAGTACAACGACATCTGTGCCGACTGTTTTTAACATTATTTTGGAGTGTCTTTTCAGCAGAGCATCAGCAAGATTGAAGCATGATCCGTGTGTCGGTTTTTCGTGATTGCACGGTGTCACATTTTCAGTCGAAGTGGTTTTATTCAGAGCTTCGTCACCGTCAGTTATGTTGAACTCTTTACCCATTGGAACTCTATGTGTGAGTAACAATGTGACGACAAAAGATGGTGTAACTCTTCTTTGTTTGATCCCTCACAAAGAAAGTTAGCCCATCCTTTCGGAATCCTTGTATGTTCGCCAACTACGTTGGCCAGAATCTTGTTTTTCTCGAGTTTTATTCTTGAGACTGTCTTTCTTGTACGAGGGCTAATCCAAAAGTTGTTAGTTGCTCCGGCACTACTCATGCGATTAAAACTTTTCAGTACTCATTAAAGTGGTGTAAATTCATTTTTAGAAAACGCTTATTTTTTATTTTATTTTATTTTTTCCTCGATGCGTCGAAGCCTAACCATCAGTCATGAAAATCAGTAATCAAGACTCCATATGTCCTGTCATTTTATAGACAGTTTTTGTAAAAAAAAAAAAAATTTTTTAGGTGCTACTAATGACGAAACTTGGCCGTTTTTTTTGATTGAGTAAATATTATTATGAATTAATAGGTGTCAACAATGAGTCCTTTCCTTAAAAGTAAAATTTTCTGATATTTATAAAAAGTGTATAAATACATATAACATTACGAATTGCTTAGAAAAAACGGCAACTCCATTTAAAACAGCTTTCATTTAAAAATATATAATAAAAAAACTGTTGGTATTAATTTAAAAAAAATGATGGCCATAAGTAGCATTGAAATATCCCTCACAATAGTATATTTTATCGCATGAGTAAAGCCGGATATATCCCAAACATTAGATAGCTCTCTAATCAGAAAGGATGAAAACACATTGGCAGCATAATCCCCGAATGTTTTTGACGGCCCTGGGCTCAAGATATGCGCTACAGCCGAACCATCTAATATCTTAGCTGTTACTGTGAGAGTTGTTGGAAATCATTTACCCCGCCGAGCGACGCCCGCATGCCACCCGCAAAAATCAAGAAGGTACGTGCAATAATTATTTTATTTTACATTGAAAATAGTTAAATGTATATATACGTATAAGGTTTTTTTTTTATACTACGTCGGTGGCAAACAAGCATACGGCCCGCCTGATGGTAAGCAGTCTCCGTAGCCTATGTACGCCTGCAACTCCAGGGGAGTTACATGCGCGTTGCCGACCGCAAGATGACATTCACAATGCCCATACCTCTCTTTTGGACGTAGTTTAAGGACGTACCCGGGTCCAAAATTTTTGTATGATCTGCATTAAATGGGCTTTCGAGCAGTATTTTTTATAAACCAAGTTTAATATAAAACTATTCGGATTTGTTTGCATTGTGTCACTACTAAAAGTTTATTTGTGTAAGGATTGCGTCATATTTTGCTATGGAACCCTAAAAAACTGGTATGGGGAAATTGGGGAATGAATTGGGCATCATCTAGTTACCTGATAACGAAACCGAACTTGACTCAAAGGTCCAAACTAATCCGTCAGATTTTTTTTCTGAGCGCCGGGAGCTCTGTACTTTGAAACCAGTCGCGGAGTTCAAACTGACTACCGGGCGTTTTGGGCTTCGGTGGACGTGTATAACATTCGTACCAAATGGCATTGCTGTACTCAAAATTGTATATCTCTCCATACAAGCATTCCCAATAGAAAACGGACTAATAAGAGCGTTTGTAGATAAATTAAAATATCTCAACTGCTTAGCTACTTCGGCTGATGAATTTAAGCCTGCAAGACTTGTATTTTACTGTCATACAAACGGAGCATACAATTATACGAACCTTGTTGCTGTTGTTCCTTGCACTGGCTTAAAATAACAGAGCTCTTGCCTCATGGAGTCAACACTGCCGCTCGCAACACTGCGTTTATCCAACGTATTCATTTTATGTTGTAGAATCCCAGTGTAAGGCAAAGATACAGGCAAAGACTGTGTTGCATTTAGTGTTCTATCCGGATCTTTTTCATCAGTAGTAAATGAGTTATTTGCGTGAGGTAGTAAGTCGGTTTTCTGGAAAGAAAATCAATATTTTTATGTATGTATAGCGTCTATTAAATTTGTCATAAAGAGGGTATTCCACCAGTGTGCCACACTATGTGGCAGAAGCATTTTTGTACTGAATATGCTTGTGCCGCACACTGGTGGAATCCCATCTTAACACTGAGTAACTAACTTTCAATACTAGAAAGAGTATAATATATTTTCCACTATATACCTTTGTTTTACTGTTGTCACCATTCTCTTTATTCCAAATTCCTGAAATATTTCTAATTTTCTTATCTAGAATGTTTTTGAGAAATTTGCTGTAACTGGGCACCATTTCAGGAGATCCCCGAGTTTCGGTTTTAACTGGTGCGAAATCAGAACTGTTGCTGCTATTAGTGCTGTCATCAATTAACAGTGGATTACTGGAAATTATGAAAAAATGCATAAATACATAATGTTTTGATCTTTTCAATTTCCACTATACCACTATAGGCAATAGAGGCAGGAGGCAGTAGTTACAGTAGCGCCAATAATCTCAAGGAAAACAGGAGGCCTTGCCAAGGTGAAAAAAGTAAAAATGTATGGGATGACAGAGACTACGAAACGTCACGTGACTATTTCCATATATTATTTAAACTTCGATTGACGTTTTTATCACATATTGTCATATTGCATTTAAATATCAATTGAAAAAATAAATTTCACGAGTAGAAGCTTCAAATTCCTGACTCTGAAAGATGCACGTGGCGACGGTGGGACACATTTACAAAGCCAAGCTAACTCGACGGCGATTTTGGTAGCACAGACTGTCAAAGTGTTATTTTTAACGACACTTCTGATTGGCTCTAAGACCTAGATAGAGATAGTAATACTTTACATACATACAACTTCTAAAACAGTAGCAGAAAACGCTATATTAAAATAGAGATCAGATCAGAGGAAGGGAAAACTCACACTTTGTAACTTGTAGATGTCTTAGTTAAAAATGCTTCTATTTTTGCTGTTTTTAATCTGGGTTTAGCAGGAGCCAATGTATGACGGTGTCTATTAGCGGGGGCCACTCTTTTACTATGTTCTTTATTATTTTCTTCTTGCACTTTTTTGGCCAATATTTCATCTTGCTTTAGAATTCCTAGATACTTCTTATGGGTTTCATCCTCTTCTTCCTGGATCTTCCTATAATAATAAAATGTAATATAAACTTTAACTGGCCTCGTAAGTAATAATTATAATGTATTAAAAAAGACCTGACAATAACATAAAGGCAGCGGTAGAGAGCTATTTTAATAGCAAAGATTTTGTAAATATTTACTTTTTGGAAGTAAAATAAAAAATAAAATAAAATAGCCTTGATTTACAGAACAAAGAACAGTAGCACATTATCTCTCTATTATCTCCCATCTTTTGTAATCTTTGTCTGCTTGCCCTTCGGCAAAGGCCTCCTCCAACCTTCTCCACTCTCTCCGATCTATTGCCACTCTGCTCCAGGTACGGCCAGCTACCTGCGCGATGTCATCATCCCATCTCATTAGAGGTCTCTTTGCTCCTCTCTCTCCCTCTCTTGGGTACCATTGGGTGACTCGCTAGCTCCATTTTTTTTTTATACTATGTCGGTGGCAAACAAGCATACGGCCTGCCTGATGGTTAGCAGTATCCGTAGCCTATGTACGCCAAATATATGTATATTCCATATAAATATATTTACTTTAATACTCTCTTTCATATTTTTTCCAATGCGGCGTTAAACTTTAGCCGCCTGTAATAGGTACTGTGAAGGTTGGAAACCTTCACAATCTCAACGGCAACGGTTACTTAAATTCAGAACTATCGCCCTGCGAAAGGAATAAAGATCTACAGGCGATTTCATTCTAAAAGTAGCAACGTCTAAGTTACTCGACAGTTGTATTGTGTTGTTTGAAGAAAAAATATATTAGCATCAGAATCTACCTGGAGCGTTTACATTCCCCACCTTAGATAGACCGTAACCCAATTACATGATGGGGGTGCGGGGTACACATTTACATTTGATAGGAATGTTTTTCAGGAAGTGTACTATTGATATTAAAAAATTCGTACTGCAAGATGAAATTGATAGATGTTGAGTTCTTTTGAGATCACGTGTCTTACAATATTATGTACTTATAGTATGAAAATATAACATAGACAATTAATCTTAATAAGATGCTAAAAGTAAGGTGCACAAACTTTATAAGAATTGTGGTTTGTTCAAGTTGCTTCTGCTCCTCCTGTAAGCGCTCTGCTCGTAATCTCTTAAGTTCTGCCTCATACTCTGCTCTTATTTCACCTGGTGCACTAACACATACAGTGGATTGTTCTAGAAAACAAAAATTATATAATTATGATTACTTAAGATACATAATTCCCAATACAGAAATGTATGATAATATTGATAATAAACTAGCTAACACCTAAAAGATGGATTCATGTGCATACATCGAAAACATTTTAAGAAATAGAATATATATATAGACTACTAGCTACTGCTAAAATCATAGTCATTTATGTGCTCCGTTTAACCCATTTCCAGGCCGCACCAATCTATAAGGTTTTCCCAAAAAATCCAAATATATTCCCATTAATCGAGCTTTGATAATTCATTTGAAGACAAGTAACATTTCCTGAAAGTGTAATCTAATTTGAACCTTAAATCGGAATGCTAAAGTTGAAATTCTAATCGCGCGTATCGGGTCGATAAATCGGACTATGCCTGGAAAAGGGTTAAAGAAAAACATGAGTTAAGGTGAATGTGGAGAACACCGGCATATGGAATTTACTGGTGGGAAGACTGGAATAGGGCAGGAACTCTATTATTAATATACAATGTATGTCGATCAGACACAGGAAGAACTTCACATGAGTGGCGCATACGCATACGCCACTCATGTGAAGTTCTTGCATTTGCACACTTAAGTATGTGCAAATGCAAGAGTTGAAAGCGGCAAAAGAGCTTATAGCGGGTATTTGTCACATTGACCTTACAAACTAATATTATAACAGCTTTTGAGCATCACAAATTTAATGTAATTACAACAAACATGAAACAAATCGAAATGAGCTGCACGCAACAAACCATGTCTCATAGGTAGATGTCAGCTGAGACACACCTGAATTCAAAAATATTTCTTGTGATGTAAAAAAACGGTACTTGGCTAACAAACATCAACATAATTAATAGGGGATAGAACGTGGGAAATAACGAGACAGCCTGCTTGTAGAAGGTGTGGTGTTTACAATATCCCTTCTTTTTTAATATTCAGACAATTTCAATGATAAAATTTGTTTTATCGCAAAACCTTACTCTTGCGCTTAGAAAGAGCGCAACGTGCAGTCTTAAAGGTAATTTTCAAGAAACCCTTCAGGTATCCTACCATTGATCTTTATAGAGAGAGTAAAGTGCTGTCGGTACGAAGTCTATTTTTCCGCCAAGTCATTTAAAAAAAACATAAGACCATAACCTTTGATAAAAATAAACGTCGAGTTCGTGTCTGTGGTATACAGAAATTTCGCTTGGCAGTTTCAGGACGTCATGTTGATTACCTTAGTTCTAAATTGTACAATAAGGTTAACGACCTTACAGATATATATGCTCTCACACTAAGAGAATGTAAGCAGAAAGTCACTGACTGGCTACAAACGTTAACTTATAACGAGATTGAGGATTGCCTAGCCTCTCATTATTAAAATATAATTCGAGCAACTCACACACACACACACACACGCACGCACGCACGCACGCACGCACGCACGCACGCACGCACGCACACACACACACACACACACACACACACACACACACACACACACACGAACACACACGAACACACACACACACACACACACACACACACACACACACACGAGCACATTTACAAATTAATCACACTTTCAACTCCTGTGTAACACTAATACACATTGTGATACGTAAATAGTGTTAACTCTTTGTTTATACATATTTTGTATTATTCCGATATTTTTAGTTTTATTTTATTATCAGTTCTGTTGTACACTTGTAGATTTAGTACCAAAACCTATATATTAATATAGGTATACTTAATGTTTTCTCGGGGGTGAGAGCCTGGTGAACTGTAATACAGGTTTATACCTAGTTCAGACTCCAGCCTCTCACAAAGGATCACAATCTCATCTCGAATTTAAATGTTGTTATCATACTGTGAAATTGTTACAAATCCTTTGTGAGCTGATAAATAAAAAAAATAAACATTATTATTAATATTCGGATATTGCGGATAATTTCGGATAAATATAAATGAAACAAAATATTTATTCAAGAAACATAATTCGTAATAAATTGCGCAAAATTCGCAAAAATATGCATGGAGTCCATAATGGCCCAGCATAGGCTATGTTGAATATATATATGAACTATGAAAAAAAAAGTCCGCCCCACGTGACCACCGCCATTCAAGAGGCGGGCACAGATGAGAATGATTTGTATGTAGTGCCTATTCCCATCTGTGCCTGGCAGAGTGTGCTAGAACTCTTCGCTTCACAGACATCTTATTGGATGTTTTTGAGTTTTCTCAGATTGCATTATAAGGCCTCAGATTGCAGAGAAAAAATATAATGATTGCAAGTTTTAGTTTAGTTGTCAATTAGTTTTAGACAAACATCCTGTTTTTATTTACATAGTATTGCATGCATTGCTATAACCGCAACACGCAACCGGAACAGATATTCCTGTTAAAACAGCTTGTGGAAAATAAATGGAATAGAAAAGTGAATGCACAAGACCACACATATGGCAGTGTGTTTAGTGTTGGTAGGAACTCAAGTCTAAATTGAAGAACTCAACTCGTTTTTACGAGACTCAGAACTTAAAAAACTTCTGAGTCTTTTAAGTCCCGTGTCGAGTCCTTTATTGAGTATTTTTTAAGCGCAACTCAAAAGGACTTGAGTCTCCAAATAAAGACTCAGTCAACAATTTTATAGGTTTTACCTAAACTACAGTAAAGGCAATAGGCGATATTGTATGATTTATGTTATGTACATCGATGAATTTTACCAACGCATTTCGAAGTTATTTTAGGAAAAATACTAGTTTTCCGAAAAGGACTCAAGTCTCTACAAAAGGCTCGGGTCTCTAATAAGTTAAAAAGAACTCGTGTTTCATCTTAATTATGTGAGTCTGGAAAACTGAGTAGTCTTAAAGCAGAGGATTCAATGGACTCAAGTCTTAACCAACACTGTGTTGCCAGAGAGGAACTGTATAAAATTCTGCAATAGTTTAAAGTGCAACCAAATTGGTAAAAATTATAACTTTGTGGAGAACTAACAGCCGTATTTGATTTAGTCACTAGTCTTAAGCAAGGAGATACTCTTTCGCCAATGCTGTTCAACTTGGCACTTGTTTGCAAAAACTGTTTATGTATAAAGTGGGTGTAGAGTTGAACGGCAAACATGAGCCCATTGGATATGCTGATCACTTAGAACTATTGGCTCATAATAAAAGGGACCTGAAGGCCTTGGCTAGGATTGTAGAGCAGATAGGAGAGAAGATTGGTAACAGAATCAACCACCAGAAAACAGAATATTTCCTAATGGAAAGCTAAAAGAATATCGGAGTGAAAAGAGAAGACCTAGTAGTCAGAACACCACAAAGGCATTTTAGGTAACTTGGTTGAACAGTAAGTAATACCAACCGAATGGAAGAGGAGATAGATGTTTAAATCCAAACTGCCCTAAGATGCTTGGCAGCGCTCCACTGAGTCCTAGTGTCCAATCTAATCAGTAGACCAAGATTTGGGTCTACAAGACAGTAATTAAACTGATTTTGATGTATGGGTGTAAAGCTTGGTCTCTGGCTTAAAAAGAAGAGAGCAAGCTCTTAGTGGCAGACAGGATTCTGGTGTCTGCCTGGAATATCATTGGCGAGATTATAATCACTGGCGTGGTCATCTGAAGAGAATGGGAGAGGTTCAAGCTGTGAGAAGAGCATCCCAGATACTGCTGGAGTGACAAAGCCATAATAGACCTGTCCACCATCAGAGTACACAACTGGTTTGAAGTGGCACATAGGGCAGAGTGGTGTTCTCTTATGTCAGGGGCCAAGATCATTTGAACTGATAAGAACGGACTGGATGAGGCACTAGATGTGTTTCAAGTAATACTAATTAGATATGCACCAGGTAATCCAAGTATGTATAAACCCTCTTCATGAAGTATTGATTTAAAGATAACATTATGTCGGATACTTAGCACTAATTTAAAATGGCTTAGGGTAACGTCTATGTATTAAAATTCCTGTTATCTAAAACATCCATTTTATTCGGATTTTTGGATTTGTATTATTCAAATATTATCAGTAGTTATTTTAAGCGGGTATTTATTCGGATTGCAAACCCTATGTAGGTGACAGTAGGCAACTGTGAGACAAATAACGTTATTAGCATTATATGGATTTATTAAGAAAACGAAATCACAACAATGTTATAAATAATCAAAGATTGTGCTTACCTTGACTTAAGTTTAAATCTTCACCTTGTAATTTAATATTCACTTCATTCGCGAATTTGTTTTTAATAACGTCCCACAGCTTAATATTAACTATTTTATTTTGTTTTGTTGTGGTTCTTAGCCATGAACCTATTCGCAACCGACATAGGGGACAACACAAAGCATTGTTTTCTATGCTACTTTTAAAGCAGCTCTGGCAAAAGTTATGAAAACATGGTAATGTCACAGGTTCTAAGAGAATGGACTGACAAATAGAGCAAATTACATCTCTCAGTTGAATTTTATCATATTCCAGTAATTTATTTTGAGTTTTGACGAGTCTGTTCTTTGACTTGGCCGCCATTTTTCTTAACTACTTTTTTAATCCATCAGACAGCGAACAGTATGTCATACCATAGAGTATGTCATAATGGCGTTTCTGATTTTCCATTCTAGATAACTTCAAGTAAATAAAAGAGTAAAGTAAGTATATATAAATTACAGAAATAAAATTGAATATAATAGGCAGTGTAATTTTATTTTTATAAGTAATATTTTTCTCTATAAAAGCCTTTACGGACGGGGATCACGACTTTGGGGTGGTCACAAATCCACAATATCTTTTTTCGCTCTCACTTTTAGCTGCGTCCTTAACGGACGTACGGCTGACCACCTAAAGCTTCCATTCACATTCTGCATAGTAGTCCGCCTTATTGTCCGCCACATTCAGAATTCACCCAAGCAAGAGCCTCTTGGTTCCGGCAAAACCTGCAAGCCCCGCCCACCGCTTGCAGTTCGCCGCGCAGGATTTTATTTTATTTTGTTGTTAGTGGCCAGGGTCTACCGCGAACCGCGATTTTGCCTCTCTGTGGCACTTGTAAATTCGTACGCAAGTATGACGGGGACGCAACAAGTCGAACGTGGTTTGCCGTAGGCCCTCTGACAAAAAGGACGCCGCAATACGTGAGAAGCGATAAGATATATCTCATTTCGTGTCTTACTTATTACGGCACGTGACATCCCTCTTGTCAGTGACTAAAATGAGAAAGGTGTAACAAGCTTTTGACTGATTGATTTCCGAAATAACTTTTTTCTCTCTTTTACTAATTATTACTTTTCCCGTAAATGCTAGGAGCTAAAATTACATTCAAATACACATATGCTGGATTAGTTTGACAATGCATGGTAGCTTTAAAATTCTATTGCCAACCTACAGGTACTTGCGCTATAGTTGCCATGTTAATATTTTCTTTCTTTTTCCGTCACGCACCGCCTCACATGTATTTGAGTCGAGAACGACAACGAGAAACGATCACGAAAGAAACCACGAGAACAATGGTGGCTGCTAAAGTATTTTAGATGGCGGTGTTCTCTTGGGTATGGCAGTATCGTGTTATTTCAATGAATTTCGACAAATGTTGAAGATTAACCAAGAAAATCTATTATAAGCACAGAACAGGACCTTAGGAAATGTCTACAATGCATTTTATGGTCCATCCTTTGCCTGGCACTGAGGATCAATTGATAGACAGGTAAGCATATTTTAGAACAACTACTTTTATATGACTCCATTATGATTATCTAAAGAACTGCGATATTTTCTGCTCATGTTAATATTTCCGAAATATGGCTTGGATTATAGCAAAATGAACGAAGGCCACGTTTTCATGCTTTCGTAAATATTGTCGCACTAAGATGTCCGTCCCATCAAAATGGGCAGTGTTTTATCTACTTAGTCGATTTACCACACGATTTATTTACAAATGATGGCGTAATAAGCTAATGAGTGGGTTAATGTCGCGATTATTCGTAAACCTAGCTCTGTAATCATTATTGTATGACTAGACACTATAAATGATAAATCGAAATAAATTAGCTCTCCTACCTGCAATCTTCGTAATAATGACTGCTTCTAATAGATGTTATATTTTAGATCAGGAAAATGCACATTACGATTATTTATATTATTTTTATCAAACAACTACTTGTTCATCCGTCAATATCATTACAGGTACAATTTTTTTTTTTACATAAACAGTAATTGGGAAATATTGAGGAATATAGGTCAGAGTTAAGAAACAGCTAATTCTTAGCTAGTGTCTTGTGATTCAGTGTTATGTTTTATGGACTGCAGTGTCATAATTTATATTAGTCATCAGCAGTTTATTTTTAAATCCCAAAATAGCCCAATATTTTTAATTATTTTATACTCTTTACGTAGGACTGGATCATGTTATTAGGCAACAACTTTGCATTATTACATAGTCCCATTAAAAATGAAATAATAAACCAAAGAACGAAAAAGAACGTAATAATACCGGTATTTTATGTATGAAGAATAAACCGGTTCCGAGCCTTGGTCATCAGATCAATAAAGAGTAGCACCTGTCTACTCTCTAAATATGATTAGTAAAATAATAACAACTCTATATATACCTTCTAAAGACTCTACCTTTAGTGAAACTGATGAATAGAAATTTACTATTCTAATTTTATTCAAGCAATTATAATCTGGCAAACATAAATTATCAGTCAGTAAAAACCAGGAAACTCATCCCTTTCTTTTTGGTGCTTGTACTAATACAAGACAAATACAATATTACTCTCTGTCTATGTTTGAAATGAGACAAACAACATTTTGAATATTTATATCAACCTTTCAATTACTCAAAAAAAAAGCTGTATATTTCATTAAAAAACACATGCATTTTAACAAACAACTACTAATCATAGTTAAAAAGATTTTTTGAGTTAAGGAGCCTACATAGATTTAATTATACAATACTACTACTTATTTACTGTATTGTTACAACATATGCTGCATCTCATGATAACTAGGCATCTAAGTTTTTATTGTACTAGATTTACATTAGTTATTAAATTCAACTCATACTCATTCATGATTTTTTGACTGATGTTAATTTTATAATCAAGGCCAAGAACCTTGACAAGTTTATTTGATGCTATAATTTTGTCTTTGCATAAATATCACAAACAAGAATAATAGCAATTTTTTGCATTTATCAATTTATATACATAATATTTTTCCTTCTTTCATATACATTCTATTATTCCTTAATATAGTTAATAGAAAAATTTGTCATTATTCTTCTTATTTTTATTATACTCAAACACAAAATTAATGGATGTTTATAAACTCGTCAAGGTGCCTTTTCTTGATGATAAAATAAAAATTACTAATTAAATAGATGAATGAGTATAAATATGAGTTGAACTTTATTGCTAATGTCGACTCCATAGCTCGCTAACATCTTTATTATTATTATTATTAAAGCTTTTTTTTTCACTTAACAAGTTTTGCAATGTGTTTCTAATTTACAACTATTTCTTCCATCTTTGTTATGTGGCCCCTCTGAGGGTAAAAGCCTCCTCCATTCTTTTCCACCTTCGTCTGTCCTTTGCCATATGCACCAACATTTTCCTGCTGTGGTTATTATATCAACTTTTAAAATATCATCTTTTCTTTTGTCTTCCCCATTTTATTTTGCCTGTTGGGCCCGGCCATTTAGTTATTTGGTAAGTCCATCTCCTGTCTTTGTATCTTGACAAGTGCCCGGCCCAGTTCCACTTCGGTTTTAAACTAAATTCAAGGGCATCTGTCAATTTAGTTTGGATGTCTGCGTTTCTCGTTTTTTGTATTTTTCTCAGCCTCAGTATACTTCGTTCCATAGCATGTTGACAAGATAAAATTTTATTTTTTACTTTTAGGTGTAGACCCATGTCTGGCTAGCGTAAGTTAAGCTTGGAAACAAACAACTTGGCTCGCTAACATCTTACTCCTTCTTCTTCTTCTTCTTCCTCGCGTTGTCCCGGCATTTTGCCACGGCTCATGGGAACCTGGGGTCCGCTTGACAACTAATCCCAAGATTTGGCGTTGGCACTAGTTTTTACGAAAGCGACTGCCATCTGACCTTCCAACCCAGAGGGTAAACTAGGCCTTGTTGGGATTAGCCCTAACATCTTACTGTGTGATAAAAAATTTAATTCCTAATTATAACTTTAACCTTGGTGCCACTATACAACATGAAAATATATTAAATATGCCTTGATATAATAATTTCATTTCATTTATATAATAATTTAATATCAATATGTTCATTTGCACATATTAATTGAAGCAAAGCTATGTATGTAACGCTGCAAAGCTGAAGGTCCAGAGTTCAAATAAAGGCACTTATTGGTGTGCTAACAATGAGCACAAATCATTTGTTCAAAAAGCATGATTATGATTTGAAATTTTCTATGTGAAGGTATTAGCATTTGTCTCATAGAGTAAAGATATTATCAGAGGTAATTTGACTTATGACAAACTGTGACACTGGAATGGCGGATGGTTTTAAAGTGTGCGTGTAGACGAGTGATACCATGTAAAACATATTCTCCCTGATGTAAAAATTATTTTTAAATTAAAAAAATTGCACTGCTTTATGTTTGACAGTAAATGCGTAATGTTGCATAATTACTTTGTGCAAACATTATTTAAAATCATAATATTTAGCATCGGGATGATATCAGTTCGTTTTTTTTTTTTAATTTATACATATAACTTGAAACATATCATTAAACCATAAGTTTTAAACAAAAAATATGTTGCAGATCGGAAAATATGATAAATTATGATCAAAAAAGTATAAATATCGATTATTTATAAAAGTATAAATAATCCTGAAATATTTTTTAATTAAATATAGACTAAATTACAAATATCTACGCAGATATATGCTTTTATAAGTCTTAACACATGCTCACCATATCTACGGACTCAAATTACATGCACCGCGTGCAAACACTTATAAAATCATAATATTTAACATTAGATGAAATCAATTGTTAAAAGACATTAGAGATATCTGATTTTGAACAAAAATATAATATACATAACAAAGGTTTACTGTCAAATATTAGTCATAAAAGTGTCTTTAATCTCATTATTTTCGGGAAATTACCATACGGACTTATTTTGAAATTCGCAATCAATAATTTATCCATTTATCTAAATAATCTTTTATAAGTACATAACGGGTGATCACAGATCACCCGAGGCAGAGGCAGGCCAAAAACGAGATGGCGAGACGACCTTGACTCATTTTGTGGCGACTGGCGTGAGCATGCACAAAGCCGTGACGCCCGTGACGAGTGGCGGAAGACAAGGGAGGCCTTTGCCCAGCAGTGGGACACAATGTAGGCTAATAAAATAAAAAAGTACATAATGATTTAATAAGAAGGGCATCAATTACCCTACTTTCGGGAAATTACCTTATTCAACATACTGGTCATACTCCTGTTCCGCAGAAATTGAAATTGAAATATTGTGATTTTACGCACGATAACATCATAATTGATGAACTTACCTATGAAAAGTTATCCCATCTCTTTTTTTCGTCCGATCTGTATAATTCTTACAACACTTGACCACGCATGTCGGCATGTTTTATATTTTTCTTCCACCAATTTACTCAAATGACATGTCGATCCGACTGACGGCACGACATGTCTGTGTGTCACGCGTAAATACTAGGAAATTGGTGGATGATGGAATCCTAGTTGTGTTTTACCGATACTCCGTCTGCAGAATTGTTAGTCCAAGATTTGTCTATTATTTCCATCATGCCCAAAAAGAAACTGAAGGATTTATTCACATTCCACAATTCAAATTCAATAGAAGCAAAAAATATTAAATCAATCCCAAAATGACCAAATTTTTTTTTATTTCTGTCTATAAGTATGTCAAGACTTGGAAACCAAAAAGTGCATAGTATTGAGTCATCATGAAGTATTTCAATGAATGTTTCAATATTTCTGAAACTAGGCCAAACTCGGAAATGTTTATACAACATTTTCGGTTTATAAATAACCCCAGGAACACATTGGAACACTCAGACCATTCAGGTTTCTTCTAGGCATGTGTACTTTATTTTCTAAGCACCCTCAAGGGTGCAAAAAACAAGCCCTGCTGAGCTTACTATGGGACTTAAATGAATAGTACCTAGTTCTTATTTTGACTGTGTACTACAGTAAAGTCCTAACAGTAACAATACTGAAAGTATTTTTCCTAATATTATGACAAATTTGATTCGTTATATATCACATTGTGTATCACGTTAAATATCACTTGTGACAATGTTGACAAATCCATTTGCCATTATAGCTACAAAAAGGAATGGAGGATATATATACATTCATTTTCTTTTTACTAATTAGGTATGAAAATATATAAATAGTGATTCTTCTTGTGTCTAAACAAATGTATTCTGCTTTATTATGAAAAATATTTATTTCAATTTACTCATTTCTAAGCAAGAGTACCAATCTCAAGTCCTTTGTACCTTCTATTCAGGATCTATCTTAAAAAACACTATGCCAAATTTATCAGGTCAGACATTTTGCTTCCACTTGCCTACACTCGTAAAATTTATTTATTTTAAGCATAAGATCTCAAGTTAAAACCCAAAACATAGTATTATTACTAAAGGTTAAGATAAAACATTGTTCTGATTCAGACTTATTTAACACGTATTTTAGATGCTTAAGTTTCAGTTCAGTCTCAAGTCACTTACCGGCACCCACAGACATTAAGCAGAATATCAAAACTATGGAAAAAGACACATGCGATATTAAACAAAAAGCAATAATATAGAAAATCGTCATATGCAACCTGATGTACATTTTGTATCTTTGAAAATAAAAATGACTTATCAAAATACCGTTAGAAAGATAATGATTTATTACGTTTTGGTTGGATGTGTTTTTATTACAATTTCTCTTACCACTTCTATGGTGTCACAGGTCTATGATCATATCCGTTTTATGGTACTCAAATGTATGGCACAATTACCAATCTTGTATGTATATACTATTTTCAAAATTTTATGCTCATTTTATACATGTACAGTCAGATGCAGAGAGAGGTGACTCCCGCATAGACTGATTATATGCACGGGGGGTCACCTCTCTCTACATCTGACTGTACATATAAACATTGAAGTTAAATAAAAGTTACCATTACAGACTCAAAGAAGTAGCAGAGCGATGGAATCGGTACGGGACCGGCGCCGGTTCCTCGGCGCTGAGCTCGCTGCGCGGTGTGCGCGCCGTGGCCGCGGGCCCAGCACACATCGCCTGCCTACTCGAGGACGGAACCATATGCCGAGCTGCATTTTCTATTATACCTGACCGATTGGACTTAAGCAAAAATGACGCTAGCAAGAGCGGCGGAAATGGAGGCGGAGGCAGTGGGGGTGGTGGGACAAGTGGGGGAAAGCAAAGTGGCAGCGGTGGTGGTTGCGGATCAAGACAACAGCCTCGGACCAGAGCACGTATCATGAGGAATTCCATTCGCACGGCCACAAGCTCGCAAGGTATGCACTAAATAGTTAACAGCTGTGTATATTACGTTACAGTCCTGAAGACTTGCTATTATACCCAATGACCGATTATTAACCACCGTTTTTATTGAATTCCGTTAACTTCGAGGTATGGGCAAGTATGTTTAAGGAAACTAAATGGCATAGTTCATTTTCAAAAAACTTTTTTTTTTTATAAAAAGAAATTAATAGAATTGTTGTAACATGGGCATTACATTTAACTCAACCAAACAATTGAAAACTGAAAGATATCAATATAATTTCGAACATCGAGAACGTCCGAAGTAGTACTTAGTCTAAACACTACTCAATATGTAAACAGGCCCTAAGACAAATGTACACGCTAATGTAAGGGCCTTATCAGATAAAAATAAATTATTGTTTAATTTATTATTAAATAATTAAAGTTACTTAATTTAAGCTCAGGTGCACCCTTGAAATTAACGGAAACAGAAAATACACGGCGATTATAATGACTAAGATGAGTAAAGCGAAGCGCAAGGACACTACCTATCTTTTCTCGACGCTCTTCGTCGTTTTTTAGAACCCTCATAACCTGGGTTTGCATTATACCAGATAAACAAAAATCTCGCGATATTATGTCAATAGTGGACTTATTAAGCTTAAAAAAATTCAATTGCATAGGTCTCATACATTCATTTAAAAAAAAACCGATTTCGTCACTGACTCACTGTCACTGAAGATCAGGGTACTTCCTGAAATTTTAGGAAGCTGAAGTTTTGTATGTAGGATAATATTAGTATACAAACATCAAAAAAATTCAATAACTTGGAATTTATTGCCCCTAAGGGGGTCCAAAGGCGGGTTAAATTTTGTGCCTATGGGGATTCAGTAACTGCTGAACCGCTTTAGTTGAAATTTGGTATGTAGATAGTCTTTGTTATGGGGAAGGATATAGAATAGTTTTCAACCCCAAAATCACGCCTTAAGGGTGAAAACGGGGAGGAAAAAGGCGTTAGGCGGAAAAAGGGGTTGAAGTTTGTATGGGGAATTCATGTAAAATGTTGCCAAGACGAAACCATAAGGTACCTTTACCCATGGAACGTCACATATGCCCATATGTATAATCTTTAGTTGAAACTTACGGCTCTATGCGGAAGCTCCATTTTTACAATAGACTTGTCAATTTTAATTCCACCTTGTATATTTAAAAAAATGTGTATATATAATACCTATTTTAAAATAAGAAAATGTTTTATTTTATTGTTGTTTCAAATACTATGATATCGGTTTGCACATTGTAAAGGAAATGCGATCAAAATGGTATAAATATTCAAACTCAAGTAATGAATTTAAGAGATATTACTATATTCTCACGGATTTTTCAATATTTAATTTTAAAAAACGTTAGTATTTATTGGTTGTCATTATTATGCTTGAACTGGTTGGAACAGGGTCGACGAGCCGCGCTGCGGGCGTTATAATCGGCGCCTCGGGCTCGGGCCGCGTGGTGTCTGTGCCCGCGCCCTTCGTGCCCGAGGACCTGGTCACGCAGGCGCAGGTGGTTCTGCAGGGCAAGAGCCGAAACCTTATAGTTAGAGAATTACAGGTCAGTCTACATTACTTATACATATACAATGTGTCCCTAGCCATTGGACAAAGCTGAAATGTACATATGCATTAGGGTATTTAGAACCAGTGTACAAAGAAGTATCATAACAACCGGTGTAGCGGTTTCGAAGAAATTAACAAATTACCATTTTTTACTTTGGAGCAGCCTGTATGTCTTAGTAGCTCCTAAGGTTATATCCTCAAAGAATAGTATGGAACCTTCTTCGACCTTTTTGATTATCTTTTTTATTTATGACACTAATAAGCTTCTGACTTTTGAAAAATGTCATCATTATCAAATATTTCGAACAAATTGTCAAAAACACTGCCAAAGATTAACACAGTGTGTTTCTGTTTGTTGCCGATTATTGCAAAGAACTTTTGTTCGAATTTTTTTTTAAATCCTTTGTTCTAATCAAAAAAATATTAACGTCAGAACATTCCTGAGAAGTAACCCTACGTGGGATTTCAGGGTTTGTCTGGTTGGCTAAGGTCACCCTGTATAGTAGTCAGATATAAGAAGTAAGGAGATTTATAACGAAGCATAATTTTAATGAGTCTCGTTGTCTCCAACTGTCCCCCACCACATCATTGAGGGCGTGGCCAAACAACCAACTCACTCGCTGTGATTGGACAAACCGCGTGGAGTAAGAAACGAAAGCGGCGACACTATACCCTAATTCATAATTAAATTCCATCAAATCTACCAAGAAATGTCACTGTCACAATGAAATCTGTCAACGTCAGTATGACGGACCAGATGTCTCCAACCTTTTTGGAATTATAAACAATATTATTACGAACATAATAAAACCGTTTTTGTATGGAATACAGAAATTACGTCAAAATATGTGACCGAAACCCGGTTTCGGTCACTCCATTTTCTATACCTTTAATGAAACACTGCCAACTACAGAAATAAAAGGTTTTTGTTAAATGTGTCGCCTATACCTGGACTGTTAGATGTTTGTTACATATGTATATAAGTAAATATTTATTCACTATACGTACAAAATTACGCACTCACCCCCTTATTCATAAACGTGTACTAAAGTTACGATGCCGCTGATCATCGTTTGACCTTTTCCATCATACCAATACGTCGGAAAGGGACAAACGATGATCAGCGGCATCGTAACTTTAGTACACGTTTATGAATAAGGGGGTTAATCATTAAGCACTTATAATTTATACAGTACAAGCCTTACTCAGTTTGGGACTAGAGAATTTTTAAAACATGCTGGGTACGGTGACAGTTGTCACCTCCATACAATTTATAATCTTAAAATGCCAAATCTCGCAAAATTGTATTTAGATGACATCTGTTCTTTTATGATTACCCTTTCTGTTTGAAAAATACTATAAGTAACAGACGTCAGATGCCGAATGAAGTGACAACTTGACTTGACAAGTGAGTGTCATGGCCGCCATAAATCTATCATGGTAACCATAACGGCGTAAGTATTACACTATCCTGTAGTTGTCGTTTTCGAATTTACGTTTTAACCCTTTTCCAGGCCGCACCAATCTACAAGGTTTTCCCAAAAAATTCAAATATATGCCAATAAATCCAGCTTTGATGATTCATTTGAAGACAAGTCACATTTTCCGAAAGTGCAATCTAATTTGAACCTTAAATCGGATGGCTAAGGTTGAAATTCTATTGGCGCGTATGTGGTCGATAAATCGTACTATGCCTGGAAAAGGGTTAAGGTATACTAATAATACACACATCTTAAGACGATAATGTTATTGTATTAAAACGGAATACCAAATGTTGTTTATTAGACCTGAAAGTATTGCCATTTCAAAACGAACATTTCTACTTCAAAATAGTTTAAATTCAATATAAATTAATGGGACTGCCTTTTTAATAAGTCTGATTATTTGAACTAAGCATTTTAATGTTGTATTTCAAATTAGTAGTAAATTATTTACTTACGTGCATTCTTTCGCCAATAATATATTTACTATTTATGGAACGTTTCATTTTACTGGCAACACAGTGGTAGATTTGATGGAATTTAATTATGAATCAGAGAGGGGAACAAGTCGATAAAGTTACAACAGCTATCGATATTTTATATGCTCTGAACATTACCTTATTGTTTTGAAATTAAAACGTTTTGTTTAAGTAATAATTGCCATTGACTTAATTTATAATTTGACCTTATTTGGGAGCTGAGATGTTTTACTGATAAAATTAATACAAAACTTTTAATAAAAAAAGATGTACCATGATTCGAAAGCTTGTTTTATGCTAATCAAAACCTAATATATTTATTAAACCAATTTGGTTTAAATTTTAGTAACGATATTATTTACTCTTTGTTTAAATTGTTTACTTTGAACTTGCACTCGCCTTGATTGTACTTCTCAAAAGGGACTAAAAATCAGGGTTACATTAATAAAATAGTTACAATTGTATTTTAATGAACCTACTTTATTATTATACTCGTGTCGATTTAACTCCCTTCGGTCGTGTTTTAATTTATCGCTACTCGTTACGAATTTCCTATTTTTCGCACTTGTATCGTAAATAACTATTAGCCTTTGCGCCTTCAAAAGTTTGCCGCATTTTCTACAGTTCAATTAGAATGTGTAAGCCGCGGATGGACAGACAGACATATGGGGCAAAACTATAGTATCCTAGTTGTCTAGGGAACCCTAAAAAGGTGGAAAATTTGTTGTTAAGAAACATGGCATTCAATTTCTTACAACCGGTGGTTTACCTCTGCCTCTTTAGGTGTTTTATTTAGTAACTTTATTTATTGTAAATTACAATTATATATTTCTATTTTTTAATTATGTAATTCGCTAAAATTATTCGTGGATAAATTGGATAAAAGCATTTTCATTTTAAATATTTTAATTATATGTATTTCAGAAATTTACCTATTGAATAACATAGCTTCTTTATTGATTACCATGACACTTTAAAATTGCTCTATTAAAAACATTTTTGTATACAGTTGCTCAAACAGTGCTGCTCTTTAGCATTCACAAAGTTGGATTTTGCGACCTAGTGCTTTTTACCTTTCCAACTTTTTTACATTTATTTCTGACCGTAATCCATACGTCTACACCAAAGAGTTTGGATGTCCAAAAACTTTATATGTTTTTTTATTTCCCCATTACACGTTTATTACGTCCAAAAATTATTATTACACGATATAAATTAAATATTTATTTGTTATTATATAAATTAAATGTTATATAATACGATATTTCACATAAACTTTTTTTTGTTGGCTGAATGAAACTATCATTGCCACGTTGGCTGTCGTTAACAGAAAAATAAATAAATAAAACCGGCGTCCGCTATTTTCAGAATCTTCACTTAAAAATTAGTTGTATCAAAATTATTCAACTTAAATTGCAACTTGAGAGTGTTTTTGTATCAAATGTGTTGTGATTAATTTTTGTAATGTAAATCAACGCTGAACGTAGTGTTTAGTGATGAATTGCTGAAAATTCGTAATTGTTTGGTCTGTAATGTAAGTGTAATACTCACGTAACCAATATTTGTTTTGTTGTGATTTTTTCGCAAATGTGTTAAAAAACGACGAGTGTAAGTGTCCGTATTTACATGTCCCGTGTCTTCTCGGGACTCGTAAATAATGACACACTTTACACACTTGCATTGAAATGTACTTAATCCTTTCTGTCTAATCTTATGAGTATTCTCCTAAACCCAAACTTAAAATGGACCAAAATCAATGAGGTAGTTATAAAATGACTATGATATCGATATTGTTTTAGCGTACAAACCTTGACGTGAACTTGGCGGTGAACAACCTATTGTCTCGCGATGACGAGGAGGGCGAAGAGCCGGAGAGCGGCGAGGGCGGCGACGGCTACGTCCCCGAGGACCTCATCTCGCTGCTGGACGGCGGCTTCCACGCGGCGCAGCAGGACAACTCCGTCATCATCGACGCCGACGCGATGTTCTCCGAGGACATCTTCGGGTACGCGGCTATCAGAAGGTACACCCGCCACGCTCTGCTTTCCTCTCTCCGTCACGTCCTGCCTGTAACGTGTTAAACACCTAGCTCACGACCCGATCTATTGGCACGCTCATGCTTACGCCGATCCCGTTGTTTATTAAATTTCAGTCTTATTATTTTGCACGTAATTTCACTTTTGAGTTTTACCTTAGATATATAGTGTAGATGCAGCTGAAAGGGAGTCCCCACACTGATCGATGCGAAATCGGTTGAGGCCGCTCACATATCACCACTTATTGGATTTCGCCGTTAGAATATTTTGGCTAATATTCGATTCGCCGTTGGAACATTTTGATTGAGGAATACGGCACCATACTAGTCGCGTCCTATACCGAAACAGCAACGAAGGTTCAGTCGTAATGCATGGGCTCGACATAAGGCTCTTTTTGACCGAAAGCATCAATAAGGGGTGGTTGCACCAAATCGTCTTGTCACCATTCGCTAGTTTTGTTTGGGAAGTTCCATAATTGACAGCTGAGTAATGTTGATCAGTCGTCAATAATTGTGCTTGGTGCAATGGGTCCAAAGTAGGGACTCCCTTATTAGCTTTTTATAACACGATTTTTATATTATATGTTTAAAATGTAGTCGCAGTGGTGGTAACAACAGCGGGCGCGGGACGGTGAACCGCGAGAGCAGCAGCTCGACGCAGGAGCGGCCGTCCGAGTTCAGCCGGTGGCGCGACCGCCAGTACTTCGGGCCGCGCAGGTGGCTCGAGTCGGCGCTTCGCGACACCTCCTGGGATAAAGACAACAGTAATCATTTGCTTAATGAAACATTATTTTATTGCGACCCCATGTGGCCAACATGTAGGTTAAATTGTGTAACATTTGTATTTTTAGGTGTATGCTTCCAGTAAAGGTAGGAAGTTCTCAAATGGACTATATTATAAACCAACCGAATTGACTATTGAGAGAAAATGTGGCAATAATGCATTGAATAATTTATCACACTCCAATCTTTCTACTGCTGATGAAAAACCCAACTCCATTTTAAGTTTTTTTTTTTAGCTGAAAGCAAGAAAAAAGATTCTGCTATGGCTGCGTCTCCGCTTTGGGTGTCCGAGGAGTTAGAATACTGGGACAGCAACATCCGATTCACGCACATAGCCGCGACGTACAGCGAGCTCGTGGCCATCTCCACGCAGGGCCAACTCCACCAGTGGCGTTGGGCTGACGCACACCCTTACCAGCGCACAGACGTACGTTTTGTATCTTGTTATGTAGCTATTTTAGTCACTATTTCTTCCGACTGACGTCCACAAGGTCGATTTCGAATTGTCCCTTTATGCCCTTATTAACAACAGCCTGTGATTAATTTTGGCTGAGAATGAGACAAATTTATCGTACGTAACCTGAAGGTTGGTGACGAGAGTAAGTAATGTTTTGTATTCCTGATACAACTATACGATACCCAGATTAGATTAACTTTTAGTTGTTTAGAAGAATGTCATAACTTTCGCTTTATTGAATTATCAAATCATTGAGCATGGCGAGGGAATGTGAATTTGACAAAACAGCATATTTGTTTCTACTTATGAACAAATATAAATCAAATGTATTTTTTTTTTTAATAAGGTAAACCGTCTATTACTGGCAACCTTATACTAAAAAGGATTCCAAAGACGACGCCAGGTGTTTTTTTCTAGGAGCGTCGGGAAAAGGGGGGATAGGGGGGCGGGAAGAGCTGCCCTCCTCGGCGTTGGTTTATTTCAATTGTTGATTAATTGAATATAATTCTTATTTTAGCCATTTTAGTATAAGGTGGCCAGTAATGGAGGGTTTACGATATAAATAAATGTACAATATCTATTTCACTCAGTGATTTCACCACAATTCAATTAAATGTTATTCATTGTATGTTAAAAGTTTTTCTTTGCTATGCGAATTTCTTGCAATACATATTCGTATTTATATTTATGTAATGTATTTAAAACAAGGTTTTATTTAGTTTCATCTGTCCCCTTGTCTATCTGTGTGTCTGTCTGTCTGTAACCAAGTCATGCAAGTTAAATTTGAGCCACTTCCTGGATTTCAATGAAGCTGAAATTTAGCATACATATGTATGTTGGGTGTGGACAGTGTAATACTATGGTACCATCGAGCTGATCTGATGACGAAGACAGGAGGTGACCATTGTTGCTCTGTGATAAAACAACGCAACCTAATTGTATTTTGGAGTTGATAGAATTTTCTCTATGAGTATTAGTTGCCTGTGGAAAGAAAATTACAGTCGGCGAAAAGCTTGTTACAAAAATGTTTTTTTTTTTTTACAAATATCTATTTCAGGTTTGTATGGCAAACATTTTTTTACACAATACTAGCTGTAGCAGCTCCGTTTGTGTCATTCCTTCGCTCCTTTTTCAAGCTTTCTTTATGCCAAATTACTTCAAAATCGGTTCAGTAAATTAACCGTCAAAAGATGTAAGACTTATTTTGCATTTATGACATGGACGTGCATAGCACTTAGTTTTTTAAATAACGATGTAATCGAACAAAAACAATAAGGTTAATTTCTGAATTATTACGATGTAACCATGTACAATAAACTTTTTTCAAATAATTATTTATAAAAGTTGCATTTTATTATTTTCGTACTACGCGATTGCGAAGTCTATTGATACATATATGTTTAACGCAATGCCATTGAGTCTATTGTAATTATATGCGACTGACACTGCTTATATGTTCATCATAATAAATAAGATTTATAAGTAGTCACTATCTGTTGTTTAGTTAGATCTAATTTCGTATACTAACGTGTCAAGCCTCGTATACAGAATTTGATTTCTTTCATTTTGTACCTTTTGATAATGACAATCAATATGAAAGCCGTTAGGATTCTCTTAGTATTGTTACTGTTATCGAACAGTACCCCTAGTGTAAATATTTTCGACAGCGAAACGTGACGTACGCGTTTGCGTTAAGTGTCATTTTGTATGAGATTTTTGACTTTCCAAAACGTCCCGCTTGGCGCGCTGTTCAAAAACCCATACAAAATGAGACTTAACGCAAACGCGTACGTGACGTTTCGAAATCGAAATTATTTACACTAGGGGTACAGGTTCTTACTGACAAATGAGCTTTTATTGGTTTGAATTCTAGTTTTTGTAATTTATTTGTTTTAATTATATATTTTTTCAAATATTTACACGGCATTACAGCATATGCCAATACACCGAATAATTAGACTACACAAATACAAAACATATATTAAAAAAATGTAATGAAATAAAAACAATGTCTTGTTTATCATAAACTCGAGGCTCACGGCAGAAATTCTTCAATAGTTTGCTTGTGTAGTTTGTTCTTTCGTTATCACTGTAACAAATTTAAGTAATGCTTTTCAAATTTGACAATTAATGTTTGAAATAAAATTTTCATCACACTTGCTCGATAAAGATCTTATTTCATACAGGTGTGCTGAAAGACAAAGGCCTATTTTGTTCCCTAGGGAGTTATAGCTTTTTTTATACCACAACGGTGGCAAGCAAGCATACGGCCCGCCTTATGGTAAGCAGTCACCGTAGCCTATGGACGCTTGCAACTCCAGAGGTGTTACATGCGCGTTGCCGACCCTTTAAAAATCTGTACACTCCTTTTTTGAAGAACCTCATAGCTTTTTTTAATTATATCACTTATTCATAAACACAAAAGTAGCATAAATGAGTTTTACTTTTAAAATACTGACGTTTATAATTTAATATTTTTGTTAATGTTTAAAATTATTTAATTTGTTTAATTTAACAGCCGTTAAAATATTTTTACATAATTTTCAATCGCGGCTGAATGCCGAATAGGTCTGTGCCTTCGATGCCTCACCTGCCAAAAAATTACAAAATGGCGGACGTATGTTTGATATGTCACCGTATTTAAGAATTATGTCGCTTAAAATTTAGTTATTTCTTCGCAAGTGTGATGAAAAACATTATGTTTGACTCCGGGGGTAAGAATATTGCAAACTCGGGTCTTTAATTCCCTCCTGCCTGCGGCTGTCGGGAATTACCGCCCTCGTGTCCAAAATTTCACTTACCCCTCTCGTTGCACAATGTACTATTATAAATCGCAAACACATACACATAGCGGAAAAATAAACCATAGATTACAGAAAACAACCTGTTAGTTCGGACTTATTCCAAAAACCGTTTGTAGGAAGCAATTGGCAATCTTTACTCCTATAATGCTACAACAATCATTGCACCGCGAGTAAATTAATGAATCTCACGAGGAAGGAGTATCTCTGCTTAACACGTTCCCTGTCCTGTATGTCAATTTGGATACCAAAACTGTGTTACCCGGAGTCCATGTATCCAAAAGGACACATGATTATATGGGAATGGAAGTAAAAAAGCACACTTACAACATATCACAATTCTTATAAACCCAAAAATACATTATAAATATAACAAGTACTGAAGTGAACTTGGGGAGCAAATTTTACCCTTGCTATGGAACAGGGAACGTGTCATGGAGATTGTCAGAGCTGATTTAGCGATTTTGTTTCTACGCAGGTTAATTGATCATAATCTTGTTACATAAAAAGGTGATTCTTTGTACCTATTTCGATTTAACAGTCTTCACCAAATTTACCAGGCCAAATGCAATAGTAATAAAAATAAATATTTAAAATAATGCATATTTGTTGGTGGTTGAAGGCGTCTGGTGCGGGATGCGCGTATCACCCTCGTTCCAACTGGCTCGGACTGGCGGCCGGCGAGCGCGTGGTCAGCGTCGGAGCGGCCGGCATCCGCGTGTCCGTGCTCTCCGACACCGGCAGGATCGCCACCTTCCTCGATGAATCCATCGGTATTTAACTCTGCCATTTTTGTTTCAAGATGTCTTTATTTACATCCTGTTCAAAAACTTTGTATAGCCTGCTCAAACAAAGGTTGTATCTTCTGTTCCTGAAAGTTAAGAATACTTTTTGGGTGTGATTTATGTCGGTGAAAACCCTCCTCTGTTTGTAGTTATAAATAAATAAATAAAAATAATTATTATAGGACATTATTACACAAATTGACTAAGTCAGTAACACAGTAATGATAACAAAATTGTGATTATTTGTTTTGACGATGTTCTTAACTTTAGGAAACAGAAAATACAAATGTCTTTATTATCCAGCAACTGAAACCAACATTTATATTCCTATCAACTAAGCCCAAAAATAAATGATCCTATGCAAATAACACTGTCAATGTTGCGTTTATATATTTCAATTTATAAAAATGTATATATTATAATAATTCCTTGCAGCGCATGCACTAGGCGCATCACGCTTAGAACATCCTCTACAAACATTCTCGGAGTTTGGCTCCGACAGGGCTATATCACTGCACGTGTGCTCACTGTACACTGTCGCTAGACTGGAATCAGGAGCGCTTTATTGGTGGTAAGTACAATGCATGTTTGACGAATAGCCACAAAGGCGCACGCCTAAAGACCGGCCTACAGGAACATGATGGGACGTTAAGTGCCTAAAAACGTCAATGTAGCTTGGTACTTTATTTATAGTATGTATTAAGGTAAAAAAATCAGACTACCTTTATGGAAAAAGAGTTAAACTATTAATTCACAATAAAAATGCATCAGATTCAGACAGGTTTTTTGCGTGTTGGGGTGTACGATAATTACCTCCAACATGTAACAATGATGACTGATGCCGTAACAAACAGCTGTTTCGGAATGATGAACATCGCATAGTAATATTATTGTCTTAGCCTCAATGATGAACAATATTATAGTTCATGTTATTCACGATGACGCCGCGCATATTTGTCAAATCTAACCTTTAATAAGGCATTACGAGTCAAGGGACGCCACATCGTGAATGACACTCCTTATATGGTAATGTGATTGTTAACAGGGGGGTCCTGCCCCTGGGCCAGCGCGCCCGTCTGTGGGAGAAGCACCGAGCGCGGTCCCGTAAGCAGCGCGGACACTCGTCCGCGACGCCGCAGGACCTGCAGGCTGGACAAAGCGTTACCATGAAGAACGCACCCATGTACCAACCTGGGGCCGTTGGTCAGTACTCTCTACTACTGCAACTTCAGCAGCTAAACTAGTTAAGGCCAGAGCACACCGGCTGCGTGTGCGTAGATGTGCGCGTGCGCCAATATGTTTAAGCCGCGCACGCACACGTCACGCAAGCGGTGTGCCGCCTCTCATAAGGATTTGTATATTACAACGCGCACGTGCACGTTTACGCACACGCACCCGGTGTGCACAGGCTTTAACTGACGTGCGCGGCTAAAACCCAAAAGCCTTTGTGCATTTTGACAAGGTTCTCAATGACGTGCCGTTGTGTGTTGTTGCGTGGCGTTACAACTTATTTATAGTACATTACGATACAAGTGCGAAAAATAGTAAATACGAAACGAGTGGCGAAAAATTCAAACACGACCGAAGGGTACCTATTCGCACATGTATCGTACAACGTTTTACAGTACATATGACCCTTTAAATTTTCCACATAGTTACGTAATGTGCTAGTTATCCCACAAGTGCGGTAAAGTACTGTAATAGTACATTACGATACAAGTGCGAAAAATAGGAAATTCGAAACGAGTGGTGATAAATTAAAACACGACCGAAGGGAGTGTTTTAAATTGACACGAGTTGCGAATTACCTATTCGCACATGTATCGTACAACGGTTTACAGTACATATGGCCTTTTAGATTTTTGACACAGTAACGTAATATGCTAATTTGCGCACAAGTGCGGTAAGGTAGCATCATATGTACTGTAAAATTATTGACAATCATGGCAAATTTGATGAAATATTTGTATACCTATGAATACTTATGTTAACATTTGAAATGATAACATTTATTTCCATTTTAGGGTTTAATATGTCAACGGGAGTACCTAAAGTTGGTGTGCTTCAAAATGCTGCCTGGAATATCTCTGATACTTGTCGGTTTAAACTGTTGCCCCCGCCGCAACCAGATCGCTCGCTTTCAGACAAGGATAAGAGAGATTTACAAGTAAGTTGCGATGAATCTATGAATGAAATAACAAACAAATATGCGTTCAAAATTGAATTCGGTTTAGGTTACCATGTTCTTGAAACATACGGCCCAGATGACAGTTGATTGTCTACGATGTTCTGCACCGATTTTCACTAAACACTTTAAAAAGTTGTCAAAAAAAGGAATCAAAGTGATCCATTAAGAAGCTACGCCACAGATACATCAACTTTGTGTTGGGATTAATAATGAGATTAATTTTCTTGCTGTTCTTGTTGTCCATAGCAGTGATTGTTAAAACCTTTGTTTATACAGAACCAGTCACCGCTAACAGTGTCATCAGTGAAAGCCTCATCATCCAGCAGTGCCAGTAAGGACGCAGGCAAGGACAGTAACAAGGACATGGCAGACCGGCTCGACATGCCGCCGCCGCCCAGTCCGG